>NC_083603.1:1688942-2013118 GCF_029168945.1 Cannabis sativa | reverse complement strand
TTAATTAAAGAACATAAGTAAAATTATAGTTGAAGTGATTTCAATATTATGATAAAAGATGTAATTAAATGTTAAGAATGTAAATAAAATGAATGAAATTATTATGTACCAATGATATCCAGAAACTGGATTAAACTTGGGATTAGGTCCCACTTTAACAAATTCTCCATTTAAACATTCCTGCATAACAAAAATGCACATAAAAAATTGTGGATTTTGGAACAATGAGTAATATATTAATCATTCTTAAAAATAATAATTATTATTTTTTCTACCTATAAAATTAAGTTGAGCCAAAAAAAAAAATCATATTATTTCGATGAAGCCACTCTAAATTTAGACTAATCAACTAGAAGAGTGATTTTTAAACGATTTTATTAAATCAAAAATCAACTATTATAGAAGAATAAAAAAATCGGTGAGCATCTATCCAAATCTTATATCTTACAGAACTAGTAAAATCAATAAGGTTATTTTGGTAATTTTAAACATAATATGAGTTTTATTTTTTTAAAATTTGTTGGTGTTCGTTCAATTCAATACACAGTGTCAATTTTATATTTTGTATCAAATTATAAGAGGAAATTATAATTTTATGGGCTTTTATATTTTTTGTTCAAAAATATAACTTTTTTTTCCCTTTTGAAAAAGGTTATTTTATGGAAAAATTGAAGAAAGCTTAAATATATAGAAAAATCAAGTAAAGATAACCAACTACCCTTATGGTAACCAGAGGGGTAACCAAGTACCTTATGTTATTTTTTTTCTATGTTTTTTAATTTTCCCATAAAATAACTTTTTTTTTAAAAAAAAAAACCATATTTTTAAAAACTTATACTTTAAAAACCATAAAATTAAAAATTCCCCAATTTAAATTTAGTTTGCAAAAGTGTGGAATGAATTGATTAATTTAGATATATTTTTTTTTTCATATTTAATTATAATTCACTATTTTTTTTTTTCACATCATCAAAATCAATAAATCACTAATTAAATATTGGGTAAATACTATTTTGGACCACGTGTTTTGTTAAATGACAATATGGACCCTATGTTTTCTAACATTATACAAATAAGATCATGAACTGATTTTTTGTCAAAATAAAACTTAATAATAATTTAATCTAGAAATGTTATGACAAAATTAGTTGCACTTTCTGTATCTGTTCGTGTTAGAAATTGTAAAGTTGGTTATATTAAAAAATAAAGTTGTTGAAAATTGAACTCAGGGTTCTATATTTACTATTTTGGAAAATATAAGGTTCATTTTGTCATTTAACAAAACAGAGGGTCTAATTAATAACTTTTGTAAAATACAGGGTTCAAAATGGTATTTACCCTTAAATATTTAAAACTAAATAATTATTTTTTTAAAATTCAAACAACAAAATAAAATCAACCTCCAACTCCTTCCTCAAGTTCCAATCCCTAATAAAAAAACATATACATATACTAGTATAGTTTTTTCCCCTTGGTAATTATATATAGTTATAATTTATAAATACACAAGTTGATTTAAGTACATTTTTGAACATGAACAAATTAAAGAATATATATAGTAAAAGAGGTACTAACAGGAAGGTAACCAAGCACATGGAGATCCTTAGTTGGAGGTGTTTCATGGCGATTCGGGGTGAAATTGCCTGAGAGAAAATGAAGAGCTGAAGAAGAAGAAGAAGAGTTGTTATAGTACATAAGCTTCACAACAAGCTTTTCAAACCAATCAATGAGCTTAGAAGCCAATCCATTGTTGGGTTTTGGATTCACTTCACTTATTTCTTTCTCTCTTTTCCCATTATAGTAGTTCCTATATTTCTCAATCTCCTCCTCACTTACTCCCATGATTTTTTTTTTGCTTAATTATTATTGAAGAAATGTTTATAAATGAGATGAGATATGTGTGTTTGATATAGTTAATTTGGATGGTTGCAATTCTTCCACATGTCTATATAGATCACATATTATGTAACACAATAATAGTCTCTAGTAGTCTCTATTTCTATTGGCCTACATAATGTTGAAGTACTCAATCATATTTGGAATTTCTTTCATAACCAAAATGGAATCACATGTTCCTCATTATTTTTTGTAAGGGCATGTCCCTCACTTAATAATTGGGAATTATTGTATATCATGAACAAGATGAAAGTCACATGTTGTGTGGTGCAGTGATAGAGATATCTTTAATTAGTAGGGTCGGTCTTAAGGTATGTGGGGTTTAAGGTAAAATCAAATTTTAGAGCCTCTACATATAGTTTTATTATCTAAATGATAGTTTTAGTGTTTTAATGAAATGATAAAGCTTTTAAAAACTACACATTAAATATTTTTTAAAAAATGAAAAAGTAAAGGTTGAGAATTGGAGAGAGCCTGACTCGCCTAATCTCAGGGTCAACTTGCTTTTAGTGGCTTTTTTCTTTACTATGGTCAAGGGTTCGAATCTCAGCATAACTCCTTATTAAAAGGGAGTATGCATGAGCTTTTAGATGGTTAGTTTACTATGGTGGTGCCATTCTTAATAAGATGGGAACTCTCGAGGTGCATACCATTGACCTAATTAAAGGAGGATGAGGTATACGGGCTCTATAGTTGCACCATGTAATCTCTTAACAAAAAAAGAACAAGATGAAAGTGTGTGTAAGAGAGCTCAAAACCAATCACTTGCTATGATTTGATAGATACTCCATCGAATCAGATTGTGCTAATGCAATTTTTTGGAATTCATCTTAAACATCAAAAAGTTTGTCACGTCTTACAGTTTTGCTAATTTTTGATTCACTTTTAGGAATGTTAATAGTGTAGCTCATTGTTTAGCGAAGAACACTCTTGATTACTGAGTTAGTGCTAGTTATAATAGCGAAGAAATCCTCTTAGATAAGCTTATTCCTATGTAATTTGTTTTCTCCTTTTGTAAAGATCACCCTTTTCAAAAAAAGAAAAATCATTCTTTTTCTTTTGTTCTTAGACAATTTCAACTATAAATACTTAACTACACTAATAACAATATGATATTTTGAAGTACTATTAGGCACCACTTTACTGGTATGCTTTAGCATTTCTATGTTGTTACACCATTCATATTTTAAAGTCGATTTAAATCATCCATTTTGATACTCTATTGGTATGCTCCAGCATTTCTATCTTGTTACACCATCCATACTTTAGAGTCAATTTTAATCATCCACATTTTGATACTCCACTCATATGCTTTAGCATTTTTATTTTGTTACACCATCTATATTTTAGAGTCGATTTAATTCATTCACATTTTAATTTTAATGAGGTGAAAATTAGATATTGCGGCCCCACATTATTGAGTCATAATGGAATCGATTTTACATTACTAATGAAAAATAAATGAGACACAACATTGATGAATCATAATGGAGTAATTTTACTAGTACGTAATATTTCCATGACTAATTGCAAGTTAATTAACATTAAGCACAAGAAATAATTGCCATTACAAAGATATAGTTATCTTCTCTTAATTAAGATTAGTGTGAAAGCTCATTAATTATTATAACATAGTTTTTATGGGATCTTGGTCAAATTTTTTAAAATGTGGACTTTTATTTAATAAATAAAATGATTTTAAATATATTTTTTTCAAAAGCCATATGAACAAATGTTAATTAAAAATTTGTAAAAGAAAAAGATGTTGGGAGACCTCTAAGAGTCTTGAGTAATTTGCAACTCGATTCGCCCCACGTTAAAGATGACTTTAGAACTTAGAACTCTGCTTGTTCTTGTAGTTGTTCCTGATCAAAAGAACACAATATATTAATTTTAAGATTAGTTTAACTTTGAGATTAATGAAAAGAACAAAAGATCATAATTAATGATAGTAAGATTAGTTATTAATTACTGACCTCAGAGATAAACAAGGCATGGAAACCATATGGAACTCTACAAGGCAAATCAATTACAGCAATTGGATCTGCTGACATTGTTTTTGCATCAATAACATGCACCATTGATTTTCTACAAAAGAAATCATCAACTCTATTAGGGTCATATATAAATAATGTAATAAATTACTATACAAAAACAAAAATGCGAAATGACAATCCGATCAATCTGACACCATAGGAGTAGTCAGAAGTCTTTACAGCAGCCTTTTGTAAGCCTCTGACTACTCATATGTAGTGTCACCTAGCTCGGAATGCCCTTTCATGTGAAAAAGATGAATTAATATTATACTCGAAATTCTCATCATGAACAAAGAATATTAAGTAGCCATCATCTTCTTCTTCATCAGAATCGAGTCCTTTAACTTTGGGTACGTATACAGCCTCAGAACCAAATCTATTTGGTCCAAGATCATAGATGCCTTGAATATTTCCACCAACTTCAAGACATGTTTTACTATTTTCTGGTTCACAATTCAGATCGAACTTAACAATTCCGGTGACTTTTGCAAGATTATTCAGTCTTGTTCCATACACATATCGTTGTTTTCTGTGAAAAAAACTCATTCAAAGAGAGATAATAATTAGTCTTAATTAATTGTATAAATAATAAAATTACTACTAAATTTTTGTTGTAACAAAGTGATATATACTCGATCTACTTTGAGGAGAATCCTCCACTAACAAGCTGTTTTATTAGGATGAGTTTTTGAATATATTTTTTCTATGTTTTATTTTCAATTTAATGACTTAAATTTTTTATTTATAAAAATACTATTTTCAAATTTTAAAATTATAAAAATATGATTGTCTCGGCAAAAATAAAAAAATAACTAAAAAATAACGAGAAATCAACCTCACAACAAATATAAATAAACTATAAAATAACTAAGAACAACGAGAAAATCAACCTCATGACAACAATTTACTAAAATCCGTACTTTTGTAAATAAAAAAGTTCAAACTGTAAAAATGAAAATTTTCTCCACACTAATGTATTTTTAATTTTTTTTTTTTGAATTTTTTGTCTATTATGCAAAAATTTCTTTTAAAGGATGAGTTTTTTGAGAAAATTACAATGTATACCCACTTTATTTTATTTGTTTTAATTTTTATCTTTATTTTCATATTCTTTAAGATATACCCACTATTATAGATGATGTTTCCATTAGACCCCTTAAGTTAATGTAAATTATATGCTAGACTTAAGTAGAGAGTGATAGTATATTGGGTAATTCACTCTAAAAAATGGTATATTTTAATAAAATATAATATGTGTATTTTTGATTGATGGATACAAAAAAGAGATATTTTTCAACTTATCCTGATATTTTTTTTTTCTGAAGTTAGGTCCAATAACTTTCCTAATAAAATATAAATATATTAAATACAAATATACATATATACGTATAAATATATATTTATACCTGCCAATATAGCTCTCATTCACCTTAGGAAAATCTACCGCTGATGCTGAAAGTTGTCTTTGTGAAGCTACACCAGTTTTCATGTTAAATCTCATCTCATACCTAAATGGGGATTAAACAAAAATGATATATTACTATCAAGGCCATGTCCGACCTTAGGCTATAGCGAGCTAGGCTCGTGCCCAGGGTGCACCCAATTTAAGGACTCAAATAAAAAAAATGTTTTTTAAAAAATTATATTTATTTATTTTTTAAAAAATTAAATACTATTTATTCTTATAATAAAGGTAAAAAAAAATTATTTTACCTAATGCTTCAAAAAAGTTATTTTTCACTATGTATATATTAATATGAATAAATAAGTGAATTTATATATAAATAAAAGAAAAACTCTTACAAAGAAGTGTTTACACTAAACTTTTCTTTGACTTCCCCACTATACATGTCCAAATCAGGATTCTCAACACGACAAGTGATCATAACAACTTCATCATCTTCTTCCTCCCAAGCATTTGCTATATTTTTGTATGAATTAATATTAATTGGTCATATACATAACACAACAAGGTGTAGAAAAATTAAGATAATATAAGGGAAAAATAATGATCACTATACCATTATGGAAAATGAAGCAATTTGGAAGCTCAAACCATTTGATTAGAAGTTCATCCTTTGCATACCGAGGAAGAACACCGAATCTCGCTTTTTTAGTAGTGTCGAATGAGAATATCATCTTCTTTTCTTTCACCATTTCCTTCAAAAATTTCAAACACACACACAAACTCATAAAATATTTAATAGCGTTATAGGTTGAGTGTGCCCTAAATGCATATCTGCTCTGTCTTAGCCCTAGTGTTTATTATTTTGATGTTGTATTATTAGAAGTGAAAATTATAAATTTTAGGGAAAAAAACAAAAAAATACAAAAAAGGAAAAAAAATTACAAAAATTATTTGGGCCGGCCCATTAAACATTTATACAGTCCACATACAAATATTTACAAAAATACCACATGCACTAAGCCTTCAGCTGTACAGAGCGAACCATGAAGATTAAAATACGCGCTCGTTTCAAACCGCAAAACAACCAAAATGAAACCAAAACGAGAAAAATACAACTATTAATTCTGGCAAAATCAACTGGAAAAGAATACCTGCAATGATCTAAACTGAAAATGACGAAAAAAATCGAAAAAGCGTGAAGAAACTGAAATTACACATTTGTTTTCTATTTTATTCAATCAAAATAACTCCCCCTAATATCGAAATCTATATTCATGAAATGTAGATCTGTAACAAACAGATCTGGAGCTCCCACTAAATCCAAAACAATGTATGATGTGAAAAATTTTAAAAAAAAACCTCATGAATAATACATCTACGTTATATACAGTTGCATTTTGATTTATTTTTTGTTTTGGTTGCCTTATAGTTGCATTATCGTTTTATGATAGTTTATATATTATGCAAGAATTTAATTTGATGGGGACTAAGAAATAGTAGTTATACATAGTAAGTTTTGTGCAAATAGTTGCATATTAATTTTATAGTGAAATAACATATGCAAGTAGCAAAACTATAATAAAACTACAAAACAACTGTATGCAAGTGCAAAATAGTTGTCTTATAGTTGCATTATCGTTTTATGATAGTTTATATATTATGCAAGAATTTAATTTGATGGTGACTAAGAAATAGTAGTTATACATAGTAAGTTTTGTGCAAATAGTTGCATATGAATTTTATAGTGAAATAACATATGCTAGTAGCAAAACTATAATAAAACTACAAAACAACTGTATACAAACTAAAATACAGGAAAAACTCTTTGAACATCAACATCCATGATAAATCTCATTGTTACCCATTGATGATATAAAAATGGGACTGACCAGGTTAATCTAATCTATTAGCTTTGCCACCTTCACTCATAAATCTTAATCATGTTTTTCCTAATACTTTTCTAATATTAATTTTATAACTCTACTCACGTCAATACTACTATAAGCATGAATTAGATCGTTTTCTTTTCAAGTATAGAATATCATCGGTAATTGTTTCTTATTATTTTATTTTGTTATCTAATTATTTCGACGTGGCTTTGAGCTAGTCCAGCGAGAATGAAAATGACATTAAAATTGTACGAATTTATTTGTACATGCTTATATCAGTTGAATGGCCTAGTCAAAGTCTTCTCTTTTGTCATGAAAGTATTTCAGAAGTTGTAAAGTTAAACTAATAAGTTAAAAAGATTTAATTAAAAACTGAAATAAAATTAAAAATAAAAAGGAAAGAAGAAAAAAAGAGAGTGAAATGATGGATTGATTGATAGAAGTCAATCTTAGACCTAAGCAACAATATATAAGAAACTAGCTTTACAATTAAAAATTAAAAATAAAAAGACAAGAAGAATTGTTATGGAAAAAAAATTAAAAATTAAAAACTGAAAATAAAATTAAAAATTAAAAATTAAAAACTGAAATAAAATTAAAAATTAAAAATTAAAAACTGAAATAAAATTAAAAATAAAAAGAAAAGAAGAAAAAAAGAGAGTGAAATGATGGATTGATTGATAGAAAATGAAAAAAGAGAGGGAAGAGAGTAGGATTTGATTGATGATGGATGGAATGATGACTAAGTGGTATATGTGTAATAAAACAAACTTTGTAAGTAAAAAAGTAGGTATAAGCGTGTATGAGTAATTTTGTAATAAATTGTGTAAAATGGATTTTTCATGTAAAAATTTCTAAATTTTATGTACTTTTATACAATTTGTATAAAAATGTAACTTTTCTTAAAAAAAAAATGTTATATTAAGGAAAAACTCAAAAATAAAAGAAAAATATTAAAAAATATGAGAAAAATAATATAAGGTAATTAGTTACCCTAAGGAAGTAATTGGTTTTCCTAAGAAAGCAACTAGTTACTCTTCTAGTTACGATAAACTATTTTCCATATATTTTTAAATTCTTTTATGATTTTTTTTATGAAAAAAACCATAAAAATAAAAATTCTCCTTATTAGATTCTTTTGATAGATAAAAAAATAAATTGGTTGAAGGATTTAAGAAGTACTCATTAAAACATATATAGAAGTAGCAAATCAATGCATAGTACTATTGAATGTCTATCTATATATGTTCTCATAAATGTAAGAATATTATACAACTTATTTAAAGTATTTGTTTTAATAAGATCACATAATTAAGTAAGAATATTGATCATAGGTTTCATCTCAAAACAAATTCGATTCGATTAGATAAGAGCATTTCATTACTTCATTAGTATATACAAAGTACATACCTTTGGTCTGAAAATCATGGGAAGATCCATGAAAATGGCATAATTTTGAGTAATGGCAAAATCATGCATCATGATTGGGTTTGGTACTGTTATAGGCACTGGATCATGCATCAAACCATCTTTTGAAATAACTCTATAAGTAATGTATGGAGGAGTATGTGCATACCCAAAACTAAACATCTCTCCTACAAAATATTATCATTAATTATTAGTAACTTTCAAATAACCAAATTAAGGGAATAATATAATTCATTATATATAGGCTAACACACATTAGGCCATAGGAAAGAAATATTTTTGGACATTTATTTAGAATAAAATGTGATATTTTTTAAAAGGGTAAATACCATTTTGGACCCTGTGTTTTGCAATAGTTACAGATTGGACCCTGTGTTTTGTTAAATGACAAAATGGACCCTGTATTTTCTAAAATAGTAAAAATAGGACCCTGAACTTAATTTTTGACAACTTTTTTTTTTAATACAACCAACTTGAAGACAATACTTAATACGAACAGATACAAAAAAATGTAAACAGTTTTGTCATAGCACTTTTAGATCGGATTATAATTAAACTTTATTTTGACAAAAAATCAATTCAGGGTCCTATTTGTACTATTTTAGAAAATACAGGGTCCATTTTATCATTTAACAAAACACAGGGTCTAATTGGTAACTTTTGTAAAACAGAGGGTCCAAAATGATCTTTACCCTTTTTAAAATCAGTAAAAAAATATAACATTTGGACCTGTAGGTTAGGTGAACCCTAGGCACAGACTTAACCCGCTTATCCATAAAGTCGAGCCTACACACATCTATAATGGTAATGTACATTTGATGATAGTGTTTATTGTAGTCATTGTACGTTTTAAAAAGATCAAAATAGTTTAAAGTTAAAAAATATAAGAAAACAGTATAAAGTAACTAGTTACTTTCATAATTACCTTAAATTAGTTTTCCTATATTTTATTATTTTTTATTTTTTCTCATAAAATAACATTTTTGAAAAATAAGCCATATAATAATTTGCACACATTCTATAAAATTCATAAAATATATAATGATGTAAAAATTCACTATATATATAAATGTTTTTGATCACCTGTAAATGGATCAATCTTTGGATGAGCTGTGAATGAATGTGTGAGTCTCTTGTCATAATCCAATAGCCCAAGTGTTTCAAGATCTCCATCTTCTAATACTTTCACCACATCTACATTACATAATATATAAGAATAAGAGGAAATTACTCTTTATACCTTTTTTATATTGTACTCTTTTATTTTTATCTTTTTTTTTTAAAGTCTATCATTTTTACCTCTTTTTTAAAACATTGTACCAATTTTGCCCCTGTCACTTCAAGATACTCTCCATGTGACTCTCTTATGTCAGAGTATTTTGGATACAATACATATAAAAAGAGGTATGTTTCAAATAAATATAAAATTAGCGGTAAATTTGATTAATTGATTAATAAAAGGAGCATTTTTCAACTTACC
Organism: Cannabis sativa; assembly: GCF_029168945.1. Taxonomy (NCBI): domain Eukaryota; kingdom Viridiplantae; phylum Streptophyta; class Magnoliopsida; order Rosales; family Cannabaceae; genus Cannabis; species Cannabis sativa. Next base: position 2,002,981 of record NC_083603.1, on the reverse strand, counting down.
CCATAATTATATATAACATAATTTTTTATAAATTTTTTTTATATTTTTACGTTTAAATATATATATATTTTTTAATATTTTTACCGTATTTTATAAAAATAACAAAAAAAATTATATAAAAATAACATGAAAATAATATCTAAACAATATCAAAATAACAAAAACCTAACAATAAATTAACAAGAATAAAACATAAAAATACATATATTTTCTATAAATAAAATTATAAAAATCGTAAAAATATTTAAAATTCTGTAGAACCAAATTTTTATATATTTGTGAAATATTCCCTTACATATCTATAGTTAAACATAAAACATTTCATTCCCAAATTCTACTCATCACTTTTTTATTTTATTTTATTTTATATATTTAAAAAATATTATATTTAAAAAATATCACAACATACAATTTAATTATCACTAAAATTAAAAAGATTTATATGCTCACATGGTTTGTCTACCTCTGACAATGCTAGAAGTTTCCCATGATGATATGTAAGAGCTGTATTAGCTGGTAATAATTCATTAAATTAATAACATTAATTAGTTGTGAAGATATAATATATAATGATATATATACACAAATATTTATAATTAATTATATATACCTGTTCCATTTCCATATGAAAGGTCTAACACTTTGAGTTTTGCTCTTAACATTTGTATGTTCACCATGAGTAAGCCAAAAATTCCTTTTAGGTCTCCAATCTGAAATTTTCATAACAAAATAAATAAATAAATAAAATTTATAATTCATAATTATGAATATTAGATATTCATTTTTCCTTTTATTAATACATGTAATTAACACAAATATGTATTTATTATTAATTAATTTTGAATAAAATAATTTTCTTTTTGGTGTTTGGTTGAAAAAAAAATTATTAAAAAAAGATTACAATTTAAATAAATTATTTTGAATCTAATTTTGGAGAGATAATTAAATAAATATTAGAAGTACTATTTTTTTCTTACTCCAATATTTTCTTCCATTCTCTTTTCTACCCAACTAAACAAATAATTTTCTTCTTTACTCCCATTTTTCTACATATTTTAACAAATTAGTATACGGTAATAAATTAATTACCTTCGTAAATTTAGCTCGTTCAAAATATTCTTCTTGTTTAATACGTGATGTTCTAACATAACGAGACACATATGTTGCTTTTCCATCTTTAATTCGCAAACCATGAATCATACTGTAAAATTTACCAAATATTAATTTAACAATAATATTGAAAAAATTATTAGCCAAGTAATATAATGTTTTGAAATTATAAATTAAAATTATATTGATCAGCAAAGAATCACACACACCCATCTCCATCAAACCTGCACATATATACAACAAATTAAACGATAATTAACCTCAAAATTAATGAAAAATTTGTAATTAATTAATTTCATTTAAAATTTGAGTGTAAAATTAATTCAAATATAAAAAGAAAATATATTTACCAATGAAATCCAGCAATTGGAGCAAATTTGGGATTGGGACCAACTCGAACAAATTCTCCATTTAAACACTTCTGCGTAAACATATGTACGAGTAATGATTGTGATACATTTAAACACCGAACTTGATTATTTAAATACATTGTGTTTCGTAACATGTTATATTGAAGAAACTTTTTCGTAAACTTTAACTCTAAAGAAAGCAATGTCAATAATAATGAAAATTGTATAACTTGATGAAATGAATTTCAAACTCAAAAACACTAATTAATTTAAAAGATGCAAAAATATGCATCTTTTTATCACGTCAGTCAAATTTTATGACTGGCGTGAAAAAGTTATTAATTAATAAAATGTATATTTTGTAGTAGCGTAAAAATTTACTTTGATGAAAAGCACGATAATTAATGAGTTACTATGCAACGATTAGTCATGAAGGAAGAAATAGAACAAACCGGAAGGTAACCAAGGAGAGGGAGGTTGTCGACGGGAGGGGTTTCACGAAGAACGGGGGCATAGTTACCGGTGAGAAAGTGGTGAGACGAAGAAGAGTTGTACATAAACCTAACAATGAGGTTCTCGAACCAGTTGAGGAGCATCGAAGAGAAGCCTTTGTTAGGGTTTGGATTAACACATACAACTCCATAACGACTAACGCCTTCATCTTCTTCGTAGCTTGGCTTTTTCATGTCTAGTTTGGCCATTTTTTCTTGTGTTAGCTTTTTAATTTTTCTTCTTATTGATTCTAATCAATAATATAAGTCTTTATATTATTGAATTATATTAAATTTTATATTTTTTTTGGAGAGATCCTTTTTTGATAAAGATGAAGAGATTCTTTCCATTATAGGACAAAGTACAAAAATATAAATTTTCATTCTAGGTTGTAGTGTGTTATAATAAAAAATAACACTAGCTAATTTTGTCCTAGAATGTATATTTTTTTAATTAAAACTAAATAATGGTTGGTTGTCTTGATGGTACTTGATTTTTTTTTAATATTTACATAACTAGTATATAATAACTAATAGAATGTGGTTTTGAAAATTGTGCCAATTTTAAATTAGAATTTTTTGGCCTTGATCATATCTCATTTACACTAATATTTAACTATTAATGTCATTGTTATTAACAACACTACTATGTTGTGGGTAGTGGGGCTATGTGTGTTGTGGCATTAGTTATCGAACAATTTTGTGAGTTGCTACTAAAAGGTTCACTTTCTCTGACCATTCATTGGTAAAGTTGCGGCTTGCCTGTTGGTGCTCGAGACATCGACTGTTTGGAAGCACCAATTTGTGTTGATTGAGAACGACTCAGAAAAAGTCATCAAAACTCTGAATGGACCTGTTTCTACTGAAGTATTGATAACTATATGCTAGTAATAGATTCTCTAATTATTTTTTGAGTTGTAATTTTTCATTTATTACAAGAGATTATAATTTTGCGACTTATAATATAGCTAAGTGGATTTATATTTGGAACTTAATTGGTATAGTTAACGTGTCAGTAATTCTAATAGATATTATTTGTAATGACTATGAAGTCTAAGTTTTATTTTTTGAATAAAGGTTAATTTTTGTAAAATAAAAAACAACACTACTATGTTTTTATTTTTGAAAGGAACACTATTATGTTTCAAGAATGAATATATTTATTCAAACAATGATTTTGTTTTAATAACAATTGTAGTTAACAAAGATTAAATTTTGGCATTTATATCATGGATTATTCCATCTCAACCGAGTTGTAATTTATTAAAAATTTTCAGACAAAACCCAATAAAAATAAATATTTAAAAATTGCTAATAAATACAAAGAAGTGGGTGTATCTCTAACCATTCAAACATACAATAAGAAAAATAAACATCCCATATAGTATTGTTTGTATTTTAGTATTTAAATTTTTTGGCATAACACCAAATTGATACGAATCCAAAAATTATGAACACAATACAATATCTATTATAGCACAACAATATTTAAAGAGAGCTTGTAATAACTTAAAGCTACAAGAAAACTATTTATGATCTTATACAATAAGTTATTATATATTGACATTACAAAGATTTTGAAATCTTTTAAAATTAATTATAGCTAAAAAAAAAAAATCTTAGAGTGCTATATGGAGGACTATTTCCAATTAGCTCTCTGCTTGTTCTTGCAGTTGTTTCTGCTCAAAGAACAAAAAAAAAAGTATTATATAGTCATAAAAAAAAAGAAAAAAAAGTATATAATACCAACAATTTTACCTTACCATAAATTAATAATAATCTTTTTTAATTAATTAATTAATTAAGAGTTTTTTTAATTATGACTAATTAAGATTTTTGCTACTTGACTTTGATATGTACTAAATCATAATACTTGAATTTTTCAGACTATTAAAAAAAATTTCTGAATTATTGAGATTGTTAGATTTAAAGATTTTTGTGTAATTTTACTAATGAAAGTCTGACCTAGATGAAAGTTTAGGAGATACGATTTGGTACATATTAAAGTTTGGAGGGACACAATTTAATATATGAACAATCACCGTATTAGTAAAATTAAACGGAGTTAGACAGAAGTCTTTAAATTCAATAATCTCAATAATTTGATAGAAATTTTTAACGGTATGAAAAAAAGAGTTCAAAACACATAATATAATACATATTAAAAATTCAAGAATTAGCCTTCAAATATATATTCTCTTCTATATGATTATTTAACCCATGATATCACATTATATATGTAATTAACTTTTAATAAACCTTCTAATACTACTCTAAAGTCTAAAATACCTCTTTGGGTTTTCAAAATGAGCAAGATCATCACAATTATATGTCTAATAATAAAAAAGTTGATAGATTTAATTTAATTAGCATTATATACCTCAGTAATAAACAATGCATGTAATCCATATGGAACTCTACAAGGCAAATCAATTACAGCAATTGGATTGGCTGACATTGTTTTTGCATCAATAACATGCACTTTTGATTTTCTGCAAAAGGTAACCAAAGTAATTATTAATTAATAAATTATATTTTCATCACTACATATATGTTGAGTTTTAACTCTTCATATATATATAGTAATTTACTTTATAAATATTTAAGTTTAATTGTAAATAAATACATAAATGTAATTTTTGACAGCAATAATTATACTTAAGAAATTTCGTAAGTACTTAGTTGTTAAGTGCTAAGTATATTGTCATGTGACAATTCCTGAAGGTCCTAGTCATTAATTACTTTTTATTTTTTTAAAAAAAAATTAGTTTAAATATACCAATGAAAAAATGACATGTGGATAATGACTTGACATTTAGCGACTAAGTACTTACGGAAGTTCCAGAAATATAACATAGATATTATTACCGTCAAAAATTAAACTTAAGTATTTATTTACAACTGAAAATTAAACATAAGTATTTTTACTATAAATTACTCTCTCAATATATATTAATAGTCATAATCTAATTATGTTGTTATGTCACTATATAGCTTAACTCTTTTTTCTTTGTATACTTGTCTTTTAATTAATTATGACTGTTATGTTTGTTACTACATGTATTTCATGGCTCATAATAATTTGTATCACTTTCTGTACTTTCTTACAATCAATAACATAGAAATAGTTCTCTTCCCTCTTGAATGGTTGTAGATTGTGTATATATATATGATTGAGTACCTAATTGGTATGAGTGTACTGATTAGGGTCGGTCTTGAGTTAAGGCAGGCTATCTAACATTTACGGTTTAGGGGCTAAAAGAAAAAAAAATCGCTTAGAAATACCACTTATTCTTAATAAGTCCCCAAAAAACTTTATTTTTCTAAGGCCCACCAAAATTCAGGGTTGGCCCTAGTGTTTATTGTTCTCGTGTTTGGTGTGTGCGATCGAATTGAGAAAATTGCATTGTATACCCACTTTACTTTATTTATTCTAATTTTTATCTTCATTTCCATATTATTTAAGATATACCCACTTTTATAGATGATGTCTCTATTATACTCTTTAGATTAATGTAAATCATGTGCTACACTTAACTGGAGGGTAAAGATATATTAGGGTTACCCACTCATAAAAATCGGTAGATTTTAATGAAATAAAATATAAGAGTATTTTTTATTAATGAATATAAAAAAGATGCATTCCTCAACTTATCTCAACCGAATTGGTGATTTGCAATTAACAATCATGTGGGGGAGTGTAAGAGCATTTTTATTTTTAGTATGTAGAGAAATTATCTCAATTTTGTATAGGATGATATACATTGTGGTTATAGTAGATATTTTACAAATTTTTAGTAAATTTGAAATAATTTAAAATGCTTTAAACTCAGGCCCAACTCTAAGTATAGGCGATCTAGGCCTATACTTAGGGCTTACTTAGTCTAGGGCCTAAAAAAAATTCGTTTTAAAAATACACATTTTCTTATTGATTTTAAAAAGACTATATTTTTTTTTTTCTAAAAATAGTCTAAATTATTTTTTTCTTATGACACACTAAAGTTGAGGGTTCATCCTGTTAAACATGGCTCAAATGGTCAATTATTCTCGTGCTTACTTTTTAAAAAATTATAAATTTTTTAAAAAAATTAGCAAAAAGAAAGCTAATTATAATTACAACGGAAATTTGCGGCAAAAGTTCCCAAAAAAGTTCACGTTGATGCTGATTAGTCCCCAAGCTCCAAAAATAGCGGCAATAGTCCTCAATGTCACACTTTTTATTTGTCCGTTGGTCTCCAAGTTAACAGATCTGTTAAACCCAATTCAAATGCCACGTGTCGAAATGTTATTGGTGGGTATTATTATTTTAATTTAAAAAAATAAAAATAAAAATAAATAATTTTAAAAAAAAAATCTTTTTTTCTTTTTCTTTTTTTTTTCTTTTTTTTTTCTTTTTCTTTCTTTTCTTCTTCGTCTTCTTCGAGACCCAACCCGATAGCCACCACGACCCCACGACCCCACGATCCAACGGCCAGACCTCCACCACCACGACCCCAGGGCCAGACCTCCACCACGTTGACACCCAACCCGATAGCCTACCCTCCTCCGCCCCATCGAGACCCACCCTCGCTGAACACCAGTCACCGTTGCACCTGCATCTCTCTAACTGATTCACCCTCCGCCCCGTCGAGACCCACTATTGCACCGTTGACCGCCTCCTGAAACCCCAGCCTCCTCCTCTAACTGATCCGCTGTCGTTAAGACCCATGGGGATCTGCGATTGTCCCAAATATAAATATGATTCCAAAGGTTAGTTTTTTTTTTCTTGATCCATTCATCTGATTTGATTCTTTTTTATTGGTTATTGTTTTGCATTCTTGATTTTGTAGTTTTTAGGTTTGAAATTGTTGTGGGTTTGAATCTGTGAATGAGGGGATTATTTTGAAATTTTTAGTAAATTTGATGTATTTCAACATATTTGGTCGGGGGTTGTGGTTGGGGTCGTGGGGACGGGGCTGGAGTGGGGTTAAGGCTGGCCGTGGGGTCGTGGGATCGGGGCTGGAGTGGGGTTAGGGCTGGCCGTGGGGTCGTGGTGGTGCTCCGGTGGCTGGTTAGGTTAGGGTTGGGTTGAAGAAGAAGAAAACGAAGAAGACGAAGAAGAAAAGAAAAAAAAGAAAAAAAAAGAAAAAGAAAAAAAGAATTTTTTTAAAAAATTATTTATTTTTATTTTTATTTTTTTAAATTAAAATAATAATACCCACCAATAATATTTCAACAGTGGCATTTGAATTGGGTTTAACAGATTTGTTAACTTGGAGACCAACGGACAAATAAAAAGTGTGACCTTGAGGACTATTGCCGCTATTTTTGGAGCTTGGAGACTAATCAGCATCAACGTGAACTTTTTGGGGACTTTTGCCGCAAATTTTCCTAATTACAATATACATTGTTATATATATATATAAATAAAATTAAGTAACAAAATTTATAAACATTACCACACCATTAAATTTCCTTATAATATGTATGGTATAGATAAGATAATCCTATAAAAAAATTTACTTTTAGTCACAACAAAATTTGTGACTAAAAGTGAAAAAATTATAATTAATTATAAATTATGATTCTTATGTTGTGACTAAAAAGTCTGTGGCTAAAAGTATTAGTCACAAAAATTACAATTTGTTGTGACTAAATATATTTTTAGTCACAATACTTGTTGTAACTAAAACTAAATTAGTGACAACTTGTAATTAAATAGTATGTTTTAGTCACAAGTAACATTTTGTTGTGACTAAAAGTCACATTTAGTCACAAAAAAATTATGTTATTAACTAAAAAATTGTCACTAAAAGTAACTTTTTTTATAGTGTATTTTTAAGAGTGTTACTAGGCATGAATTAAAGAGATAAAGTAGTCACGCACCCATTATTCTCATCATGAACAAAGAATATTAAGTAGCCATCATCTTCATCTTCTTGAGAGTTGATGAGTTCATGAACTTTGGGAACAAATATAGCCTCAGATCCAAATGTACCATGTCCAAGATCATAGATACCTTCAATATTTCCACCAACCTCATCAAGACTACATGTTCTGTGATCAGTACTCTGATGATCAGGTTCAACATTATTCAGATCAAACTTGACAATTGCGGTGACTTTTCCAAGACGGTCTAGTCTATTCCCATACACATAACGTTGTTTCCTGTGAAAAACTCACACATGCAAGCAAAGATGTGACATATTGTTATTGTTGGAAAAAATAAAAAATTTCAAGTGCAGCGAAATAATGAAGAAACGAAATAAATCAATTTACTCACTTTGGTAAAACTACCAAACCCACAAAGAGAGATATATTTCACTAATCACTTCAAAATTATATACACACTCTATCTCAATTTCTCTACCCAAATCCCACTATACCCTTTGTTTCTTCCTCAGCGCCCAGGTTGATAACCTAACGCCCAGGTTGATAACCTAACGCTCAGGTTGACATCAAGCGTCGAGGTTGACATTATGACGTCAACCTGGATGCTGAGTAAGTGAAAAAAATATCCTAGACTTGTATTTTTTGAAGGTTATGTTAACATCACTTAGTCAAATTCTTTGTTATAGTAAAGTTGTTCATCAGTTCTCAAAAATATCGTGTTTTTGGTGAAATTGGGTAGACTCGAAACTTCTCAATTTTGCCGATATCCCACCTTGTTGAAAGGGTGAAATATAAAAGTGGGAATTCGACATGTCACAAGTCATAACTTTCGTTTACTACGAAAAAATAGTCGGATGGTCGAGATGGAATCATATTTTGATAAGCACAATCCAGCGCACCAGGTCGCACGTCAACTTAGGCGTTGGGTGCTTCCCGGGGCTCGTTTTGACACTTCTAATCCATTCGAGATTGTGAACGAGGTCTCCTACCCTATTTTTGACAAAAATTAAGAAAAATGCTCAGAGCAAAATTTGCGTTTGAGGAGTGGAAACATGCAAACTATAGGTTGCATGTCAACCTGGGTGCAGGGCCCAATGTCCCTGTTCTAACCCCCTATTAATTTTGTTTGCTCCTTGAGATCACTTATATCTTCATTATTTCGTACTAGGCCCAACACCTAGGACAACTTGGGCCCTGGGTCCCCGTTTTAGCTTTCAAGTCGATCCGTTTCTTTCCCGAAAGCACTTGTTTTCTCATTTTGGATGGAGACAAATAAAATACTCGAGATACTTTTTCAATATTGTGAATTGAAGCGCACTAGGTTGACAATATGTCAACCCCAGATTGACAATATGTCAAACTAGGCGTTGGGTGCCCTAGGCAATTGGTGCCACGGGTGCTCAAAAATAAAAGTGATCTAATTTTGATTCTGATGCCTAAAATATATTTGTGATAGGTCTTATTCATGTCGAAGTATAAAGTTTGAGCCATTTACACTAAGACAGATGCAAAAACCGAAACCCTAGTTGGGATGTCAACTTGGGCATTGGTTGAAAACCTTAGGCACCTGGGTTGACTTCTAGGATGCTTTTTCGTCTCTTTTCAGTTTCCAAGTCTTGGACTTAATTCCTCTAGTCTTCTTGATTCAAAATACTGAAAGATGCTGAGTTGGAAACAACTTGGCAGGATCCAAACATCCATTCCGGAATCAACCTGGACGCAGGGCTAAGGAACCCTTCTAGGTCGACTGCTATGATCACTCAGGACTACTCAACTCCAGGATATTTTCTTTCTTACCACGTGTCAAACAGTAATGTCCACATCACCATAGTCAGTTTTCGGATAAATAATAAAAGCTTATGTTACCACTAAAAAGTTTATGCCTATATACATACCTGCCAGTGTAGCTCTCATTCACCTTAGGAAAATCTACATGTGATGGTGAAAGTCTTTTTTGAGAAGATACACCTGTTTTCATGTTGAATCTCATCTCATACCTAAACAATTATTAGAGAAAATAATAAATATCACTATAGATAAAAAAAAATTGGTGACGACATTAATTTTGCTTTTACTGTAAGGGTATTTTTTGTTTTCAGTTTATAGAGAAATTGCAATTCTTTTTATGATAGTGTACATTATAGTTATACTAAGCATATCTTGCTTGTTTTCAAGAATTTTTATAGTGAAGAAAATAAGATTCAAACATTCAACTTTACTCGTACAATAAACTATTTTAAACTTTACATTAGACACTATAAAATATTCAAAAAATTTCGAATACGGACTGGATGCTTATTACAACTACAACATACAACGTCATATTAACAAAATTAGAATATAACTTCTCAAAGTAGGAAAATAAAAAAATGACAATATATATAAACTTAATTACTTTTGCCCATAAAATGTGAAAAAATTCTTACAAAGAAGCGTTTATGTTAAGCTTTTGTTTGATATCCCCACCGTACATGCTCAAATCAAGATTCTCAATACGACAAGTGATCATAACAACTTCATCATCTTCCTCCTCCCAAGCATTTGCTATATATATAATTAATATTACACAACAAATACAAAATTAGAATAAACACCAACATAGGCATATGACAATATTGGTTAAGAAATTAATAATTAGGAAAAAAAAGTGAGCACCAATATGGGATATGAAGCAATTTGGAAGCTCAAACCATTTGATCAAAAGCTCATCCTTTGCATACCGCGGAAGCACACCGAATCGAGCCTTTTTGGTGGCGTCAAATGAAATTATAAAATTCTTTCCCTTCATCATTTCCTATGTGCACAATTTATTAAGCACGAGCACAAACATGATCAGTGACAGAGTTAGGTTTATCACCGAAATACTATATTTCTTTTGATAATTTTGTATTTTACTTCTTAAAAATTTGGCGGGGAGCTTGAGTCACTCTGGAGCTAATGTGGCTTTGTCACTAAGCCTCACATATGATGACACATAAGGAAAAGTTGTGTTCGATGTTAATTTTTTTTATAAACATATTTGGATGTTTTATGTGACAAGAATATAACTATAAGAATTATGGAGTTTCATCTCAAAATTAATTAAAATATTAATGATGGAGCGTCTATCCATACGTACCTCTGGCCTGAAAATTAAAGGAAGATCCATGAAAATGGCATAATTTTGAGTAATGGCAAAGTCATGCATCATGATGGGATTTGGTATTGTTATAGGTATTGGATCATGCATGAAACCATCTTTGGAAATTACTCTATAAGTGATATATGGATGAGTAATAAGTGAAAAACCAAATGTAAACATTTCTCCTGCAATTTTTAAAACATTGTAATGATAAGTAATGATGATTAGGTATATAAATATACATTAAAAAGATATGAGTAATAAAAAATATAAGCTCTTAACATGCATGGTGATAATTATTATTTGATTTAATTCTTTTGTAATTTATGTATAATTTTATGTTTTGTGTTTCCTTTCTACTACTTTTATCTCATTTTTTAATAATTAATATTAATTAATTTATTGTAATCTTGATCATTAGATCTTAATAATTTATGTAAAAAAAAAAACAATCCCTATATCACTATAAAAAGAATATTCTTTTACAAATTTTTAGTTATAACTTTTTGTGACTAATTAAATGTCAAATTTAATAACAATAAAAAATTATTTTAAATATAAGTTGTCACTAATTTAATAATATAATCACAACATGTTATGACTAATATTTTTAAGCTCGTTTATTTTATTTTATTATTATATTTTTTTAGTGTATATAAATACCTGTAAATGGATCGATCTTTGGATGAGCTGTGAATGAATGTGCCAATCTCTTGTGATAATCAAACTGCCCAAGTGTTTGAAAATCTCCATCTTCCAACACTTTAATGATATCTACAAACAAAAATGGTTAAACATGATTAAGTCAATTAATTAATCATAAATAAAAGATGTTCTTTATTAATTAAGCATAATATTAAGTGCAAGAAATTAACTTAGGTAATTAAAAAAAGTTTACATGGTTTGTCTGCTTCTGACAGTGCTAAAAGTTTTCCATGATGATATATAAGAGCTGTATTAGCTATATATTAAGAAAAATATATAGTTAATCACTATTTATTAGTAACTAAAACAAATTCTATGAATACTAGTGTTTGTTAGATTGAGGGTTATAAATATATTGGGATTATTAGAAGAAAAAAACAAAAGAAAAAATATATAAAAAATTATAAAAATATAGTTGTATTGAATTAAAATATTTCTACAGTTACATAAAATACGGTCTTTTGATGTATTTTTATGTTACACTCTTTTTATTTTGTATTGATTTTTTGTTATACTTTTATGTAAATTTTTTTTGTTATTTTTTCATATTTTTATAGAATATCGTAAAAAAAAGCTTTAAATATAAAAGTGTAAATTTTTTTTACCAAAAATAACCGTAATTTTCCCTATAATATATTGGGATCCTACCTTTTGGACAACAAGATTTGATTGGATTATTTGGGATTAGACTAAATTATTGGATTATGATGGTTTTGTCTATACTAAATTATTTGAGTTTGTTATTAATATTTTAATATTATTTGTTAATTATTATTATTATATTACAATATACTACTATATATTAAATTCAGTGGAATTATAATGAGATAACATATCCAACATGAGTGGGGTAAAGACACACAATAATATTAAACAGCTAGCTTATTATGTTTATTTTATTTATTTATTTATTATAATAAATAATTTACGGGATAAATAATTAAGTTTAACTCTCAATTATAGATAAATACTTAAGTTTAATTTTTGACAATAATAATGTCTAAGTTATATTTTTAGAATTTTCGGAAGTACCTAATCGTTAAGTGTCAAGTAAATAATTAAATAACAGTCTCTAATTGATCCATGTTATTTAATGTTTATTTTTTTATTTAAATATACTAATAAAAAAATTAATATCACGCGGATAATGTGACAGTTAGTAGTCCCGTGGTCCATAAGGGGAAATACGAGTAAGCTGTGCAATCCCACATTGCTTGAAAAAGGTCAAGTGTGATGCTTCTGAGACTGTGTAGGTATAGAACTACACAGTTGAAGAGAGTTTAAATGGATTGATTGGTACTACCTATATCAACAAGATGCATCTTGCTGGTAGCCCATCATGAAAGAACTCCATAGTTAAGCGTGCTTGATCTCGAGTAATTTCAAGATAAGTGACCTCCTAGAAAGTTTTCCCAAGAAGTGTGTGAGTGAGGACAAAGCACACTAGAAACACTCGTGTTGACCTGTAGGGTTAGTCGTCATTCTAGGAAGCAGCCAGAGTGACGTACTCGTGTATAAGAGTCATCATTCTGTGAGTGTAAGGATCTAATGGAGACTTGAAGCGAGTACGTTACAGATAATCATTTGAAACTTGAATTTACGGAAATTCCGGAAATATAACTTAAGTATTATTATCATTAAAATTAAATTTAAGTATTCACTCAGTAAACTATTATTATTATTATTATTATTATTATTATTATTATTATTATTATTATTATTATTATTATTTTGTAAAGAGATTATTATGTATTTAATTATACCTGTTCCAAGTCCATATGAAAGATCTAATACTTTGAGAATTGCCCTCAGAATTTGAATTATCACCACAAGTAATCCAAAAACCCCATTCATGTCTCCAATCTTAAAGTTAATTAGCAAGAAATAAAACTTTATTAATTAATTAATTAATTTGAAACCCACAAATATTAATTAATTTGAAATTCAAACTTGATTAATTAAACCATGATCTTCTATATTCTTACTAAAAGTAACTTTGAGCACATAATTATATAATTATCATAATTAATAATCACCAAAAATTTGAGCCTAATTAATTCTTAATTGTTAATGCTTATATTAATCATAATTACCTTCATGAATTTAGGACCTCCAAAGTATTCTTCTTGTTTAAGACGTGATGTTCTAACATAACGAGACGCATAAGTTGCTTTTCCATTCTTAATCCGCAAACCATGAATCATTCTACAAATATTTTTTTATATATATAAATAATAATAATAATTTTTTTTTGAATAATAACAAAAAATAAATTTGATTTATATAAAAATAGAATTAATGAAGTTGATTATTATATGGATTAGAAGATCACACACCCATCTCCATCAAACCTACAAAAATAATAAGAAATAATTAACCAAAACTAATAATAATAAGTAAGGTCGGCCTGAAATTTAGTAGGTCATAACAAAAAAAAATTCTTCTTTAAAAAAAAAATATAGTATTTTTCAACATCAATTTAAAAAGTATATGTATTTTTAAAAATGAAAAAAAAATAGCCTCTGAATAGGTCGACCTTAAACAAAGATCTAGCCCACATATGTCTAGGGTCGAGCTCATAAGCTTACTTAAGATTATATTATTATTACAAATTTACAATTAAATTAAGTTTAAAAGAAAAGTATGTGTAGGTACCAATGATATCCAGCTAGTGGAGCAAACTTTGGATTAGGGCCAACTCTAACAAATTCTCCATTTAAGCACTCCTACATATATATATAATTATTAATATGTATACACAAATATATATAGCTACCATAATAATAAAAAACTAATAAAGAGAGGAGCCATGAAAGAAGAAGCAATTAATACAAACCGGAAGGTAGCCGATGAGAGGGAGGTTGTGGACGGGAGGGGTTTCATGAACCGGAGCATAATTACCGGAGAGAAAATGGTGATTAGTAGTATTTTTAGAGGAAGAAAAACCGTACATAATGAGGTTCTCGAACCAATCGAGGATTTTTGAAGAGAAACTACTTTTGTTAGGTTTTGGATTAACACCGCCATCATAATTGTCGTTGTTGTTGTAGCTAGATTTCATCATGACGCTAAATTTCGACATTAGTTGAAGCTTAGTGATCATACCTTTGGAATGAAACGTACATCGTTCTATAATAAATTTCATTCTTTTTCTTTTTTTATCATTTTCTGATAGTCGATAACTATTCGTAGATATTATTTTGACACCAAAAGAAGGCTCAAGCCAATGCTTTATTTTTATTTCTAACATTAGAAATAATTTTATCTATAACTACAACATACATATATTTCATTATATAGATAAAAAATATTTATACACACATTATTGGTGATATGATGAGATTCATTGATAATTTTATTAATGATGATCAACCAATGTGGTTGATAATAAATGGTTAGGTAAGGTAAGTGACTTTGTAAGAGAAAAATAGATATATTATTTAATAAAAAAACATGTTTATTAAATATACAATTTATAGATAAATGCATAAGCAGGTAGATGTTTCCACTATCATTATCTATTTATTTATTTATTCTTTATGAATAATGTGAATAAATCTCTTTCTACACTTTATTTGTTTCCTTCATTTTGTTTTTATTATTCATCCTCCATTAATTTTGAATAATTTTGATTATTCCTCATTTAAAAACTTTAATATAGTAAATCTTGTGTGTTGTCCTAAAATTGTTAATATATGAGTTCAACTTTTTAAAATAATAATAATAATAATAATAATAATAATAATAATAATAAATTTCTTCTACCTCATTATGTATATAGTAAAATATTACGTGAGATATATACATGACTCACGTGGTTAACAAAATCTTACAAAATATTAATTTAAAGAAATGTGTTATTGTTATATATATTATAACAGGGTATTCATTCAATTTAATCTGTATTATTTTATTCATAATGTATCCGATCTGTAGTAAGTTTAGATTTTATATTTTGGATCCTATTTAATTCACATATAGCTCAAATTCAATTCAATTCAATTTGCAAAAATACAAGGTGGATCGATTATTCTGGATCGATTACTTTTAATATTGAATTATTTAATATTAATTAAAAAATTATTTTTTTTTACATAACTAATAACTAAATAAAATAAATTATTGTTATTTTATGTCTTCAATAATAAATTAAAACAAATAAAATAAAAATAAAAAATTCAAAGGAAGAAAAAAATTTATATGTAGAAAGAAATATTTAATCTTATTTTAAATTATATTTTCTTATATATAAGTGTTGCCTAGAATTTTTTTTAAAATACGTGGCAGTTCAAAATACGGCCAGGTGGTGATGGGACCCACACTGTGGGATGCGCCATGTCAAAACACTCCCAACGTTTCTCTATTTGCGAGTATGTGGAGAATTAGTCACCTCCGAGAAGGTCCCCCCAATTAACAAGTAATTTTGTCCCTTCTTCTCTGCAAGTACACACGACCCAAAGACGAGATAGATAGAAAGGTGGAGTACGACGCTTTGTTCGAGGTTAAATCATTGTATATGCATTTAATGCAGCATGGGAAAGAACATCCTACACCTTACGTGATCAAGGGTTTAAACTCATAATTCTCTGATTTCACTATATCCCATACATCAATTGACGGCTACATTATGAGCTATCAAATCATCAGGTAAAGACAAGTCCAAGTTTGAAAAATTGTGCAAAGCATGGCTCATATAATCACGAAAACGATGGTCTTTTGCCACTATTATGAGCTTATAAATACCCCAATAATGTATAGAAAAAAGAGACTGGATAATTCTCTGTAGGAAAAACATTCATCAATAACTGTGACTCGTGGACTAAGGCTCATTAATGCCCCAACTACGTAAAAATTTTCTTCTTCACTTTCATTAATCATCTCTAATTAATAGTTGCAAAAACATCAATCAACAATAAAAATGTAATATATATTTTATCTATTAAGTTTTTAAATATATTTGTATCATATGTATTATATTTTTAAATTATTATTTTTTAAATTAAAATATTAATTATATATAATTTTTTTAAAAAGTATATAAATATGTATTGATTTGATTGGATCGTTATTTTTACATGTCAATCAACATTCAATCTGCACTTAGTGAATTTGAGTGGATTGGATTGAGTATTTTATGAACACTCCTATTGCAATAATGCTTTTGTTTTTAAATTTTTTAATCACAAAAATAAAAGTAAAATTTTTATTTTAAATATTTTGTTTTTTTAAAAAAAAATGTGTTCTATAACCGCTTTTTTTTTAATTTTAAAAATAAAAAATAAGTGTGTTTTGTAAATTTCATTTTTATTTTCATTATTTGTTGATTTTATTTAAGTCAGATCCAAGTCCAATTTTGAGGCTAGGATCGGGGCTGGGTCCGGGGTTGAAGTTAGGGTCCAAGGTTGGGGTCTAGATCCGGGTCCAAGGCTAGGGTCCGAGTTTGGTTCCGGGATCAGGGTCAGGGTCTGGGTTCATATCTAAGGTCGAGGTCCAGGTTTAGGTCTGGGGCTTGGGTTCGGGGTCTGGGATCAGGATCTGGGTTCGAGATCTGGGTCTAGGGTTTAGGTCAAGATCGGGGTCCAAGTCCAGGTCTAGGTTTAGAGTTCGAGTTTGAGATCCAAGTCTGGGTTGGTGTTTGGGTTCGAGGTTGAGCCAAGGTTCGAATTCCAAGGTCTAGGTTGGATCAATATCAAAAATATTGATTTTAAAAAAAACTATTTAAAAATTTTTAAAAGTGATTTTTTTTTGTTTTCAAAATTGAAAAGTGAAAACTGTTTTATAAAACATGATTTCAGAAAATATTCACTTTTCTAATTTTAAAAATAAAAAAAATAACTGATTAAAAAATTGGGAAAAAAACAAAAAAATACAAAAAAGGAAAAAAAATTACAAAAATACTTTGGGCCGGCCCATTAAACATTTATACAGTCCACATACAAATATTTACAAAAATACCACATGCACTAAGCCTTCACAGGAGCGAACCATGAAGATGAAAATACGCGCTCGTTTCAAAACTGCAAAACAACCAAAATGAAACCAAAGCGAGAAAAATACAACTATTAATTCAATTGATCTGATTCAAATAAAACTGATGAAAAAGCACAATGACCACAACTATATTAAATTGAATTAAGTGTTGTGGTTTTTCAAGTTGATTTACAGTTGCATCATTATTTTATATTAGTTTAATTCAATTGTTTGCAAGAATTTATTTTGGAAATAAGAAAAGGAGAAAACACTTTGAGAAATAGTTAGTTTCTGAAATAAATTTAAACGTTTCTTAATAGTTTCATTTTAGTTTTATTATAGTTTATTAACAGCAATAAATATAAATTGTAAATAAACAAGTATACAAACTATAATAAAACTATAAAAAAACTAAAAACAAACTGACAAGCAGAAACAACTCTACGAATATAAACTACAAACATCTAAATCGAATTGTTACCTAAAAAAGAACAGCAAACAACTATACCTAATAATATTCCCAAAACACATCATACATAAACATATTAAACTATTAAAAAACTAGAAAAAAAAAACTAAAACCCACTGATTAGAGACACTAAAACAAAAACAAATGTTTCAAAATATCTAAAAAAAACTAGAAACACAAACAGAACATAAAACACAACAAAAATGGAACGAAAATAATAAGAAACAAACTAAAATGCCAAACCCAAGAACAAAATAAAATTGATTAAACAAAAATAAAGTCCTAAAAATCCAAAGAAAACCAAACGAAATTTTAAAATGAAAAACCTAAAATATCACAAACCAGAAAAAACCAAAACGATGAAATGGAAATACAAGAAAATGTTTAAAATGGGGGGAAACGAAAATGAAACTGAAAACCAACCTCTGTTCAAACTTCGGCAGAGGCACTAGCTTTTTCACTAGAAATTTCTTCAACCATTTGCTCCTCCACATTGAGCTTCGATTTCTTCTCTTCAACAATCGGACGTTTACCCTTTGCTTTGTTAGCCAAAGATTTCAAGCCCATTTTCGATTTTTTTTTTCTGAACTGGGGAAAGAGATGAGGATGAACGAGTGATGACCATTTTATAAAGAAATTTGAAACAAGAATAAACTGAGAGGGAAAAAAACTTGAGAAATCGTGGGTTGAGTGAGAGTTGAAATTTTTTGGAAGAACAAAAAATGAGAGAGAAAAAATCGTGATGAATAATGAGTAGTTATGCTTCAACAATGGAGGTTATTGATCTTCCAAACAAAAAAAAAACTGAAAGAAAATCCAAAATCAAATGAAAAGAAAAGGAAAAAAGAGAAAGAAGAGAGTGGAAGTTGATTGATGTGTGATAGAAAAGAAAAAAAGAGAAAGAAGAGAGTGGAAGTTGATTGATGTGTGATGGGGATGACACATGTGTCTGTGCATGAGAATGGTGTGTAAGTGGTATTATTGTAATAAAATAAAGATGGTAAGTAAAAATGTTGATGTACGCGTGTAGGAGTAAAACAGTAATAAAATGTGCAAAACAGATTTTTGGTGTAAAAATTTCTAAAAAATTATTATTTAGATATTAAATATATTTATCATCTTATATTAAAAGGGTCCACATGAGTTTTAGGATTCATAGTGAGTGTCCTGATAATATATTCATTGTTGTTTCGTGGTGATTTTCCTAAGTAAAATTTTAATTAGGAATAAAGTTAAAAGTAAAAAAATTATGTCTAGAACAAACTATTGATTGGCATTATTAGAAAATTAGTGTGAATAAATTATTTGGTCGAAACTCGGAATAGATGAAGAAGGACAACAGAGTAAAACGAACGTAAACATTTAGCTTCCTCCGTTTACAGATTAGGTTCACAGTTCAGAGCTCTGCTTGTTCTTGTAGTTGTTCCTGATCAAATATCAAAACAATACTTAAAACATTCAATTTCACCAAAATGACAATAAATAATATCTTTTATCTTTAAATTCTGTTAACAACATATTAGATTCTCTTCTCTATGATTTCACTATCACCATCACATTGGTCTCATCTATAATTAAATATAATATAATTTAATACGGCGTACCAAACAAGCATTTAGAATAATACTGATTACTGACCTCGGTGACAAAGAAGGCATGGAATCCATATGGAACTCTACAAGGCAAATGAATAACCGCGATCGGATCAGCTGACATTGTTTTCGCGTCAATCACATGTACTTCTGATTTTCTGCAACAATGAAAGAAATGCAAAACTTCATCATCACAAAGATTGTAACTAATAATCATATATCTATTTTGTAAACAAATTGGTCTATAAGAAAATGTACTCAGAATTCTCATTATGAACAAAGAATATTAGGTAGCCATCATCTTCTTCAGAATCAAATCCGGGAACTTTGGGGACAAATATTGCTTCGGAACCAAATCGACCAGGTCCAAGATCATACAAGCCCTGAACATTACCACCAATCTCTATGCATGTTTTTTCATCATCACTTTCCGGTTCAGCATTCAGATCGAACTTGACTATGCCTGAGATTTTTGCAATGCTGTCCAGTCTGGTTCCGTACACATAACGCTGTTTCCTGATTTTATTCACCCCAAAGACAATTTTAGAAAGAAAAATGTTAACGAGCACAACCACAGCGTGTTATAACTTTATTGGTATAACTAAGAATCAAATTCTACGTATTTTATTTTAGGATAAATACTATTTTAAATCCTGTATTTTTCAAAAATTATTGATTTGACTATTCGTTTCGTTACTTAAATAACAAATCGGATCTTGTGTTTTCTAAAATAGTACAAAATACTACCCTAAGCTCAATTTTCGTTAAGTTAAAACTTAATAATAACCTGACCTGGAGACATTATAACAATATTAGTTTGACGAATATTGAGTTTAGGGTATTATTCTGTACTATTTTAGAAAATTCAGGATTTGATTCGTCATTTAACAAAGCGGATATGTACCATTTAATTTAATAATAATCATAAAAAATCGCTAACTATTTATAAAGTGTCACCTTGTGATGGTGTTTGACACCGCTAGTGCCTAATAACAATTCTAACTTTAACTATTCTTTTACAAAATGAGAAAAAGGAAATGTATAGACCTGCTAGTGTAGCTCTCATTTATCCTTGGAAATTCTAGAGCTGATGCTGAGAGTTTACGTTGGGATGCTAAACCAGTTTTCAAGTTGAATCTCAACTCATACCTGAAGCAATAAGAACAACATCAGAAAAATTTACATGCTACTGAAAAGTGAAAAATTTTAGTATCAATAAAATGTTCAAAATCCTCTTACAGCTCTGTTCTGAAATGATTAAGTTTTTTTTTTATTTCCCCACTGATCATATTCATATCTATATTGTCGAGACGACAAGTGATCAGAACAACTTCGTCTTCCTCTTCCCATGCATTGGCTAATAAAAATTGGTTTGGTTGCATAACGAGATCAGGAACAGCATAAACTAATGCCTACTTTTCTCTAAGATAGGGAAGAAAAGGGTACGCACCATTATGAAATATGTAACAGCTTGGAAGCTCGAACCATTTGATTAGAAGCTCGTCCTTTGCATACCGTGGAAGGACACCAAAGCGAGCTTTCTTAGTTGCGTCAAATGACAATATAAGCTTGTTTTCCATCACCATTTCCTGTTAATTTGAAGCCAAATCCATGGCAATGTACCAAAATTAATTTGGTTGACAAGATGAAACACATTGTACCTTTACTTTTTGTTATTACTGATTGAACCCTTTATTTTTATAAATGACATATTGGATCCTGTATTTTTTAAAATGGTACAAAATAGTATCTTGAGCTATTTTTTGTGAAAATAAAATTTAATAATAATCCGAATAGTTGTTATGAAAAGACTAACTATTTTTTGCTTCTTCAAGTTATCGAAAATTGAGCTCAAGTACTATTTGTATCATTTGAAAAATACAGGATTCAAACAGATATTAACCCTAATATCTAATATACCTTCGGTTTGAAATACAAAGGAAGATCCATGAAAATAGCATAATTTTGAGTAATGGCAAAGTCATGCATCATGATGGGGTCTGATATTGTTATCGGTACTTGATCGTGCATGAAACCATCCTTCGAAATAACTCTGTATGTTACGTATGGAGGAGAGAGCGAATAACCGAATGTAAACATTTCACCTGCATTCGAAAATTGGCAACTTAGGAGAAATCCATTATAGCTGGCTAACTAAAAAAACTTATGAAGATGTGTGGTGTGTGCTCACCAGTAAAAGGGTCAACCTTTGGATGAGCTGTGAATGTATGTGCCAATCTCTTGTCATAATCCAGCATTCCAAGTGTTTGCAAATCCCCATCTTCCAAGACTTTAAGAACATCTTCATGATCAAAATTATATGTTTCTAGTCAATTTCGGTATGAATCTAGTGGGATTACATCAAGTTTAAGAAGAAGAAAAAAGAGTGATGAAGCTTACATGGTTTGTCTGCCTCATGAAGTACTAAAAGTTTCCCATGGTGATAAACAAGAGCTGTATTAGCTGGAAGAGAGTGATAGAAAACAATTAGTCCTTCCATTACTAAGGGTAAGAAAGTGTCTGAGTAATTATATGCCTCCTTATTAAACCAAAGAAAGAACAGAATTTTCAGCAAGAATGTATGTAACAGAGTTGTGTTAAACAAGTCTAATGATTGGTAACGAGTCCTCTTCGAGACTAGACAAATCACCAAATTGCATTCTTCGAAACATATCAATCAATCAATCTCCCAATTGAACCAAAATTCTATTTTCTCATTCTATTCATTATCCATTTCTATATATACATATACCTGTTCCATTTCCGTAAGAGAAATCTAATACTTCGAATTTATCTCTCAACATTTGAATGCTAAACATGAACAATCCGAAAAGCCCTTTAAGGTCTCCAACCTGAGAATTCCATACCATAGCAGATTAAAGACAAGTCATTATGGCAACATATAAACATGTACAAGAGTTGGCATTGTTTTCTGAGTCTAAGATACCTTTAAGAACTTAGCACCTCCAAAATATTCTTCTTGTTTAAGACGTGATGTTTTAACATAACGAGAAACATATGTTGCTTTTCCATCTTTGATCCGCACACCATGAACCATGCTTCAAATTTAAACATCTCATTCAGTAGTTCATACACATACACATACATATACATATAGAGAGAAGCAAAAGAACATACACCCATCTCCATCAAACCTGCACAGAGAGTAAGAAAAAAAAAACATAATAAGCAAAGTCAATCAATTAATAATATTAAAAGAGATAATCTAGCTGAAATTGTAATCATTTTTCTGAGGCTAATTAGGCATTTTGCCTTGACCAAATTATGCCCCTGAACCTTTTAGAAAGTTAAAAATTCCACTCGAATTATTAAGATTATTGGATTCAAGATTTTTGTCCAATTTTATTAACGAAAGTCTGACATAGATGAAAATTTAGGGGCAAGAGTTGATACATGTCAAAGTTCGGAGGGTGTAATTTATATATGGACAATTTCCGCATTAGTAAAATTAAACGAAATTAGACAGAATTTTTTGAATCTAACAATCTCAATAGTTCGTGAGTAATTTTTAACAGCCTGAAAATTTGAAGGATATAATTTAGTGCATGTCGAAGTTTTGGCGGCAAAAGTTTTAATTAGCCTTTTTATTATGATAAATGAGCTCATACAGCTGAACAGAGAACTTAAATAATTTCCAATTGTTCAATTAAATATAGTTTCTTTCAAAAAAAAATAATTAAATATAGTACCAATGATATCCAGCTACTGGAGCAAACTTGGAATTTGAACCCACACGAACAAACTCTCCATTTAAACATTCCTAAAAACATGAACAAAGAATATTCAAAAACTAACTGCATGCAGTACAAAAATGAAGCCCAGATCAATAAAGGGTCTCATATGAAAACAATTAACAATTTCAACACAAACCCAAGTCGTAAAGATCTGATTTTCATCCAAAGTTTCAATCTTTATTTAAAAAAAAAAAACATAATAACTCGAAGTTCATAAAGGGCAAGAAATACTAACAGGAAGGTAACCCATTACTGGGAGGTCCTTTATGGGAGGTGTTTCAGGAACCGAAGTGAAGTTACCGGAGAGATAATGTTGATGTTGTGAAGAGTCATACATAAGCTTAACAATCACATTTTCAAACCAGTCGATGAGTTTTGATGTCAAACCTTTGTTGGGCTTCGGATTCACCGTCACTATCCCTTTCACTGTTCCACCATTGTTGCAGCTGTTATTCTTCTTCTTCTTCTTCACCTCCAATTCCACCATACTCCTTAGTGGGTTTTGCTTTCTTCTCTGTTCACATTTCAAAGGTCGAACATACATAGCTATATAATATATATTCAAGAACAGAGGAGAATTAGCAATCTTTTACCATTTCCACTCGTGTCTGGTGTTGACACGTGGAGTTTATTAAATTATCTAATTGGCTCTGTTTTTTATTTTTATTTTTTGTACTTTTGTTTCACGGGGTTGAGTTCTTTGTCACCATATTCTTATAATTATATTTCTGTGTATGAATTGAATCTGTGAACACTGACTCTACCAAGTACCAACTATTCACATGACCATTGATGAAATACAATATATAGAAGTTAAGTACAATGATCTATAAATATATATATATAAAGAGAGAGAGAGAGAGAGAGAGAGAGGTGTAATATCCAGTTGTATTGAAGAAATTATAGGTGTTACAGACGGTGTAATTTATATGGCTAAGAAATATGTAAAATAAATAGAAAATACATTGTTTGATTTGATGAACTTGGAAAATGAGCTAATTTACAAGTTTGGCATCCTCTTCTTTGGTAAAGCTTTGCACTTTAGAGTGTTGCCTGTTCTTGCAGTTGTTCCTGATCAAGAACCATTAAATTCAAATGAGTCCAATCATTTATATTATTAAATCATAAAAAAAATGAAAAAAAAAACTCGATAATTGTCTTTCCTGATTATTGTTCTTCATATCACAAGAAATTCAATTGAAATTCTCGTATAAATGCAGTCATGTCATATTTGAGAATTTGCTTCATGCCTTCTACTAAGTAGCATCCTAAGTTGGTTTTGAAGTTTAACTGTTTAATCTTAAGAACATTTTCATAAAATTTAATAATGAACATTTTTGAATAATTTCTCTTTTCGAATAAGCTTAAAAAAGTTCTAGATTTAAGAAAAAGTTACTAAATTCAATTTTATTTTCTTTCAAATTCACATATTTTTTTGTTCAAGTAAATAATAATAATAAAAAGAATCCAATATATAAGATAAGTAATAGGAGAAATCAAGACTAGAGTTCAGATATCCAAACCCGAAAAATAAGCATTGTACTGACCTCAGTCACAAAGAAAGCATGGAATCCATATGGAACTCTATGGGGCAAATCAACAACCGCAACAGGATCTGACGACATTGTTTTCGCATCAATAACATGTACAGCTGATTTTCTGCATGATGAAAATCCAACTTCAGAATGCATTCTAATGTTATGAATAATCAGATTGAAAGGGATGAAATTATTACTTGGTATTCTCATCATGAACAAAGAATATTAAGTATCCATCATCTTCTTCAGACTCGACTCCAGGAACCTTTGGGACAAATATAGCCTCTGAACCGAATCGCCCCGGTCCCAGGTCATAGAGTCCTTGAACATTTCCACCAACCTCAAGACATTTTTTACCACTTTCTGGTTCAGCATGCAGATCAAACTTGACAATTCCTGTGACTTTTGCAATGCTGTCCAGTCTGGTTCCATACACATAACGTTGTTTCCTGCATTTACTCGCAAAAATGAAGAAATGTGAAATGGGAGAACAGAGATAAAACTTGAAAGCAAATATAAAAATCAAATGAAAAAGTAACACAGTGTCCTTCCATCATGTAAATTACCTGCCGGTGTAGCTCTCATTCACCCGAGGAAAATCTACAGCTGATGCTGAAAGTTGTTTTTGGGTAGCTAGACCAGTTTTCATGTTGAATCTCATCTCGTACCTAAAAAAGAAGGGTGTAATAAAATCAGATACAATAGCCCCCACAAAGAAGATTTTATGTTAACATGTTGAAATTCTCTTACAGCTCGTTTGAGAAATTTTCAAGCTTTTCTTTGACAGTCCCACTGACCATGTCCAAATCAGGATTCTCAAGACGACAAGTGATCAGAACAACTTCGTCTTCCTCCTCCCATGCATTTGCTATGAATTGGCAAAAATACAAACAGGGTCATGAAAAAAGTTTCAAACCTCCTTATTAGATAATAGCTTAAGGTGACAAAGGTAACTTGCAATCTATAATATGGACCAGCTCAACCACTGGAAAACTTGACCCAAAACACACACAGACAGACATAAAAGGTAGGAAGGCCAGAGTGTGCACCATTATGGAATATGAAGCAATTTGGAAGCTCGAACCATTTGATCAAAAGCTCATCCTTTGCATACCGTGGAAGCACGCCAAAGCGAGCCTTTTTGGTGGCATCAAAGGAGAATATCAGTTTTTTCTCCTTCACCATTTCCTGGAAATTAAAACATTATGAGGTAAATCCCAAACAACATATCAACACACATTGCACAGTTAAGAAAATCACGAAGCATGAGCATCTCGTGTCTACAAACCCCTGGCAATTTGTGTGAGGACTTATGTCTAAAAGAATGATGAATTAAATTGTCTAAAACAGTTAGAAATCAAGAATGAACATACCTTTGGTTTGAAAATCAGGGGAAGATCCATGAAAATTGCATAATTCTCAGTAATGGCAAAGTCATGCATCATGATTGGATCTGATACTGTTATAGGAACCGGCTCATGCATGAAACCATCCTTCGAAATAACTCGGTAAGTTATGTATGGAGGAGTATGTGCATAGCCAAATGTAAACATCTCTCCTGCATTAGGAACCTTGTAATGAGCAAAGTGAAGACTCGCCAACTAAAAATTGTACTTTATGAGAGTTTCCTCAATCACCTGTAAATGGATCAACCTTTGGATGAGCTGTGAATGAATGTGTCAATCGCTTGTCATAATCCAGCAGGCCGATTGTTTGCAGATCTCCATCTTCCAAGACTTTAAGGACATCTGCATGGTTAAACATGCATAATTTCATTCCGCATGACAAACAAATAAGAAGGATCAAACTATATGGGTTGGGACCCTGGATAAAAAACAGCTTTTTTATATATAAGTTAATAGTTGGTCTTGGACCATGGAAAACATCACTAATCAGAAGCAGGGTTAAAGAAAGAATTATATACTTACAAGGTTTATCTGCCTCTGACAGTGCTAGAAGTTTCCCATGGTGATATATAAGAGCTGTATTAGCTGCAGGAAGAGGTTCACAAACAGTAAGTTTCAATCAATACTTCAGAAAATAATTAGTATCAGATGTAGAGTTGTGCTCAAATAATATGCAAGCTCAGTAGAGGGTCACACATAATTTCATATTTGGTCCACTTCTTAAGGATCATGAAATTCATTATATACCTGTTCCGTTTCCATATGAAAGATCTAATACTTTGAGTTTTGCTCTTAGCATTTGCATGTTGACCATGAGTAATCCAAAAAACCCTTTCAGGTCTCCAATCTGAAAGTTTCATAGAAGAAAGTTTAATCTTAAAACTGAAAACAAATTTTGCATTAAGATTTTTGTGAAGTCTATTATTAGGGAGCAATATTGAAGAAAATTATGATTAATTGCATGAATGACCAAGGAAGCAAACTTACTGAAATAGAAACTTGTGCATATTATAATAATAAAGATAGAATACAAACAAACAAATCATTACCAAACAATATGAGATCACATTTGTTTATACATCTAACTACATTAAACATAAAGGGTACATATATATTTTCACTTTGTGTTCATTTTGTACAATTTTTAAACAATTATGAAAATTGAATCCAATATTCTTCAATTGGACACAAAGTATTCTAAATTATGAATGAAAATGAACTATATTCTTAAGTATTGCTACCTTCATGAATTTGGAACCTCCAAAGTATTCTTCTTGTTTAATACGTGAGGTTCTAACATAGCGGGAGACATATGTTGCTTTTCCATCCTTGATTCGCAAACCATGAATCATACTGCAAAGTTACCAAATGTACATAATTCAGTAAATAGTATGCATATTGTTAAACTCAATTAGATAAATAAGTTTTCACAATGGAGCAGAAGAGCACACACCCATCTCCATCAAACCTGCACAAAGAGCAAGAAAACAAAAATCAGGCCAAAACCCCACTATATTAATATCTGAACTAGTTTTCTCAAGAGTTAAGCAAGCTGAACCAACCCCATTTGATCAAATTATAACACTAAACCTCAAAATCAATCAAAATTTGGCTTCATTCAAGAATTGATTATATCATAAATTCAAAAGAAAAAGAAAAAGATTTTACCAGTGATATCCAGCTACTGGTGAAAACTTGGGATTAGGACCAACTCTAACAAACTCTCCATTTAAACACTCCTGTATACACAATTACCATAGCTTAAACACAATAAAAGTGCTCAACAAAGTGAATTCCAATCCAAGAATCCATAACCAGTATCAGAAATTATGGTTTGAAGCTATAAACACAGTATTTAATCATTACAACTCTAATCAACAATTAACTGACTAAAAATCACTACACAAATCAATTGAGGTTTAGCAAAACCACAGTGATTCCTTTCCTTCCTATTACTGTAACAGAGAAACAGTGTAATAATCGAAATGTACCGGGAGGTAACCGATGACAGAGAGGTCTTTGATCGGAGGAGTTTCATCGCGAATGGGAGCAAAGTTACCGGAAAGATAGTGTTGAGGCTGAGAAGAGTCGTACATAAACTTAACGATGAGGCTCTCAAGGAAATCTACGAGCTTAGAAGAGAGACCTTTGTTAGGTTTTGGATTAACAGAGACGAATCCTCCATTAGCGCGGTCATTGTCGGAGCTAGTCTTGGTCTCATCGAGTTTCGCCATTGTTGTCTTCTTCTTCTTCTTCTTCTTCTTCTTCTTCTTTTTCAGTATTTAAAGCTCAGAATTTCTGATAATATCAACTTTTTGTTCAGTGGAGCTTTGGTGACGAGTTTGCCACGTGGAGCTTTAACAGCCAATTTAAATTTAATAATTATAATAACAATAATTAAAAATAAAAAAGAGTGAGAGAAATGTTAAAAAAGGCATCTAGAACTATACGATGTTCCATATAATTAAGATAATTTAATTGTAGCGTTAATACTTAATTACAATAATTTAGTTTAGGATTCATCTAATACTTAATTATACTAATAGCATTATAATACTGAGAAGAGTATTAGGCACTAGTGGTATTTTTTAGTAATTCTTTTAAATTTTTAAGTAGCATTGTTATTAGGCACCAGTGCTGTCTAACACTTTCAAGATGTATCGTCTTTTAGCTAGCGATCCTCCCTACAAGTTATTACATTAAATTATATGAGACTTGATACTTAGTTGATACGGTGCCTTTTAAGATTTTTTTTTAAGTTATATGTATAGAACTTCTGTAAATATTAGTCATTAAGTGTTAAATTATTATCCACGTACATTTTTTTATTGGTATATTTTAATTAAATTTTAAATAAAAAATAAAAACTGAATGACATGAATTAATTAAGAATTGTCAAGTGTCATGTGGCTACATAACACTTAACGATCAGATACTTATAAAAGTTCTAAAAATATAATTTGCATTATTACCGTCAAAAATTAAACTTAAATATTTATTTACAAACAATAAATTGATATTTATACCGCAAATTATTTTATTTTAATAATAATTATGTAATATTACTAGTTTTCTTTCTCATCGACGTAAAATTTAGTACTTTTTAAAAATAACCAATATAATATATTTTTGTCTAAAACTTTAAATATTAATATCGCTATTTATTTTAATAATACAGTAGAACCTCTATTTAAGAATACTCTATTCAAGAATAACCTCTAATTTGTTATAAAAAAATCAAGTCCCGATTTGGGCCAGTTATAAATAAGAATAACCTCTAAATTGTAATTAGTTATACATTTTTTAAGTCCCGTATTAACAAAGTATACCTCTATATAAGAATAATTACATCTTAATAAAATATATACATGTATTTTATAAATTTATTTATGTAAAATTAATAATTTTATTTTAAATTATAATACATATATGAAATTATATTTACTCCAAAATATTTCTATTATGATATAGTATTAATGATTATTTATTGTTATTATTGTAACATTGATATTTTTTTGTTTTTTAATTTTTTTTGTCTAGTGTAACTCTATTTAGTTATATTTTTTTGTTTTTTAATTTTTTTTGTCTAGTGTAACTCTATTTAGTTATAACCTCTCAATTACAATATAATTTACTTGGTCCCAAGTGTATTCTTGGATAGAGGTTCTACTGTAATAATAAATAGTTTGTTCCTAATTATTTAGAGTAGAATGAGTAATAGTAAGTTACTATTAGCAAAAGGATAACAATTTTGGCTTAGTATTTTTAAGTTTTTTTTATTAATTTTTATTTGATACAATGGTAAAATCTAAAAATTTAGTATTTATTAATATATTATTTTTGATTACAAATTGTCATTCTCATAAAAAAAATCTAGTGTTTGTTTGTGATATTTTAGGTAGTTTTTCAATATTAAAAATTGATGTTCTAGCTCTTTCTGTAATGTTATAATTTTATTGTTTAAATTTTGAAGGAATTTTATGATTTGGTTAAGAGAAATGAGGTGTCTAGTACTTTTTTATGTATTAATATCGATATTGGCCCAATTAAGTATCAGTTTTATTAATATAATAATTTTTAAAAAATATCGCTAGTTAATCGGAATGTGACCTATTGAAAAAGTACTAAGTACTACTGGTGCTTAATAATATTGCTCTTTGGTAAAACATACTAAATAAATAGACTGATATTCTGCGTTAATAAAGATGAAGATGCTATTCCATATTACAGTTCGTTTTTAACAGTTTGTTTGCCACGTCAGCTTTGCAGATTTTGCCAACAATTTCAAGAGCTTTTTTGTCGTTTTGTGAGTGGTTTGTTTCACTTGTTTGCCTCACTTTTGTTTTGTTTTATTTTTCTTTCTTTATTTTTGGGTTAATGAATATTATATTTGGGTTATAAATTAAATTGTGTGGTTTCTACTAATGTCAATTTTTTTATGATTAAAATTGGTCACTACATACCAAGTTCACATTCACAATCTTACTTGTGGAAGTATTGCATCATCAAATCCTTTTTTGTTCTTCTTTTATAATAAACATCAATTACAATGGTGTGAATAAAATATTCTTAAGAGTAAAGAAAGCATTTTTAAGTATGAATCATACTCGTTTATTCTTATGTGAAGATTTCGAACTACCCCCACTTAATTTAATTTATTTTATTTTAAAGGGTATTTTATAGTTCCAAATATTAGATGGGATCTTGTGATAAATATAAAGCTAATTAGAATTTTTGCTTTCTAAACTTTCACATGTACTAAATTATCATGTCCCTGAACTTTTATGACCGTTAAAAATTCCCCCTCAACTATTAAAATTATTAAAATTAAGCACTTTTATCTAATTTCATTTAATTTTACTAAATTAGTGATTGTTTATGTCATGCTCCTGAGACTTTAATATCTACCAAATCATGTCCCTTGTATTTTGACATATGTCAAATTATGCCTTTAAATTTTCATCCATATTAGACTTTTCTTACTAAAATTGGACAAAAATCCTTAAATCCAACAATTTCAATAGTTCATAGAGAATTTTTAACGACCAAAAAAATTTAGGGGGCATGATTTAGTACATCGAAACAAAAATCCTAATTAGCTTAAATATAATTTAATGGTTTTACATTTATTCTCACAAAGAAAAGAAAATAAATTAAGCTAACTAAAAATTTTGTTCTTTGAACTTTGACATGTAACAAATCATGTTCGTTGTTGATTTTTATTTAATTTCATTCAATTTTACTAATTCGGTGATTGTTCATGTACTAAATCATATTTTACGAACTTTAATATTTACCAAATCATGCATCTCAAATTTTAACATGTATCAAATCATATCATCTAAACTTTTATTTATATTAAACTTTTTTCATTAAAATTAGATAAAAATCTTAAACACAACAATCTTAATAATTGAAGAGAATTTTTAAAAGATTTATGATTTGGTAGATATAAAAATTACAAAAATCCTAATTAACCTAAAAAAAAATCCCAATTTCTTGAATTGTCTGCTGTTGCCCTAGGTCACCAAACAATATCATCTTCAACCTCTCTTCCTCGTATCGTCATCCTCCCACAACAGGTACTTCTCTCCTTTTCCCTTTCAATTACAAAACTCCAATTAGCTTTTACGAGTCCCTTAATTGATTGTATATGAAAGATTATAAATTTATGGATTATTGTTCGGTTTAATTTTGTGATGTAGATGAGAGTCTTCAATTTTTTAATTTTGGTGCTAATTTGATCTCATTAGTTGAACAATTCATCATAGTTGTCAATAAAAATGTAATCTTTCTTCTTATATAAACAAAATTAGGGCTTTTGTGCTTCGAGACAGTGAAATGGGAATGGAAGAGGTGGGAGAAATAGGATCATTACATTCCCAAATTTGGGAGCAAATTGAGCTTGCTGAAAGGTAATTCAATTCAATTTTCTACTTTCTTTCTTTTGATTTGAACAACTCTTGTCGATTGTATGTAATTATATATCTATGTATACAGCTACCTTGTTTGTTCCTTGTATGAAGAAGCAGCTTCATTAGCTTCTTCTATTCTGAACCAACTTTCTACAATTGTAACTGGGCATGATGATGATGATGATGGTGTTGAACTTCATGACATGTTAGAATCAGCTGGAATGGTCCTTGTCCAGTCCTTGAATGAGCTTGGCAGGTAGCTAGCTACATACATGATTTTCTTTTCTTTTTTGCTCTGCTCTGCAATTTCTCTGACTTGTTTTGATGGATTTGCAAGCAGGGTATCAGAAATTCTGAATGAGCTCAAACAATCATTTTCTTCAGTTGGAGCCATTCCCCTTCAAGTTCTTCTTGCTGGGTACTTTCAATTTTATATCATAGCACATCATATCTATCTAGGGGTGCCAATTTAGTTAGTTTAACACGAATACAACACGAGAGTTTATGGGTTCAACACCACACGAAAATTATGCTAGTCGTGTTCATGTTTGTCATCTAAAATAAATTTGAGAACAACTCCACATGACACGGACCTGACACAATAACACTAGAAACAATAATTTAGCTTACAACATGAACACAACACGAGATTTGGCAGGTTCAACACGAAGTGAAACTTATGCGAGACGTGTTCGTATCTGTGTTGTACAAAGTTTTGTGTCACGTGTCGTGTTCGTGTTGACAATTTTTAAGTAATTTTAAGATCTCAACACACTGAGCCAACATGAATTGCAACTCCTATATCATCAACTAAGTGCTTCTATTAACATGTTTGGGGTGTGGAATTTGATCTCTGTGTGTAGTATAGGAATTTTCATCCTATTTTGTTTTCCAGGGCATGTTTCCAGATATCACAAAGTCCTTCGAGTGTTCGGAATTTTCTTGAAGAGTTTCTTAGTAAGTGGAGATTTGTGGATGACGATTACTATGTTCTTGCTAATGATGAAACTAGTGTTGATTATGTAAAAGGATGCAGTGGGCGCTTTAGGTTGAGTGTTGATGATTATCTTGATGTTGTTGAGGTCTATGTTATGAAGGTTCTTGCAACCACTTTAAATGATTTAGACCTTGCAATCCACTGGGTTGAGAAAGCCGAGCTACCGAAAGACAGACGACAGGTAAAATTCAATTGATTGAAGTGATTATACTTGAGTTATGTTTTGCCCCTAACATGAAAATTGCACAAAACTCTTGAATCCCACATGCCTGAATTTGTTATTTGGAACCATTCACTAATGTCATCTTCAAGAACCTTAGACTCAAGTTCAACGATGCTCGGTTTATCTTCTTGTTTTTCCTTTGTTGATTATGAGATTACAGCTGCTGATGCTAAGTTGAACTATATGAAATCCTTAATTTTTATCAAGTTTATTGAAATATAAGATTCATGAACACAGTTTTTTTAGGGACTTCTAAGAAGATTACACTCTCTACATTCTGCGAGAGCAACAACAACTTCGTCAAGAAGATCCTCAGCTTTGTCGGGAGATAACCCGAAAAAACAGATAAACATTCCTAATGGATCGCCACAAGTGTCAGACAACAATTACCCTCTAAACGATGATAAAATTGGAAAACAATCAGTAATAAGATTTTCCAAAGGAGTGACCCCGTACGACTGGTGGTACCGCACCTTAAATCTAAAGCTCGGTAACATTCAGATAGCCATATCAAACAAGAAGGTTGCATTTGGCTGTTTAATCGTGCTTGTGTATTGGATTTTAAGACGAAAACAAGCTAGGCTAAAAGGGTAAGCTTGTTTCTGTTGAAGAAGGCACCTGAATCTTTGTGGTTATCATCTGACATGTTTTATCTTTTCAGGATTATTAAGAGACAAGCTTTGAACATAAAGAAGGGTGTTGTAGACTTGTGGCAACTTGCATTTTCTTACCAAGTGAATCCTTTAGCTGCTATGCAGTCTCCTCCTGCGCCATTGCGTGGAGCTCAAAGATGAAGTGCTACAGAAGAATGATTCAATGGAACTTCTCTTTCCTTGTTTCTGATCTATGAATTTGTGATGCTTACATTTCACTGTATCTCGAATCAGAATAATCAATTGGTGAAATAAATGAGTTTAAAATATAAAATAATTAAAAATAATATTTTATTATGTTTACTAAACTGTCCGGAAAGAAAAATGGAATGTAAAATAGAAATGAAGTAAGTTATGAAGATAATAGGCATTTCCTATAAAGATGTTTGTAAATTTTTCTCCATTTTTTTTACCTAATTTAAGTGAGTTTTAGTAAATAAGTGAATGAAAATTAATACTATATAATTGATTATTATACCCATTAAGTAAACATACCATAAGGTTCTTAGTTCTTACCATGTTCAAAGTTTTGAATAAGAATTACATAATAAAATGATGTTGTCATTTGATCTTTCATTAAGCCAAGGGAAATTTCAGAACCAAAAATGATTTTTTTTCCACTCACTATCTAAAAATAAATTTAATCTATGTGAAGTTATATGCATTGATTACAATATTAATTTTAAGGTTAAAAAGAAAAAAGAAACCAATCAAAAGCTTTAAATTTATTGGTTGGTCTTTTATGTATACAAAATATTAAAAATGTTTAAACATAAAACATCAATGCTTTTTTCTCCCTTCTTCTCTTGGAATATAATTAATGTAAAATACCCTCAAAGATACAAAAAAAAAATAAAGTCCAAAATCAACAAAGGACAATTGAGCAACTGGGATTCGATGATGGAGTTTCTTTCTCCCATGAAAGTGACAATCAACACTAATACTATATAACTACGACTCGTCCATCGGTTCATTTCGGTTACAAGACTGAGATCTCAAATCCTTCTCATCTTGTCTTGTTTCCGATGTCTTTGACACAGAATCCTCCAGCACCTCCAGAAAGGACAGCACTGTAAATTTGACTGCAAAATAATGAAAGACAAAGTTAAAACAAACACACAATCACTTGACAATAACACAATCTATATATATCAACAACACTTACAGTTAGTTGGGTCAATACCAAACTGAGTCAAGTCTATCTGTCCAGTTCGAAGTACCTAAGCAAATAATTATCCCGGAAACTGAGTTAGCATAATGCATAGTAGTAAAGGCTATTGCTACACATATGGGATGGATATCGAAATTCGTCATTACATATGTAAATGAATCTACTTGTTGTCGGAAAGGCGGGCTCTGCAACAACTCCAATATATCCTCTGGTGACCACTGGCCCTGTAGCCCCACCCAAAAGGAATTATATGACAAAAATGAGTAGGAAAATGATAACAAATTCAGACAACGCGTTATTTATTACCGACCTCTGGTAAGTAAGATGCTAAATGTTGTTCTAACGGCAATGTCTCTATCAATGGCATTATCAAATCAGGCTTCAATATATCATCAAGTCCCAAGCCTAGCCAAAAGAAAAGTTAATAAAGTGAAGCACTGTCAAACCAAAAATAAGTAAACGGCAAATTTGTTCTACAGTAAAGCTGATAAATAAGAAAACAACAAAGTCGTGTCATCACCTCCATCAGGGTCTCCAGCAACATCTGTAACAAGCACCATATGATGAACAATTATTAGTTCAGTGAAATTTTATTCATGTACATATGTATGGAGTCATCTATATAGCAATCTATAATTATGAGCATACTGTAAGAAAAAACTCCACACCTGCAGCTGCAGGTCCAATGTTACTCAAAATCCTTTGCAAATCTTCTAATTTAACTGGACCGGATGATGAGGAAACATCACTAGATACATCGGCACCCAAGTTTGGGACAATCAAGTTTCCAGCTCTGAAAGAAGTACAAGTCATTTAACACGTTGCAACAATGTCGCAGATACAGTGAAATATACAAATCGCATGGAAAAATGTGAATCAACAAGAAATATCTTCTCAGCAGAAAGCCAAGTTGGCCAAACACCAAATTTGAATATTTCCATCTCATTACCTCTTAGAAGAAAGTCAAATATCAACTAGCAAATACGAATAAATAAATTTTTAAACACTTGTAAAATTCAAGTAAACACTATAAATTTGCAGAAAATATTCGCATTCACAACACTACTTGCTTGCATGTTTTACAACATATGGATCTTATCTTAAATAAACATACTTGGTTGGGAATATTGTCATGAGAATATGTGATATTTTTGTGCATGTTTTGTGTGCAAACATCATTATAAGTACCTAGAACACTATTATTTATTAAACAGGATCACAATCTGTGTATATACAGCACTGCTCATTGAAATTCTTAACAATCTAAAACCAATTTTCACTTCAACATAAAACAATTTCAACAAGTATGTTTTGGATTCCTTGGTCCAACAGCTCTAAGCTGTGCTCAGCTGAACAGTCCGACACAGCCTAGATATAATCTTGATCCACTTTATACATATACCACCAAACCTAGTGTATATGTCCCTAGGTTTCTTGTATTACAATTTTTCTGAGAGTTTGGTAAGGTTCACATGTTAGTACTAGTAGCTGACCTTGATGACATATCGTCGTCCATCATATCTTCAGAAACTTGTAGTGGAACAGAAGCATCAGGTTCTTCTTCACTAAGGAAGTCTGCCAAAAGAGAACAATAAGCACAATCAAACTTATGCAGAAAAGCATAGAAAAAAATTTATATTCAATTTCCATGTCAATATGCTACGTCCTTTTGTATTAGACAATGCAAAACCAGGAGGAAATATAACATTAATCCTTGCTAATGTTTCATGCTAGCATATGCGGAAGACTAATCACTAATGAAAACTGTATAGATTGCTAAACAATGCAAATATTTCAATTCAATAGCAATCGTACGTACAAGAATCCAGCTCAAAATATTTACTTATTATTGAGCTACAGCCAATATATACTGAAAGCATTAATCAGTCAACGATTTTATTTACCTAAAGGTCTATTGATGTAGTAATTTACAGAGCTGCACAGCTCAGAGTCACCTTCAGCACTAGGCTCCTGGAAAGACATTAGTAAAATCATAAAGAAGAGTTAAGTTAAAGTGAACCATAAGTTTATACAGTGAGAATGGATAACTACAGTCAAAGAGCCCGAGTATCAACCTGCATCCAGAAGATGAATTTCCGGTCGTCTGTATTGAACTTCAATATATAAACTCTTCCTGATGATTGATTAACCTGTGTAAGTGAGATGAACCATTACTTAGACCAATCCCCATTGTCATAGTAACCAAACCAGACATAAAGTATGTAGCACATAACTAATGCATAGCTCTATCCAAGTTCAATACCTTCTCAAAAACGGCTTCATCAGGGAAAATAATCTGATCCTGTGACACCTTAAGTGAAGGAAACAGTATAAAGAGACATAGTACTAATAATGTGAAGAAGAAAAAACGGAAGAGCAAACAATCCAATAGGATACATCTTCAACAGCGTTTAGAGTTCGATCAAGCCATTGAAAATGGAGCAATCCCTCCCCACCCTGAGCCATAAAATAAAAAAATCAATCAAAAAAGATCAAGTATTTTGTCAATCACAACAATTCATAGCATGATCCATACCCTTGTAATGCGAACAAGTCCTTTACGGGTATCAGGGACAACTTTGGTCCCTTCAAAATTCATTTTACCAGCACGAAACTCCACCAAAACTTCCTGTTAAGACCATCCAGTGAACAAATCACCATCAACAACATACATACTTATCTTCATTCATACATAAACAGATATAATAATAAAGGAAAACAATTAAAGAACCTGTGTTTCTTCCGGGGCAGCATTATCGGTCAAAGAAGAAGCCATAGCTTAAAGTTGATCAATATTCCTCTTTTACTTCTCCTCTCCCCTTACAAAATCTAAAATGAAGAAACACTATAATAATCAGCTTACATAACAAAACAAAACCCTAATTTGATTATATATAAATCAATGTATCTTAATCTTTACAAAGTAGCGTATTTTGTAACTAAGGAATTCCAAGGCCACACACCAAAATAGCTAGAATTAACTCTTAGTTTTCACTTCAATCGAACCAAAACCCTCAAATAATCACAACTACTGAATCAGAATTCCAAGCAAGAAACCAAATCTTCTAACTCAAAAACACTAAAACACAGAAAAACGAATTGATTTTTGTTTGAATTGAAATCAAACCAATCAAATTGAATAAACTCAACCAATAAATAAAACTGTACTTCACACCCAATTTACACTCCCAGAAACCCCAATAAACAGTTCAAAACGAAACGAAACGAAATCAAAAATCAAAATTTTGCCACACTAAAGCAGAGCCATACCGAAATAACGAAAAAATTGTGAAAATCGTGCATACCTGAATCGATGAAAAGTGAAGAATCGCGGCGGAGAGGCGACGATTCACGGCGGAGAAGCTGTGAAGATCGAAGAGAATAGATGAGACGAGGCAAAGGGGCTTAAAGGGTTTAGAATATTACAAATGAAGTCGTGCCCAAACTACGTCGTTTTGTCTATAATAAATATATTTCTTTTTCGAGTTTTGTTTATATTTAAGGTTTTTTTTAATTTTAGTGGTAAAACTTTCTAAACTAGAAAATTATTAACAAGTTTAAGAATTTGAATTATTTATCTGTACACTATTTTTTCCACGTGATATATCTATATTAATATACTTAATATTATTATTTAAAAATTATAAAAAAAATACCTGATGTCAATAGAGCAAAGAGTGGAAGTCGTAGCAAAAGCATACTGCATAGAAAGGCTCTCGTGAAATAATAGAGTTACTAGTTCTCCCATAAAAAGGTCGTGACCAATAAATAAGTGAATCGGAGCTTGAGTCTTGAGAAAGGTAATAAATATTTAAATATTTTACTTAATTTTAAAATAAATTTCAAAATAATCTTAAAATAATAATATTAAGTATACTAATATAAATATATCACGTGTATAAGAATGTACACATAAACATTTTATAGTGACAGATAACCGGATAAAAACTTAAATTTGCTAATTTAGTAGTTTAGAAGGTTTTGCCGCCAAAGTTTAAGCTTGGAGAATTAAGTGTAAGCGAAATAATAGTTTGAATTTGGAGGGTTTAGTTGTCAAAAACTTTTTTTTCCCTAATAAAAGGGTAGATATCATTTTAAATTCTGTGTTTTGCAAAAATTACTTATTTGACCTTATATTTTCTAAAATAATATTAAATAATACCCATTAAGAATTGTTCCATATATATATTTCTACATGCAATTTAAAATAAAATTAAACATTTCTTTATACATACAATTTTTTTTTCTTTGAATTTGTTATTTTATTTTAATTTGTTGTTTGAGACATAAAATAACTAATTTTTTTTTACTACTAGTTAAGTGAAAAAAATATATGTTTTCATAAATATTAAATAATTTAATATTAAAAAGTAATCAATATAAAATAACCGATCCAATCCGCACTTTTGCAGATTGAATTTAAGCTATCGTGCGGATTAGATTGGATCTAAAAAAATAAAATCCACACTTAGTGCGGATCGGATGCACTATAAACAAAATAGTGCGAATTGAATTGGATGAACACTCCTAGACTCCTTAGTACAATTTTGGTGCTTTAATGAGGCTCTTTGAAGTTGGGCCTCACACTCTCACCCATTTCCAACTTAGTGGATTTAGATTGAAAGTTACTATGCAAAGAAAGAAAATTACAAATTTTATGGGTTTTTATATTTTTGTGCAAAAATATGTTTTTTTTTTTAAAAATGTTATTTTATAAGAAAATTGAAGAGAAAGTTGAAAAAATCATATAAGGATAACCAGGGTAACTAAGTACCCATAAGATAATCAATTACCATAAGGAGGTAACCAGGTACTTTATGTTATTTTTCCATATTTTTTAAACATTTTTCTAAAATTTTTCCATAAAATAACTTTTTTGAAAATATTTTTACAAACTTATACTTTAAAAAACCATAAAAATCAAAATTCCAAACGATCATCAACTACATGGGCTTGCTATATGGGCTTACAAGCAAAGAAAAACTATATGGGCTTGCTAGGCC
Source organism: Cannabis sativa (assembly GCF_029168945.1). Lineage (NCBI taxonomy): Eukaryota > Viridiplantae > Streptophyta > Magnoliopsida > Rosales > Cannabaceae > Cannabis > Cannabis sativa. The sequence continues at coordinate 1,962,641 of NC_083603.1, read as the reverse complement.
CTCTACTAAAGATTTTGGGCTCTTTCTTACATTGAGGCCCAAAAACTAACTGTAATAACAGTTCCACAAAGTTTTTACAATAATAATCTGTTTTATTTTTCTTTACAAAAACACCATAATTTTGTAAATTTAAGTTTTTATATTAGTTTTTATTAAATTACAGGACATTAATGCAAATGTAAATCAAACAAAACCAAAATTTTGTATGATTTTGTTGACTTACGTTTTCTATTTATTTTTAATTATTTATTTATTGTTGTGAAAAAAATATTGGGTGATTCTACGATGCACCCCTTAAAAAGGATGTATTGATGCACCCTTAACTTATTTCGGTATTTAGAAAAAAAAATTTAGTCTATTTTTTTTCATATTCATGTACGTTATAGCTATTTAAGATATCCTACAAATTTTTAGAAAATTCAGAATAATTTACAATATAGAAAATAATGTTCAAACAGTCGATTTTACACGCATATAAAATAAAATAGTCACGAGTGCAATACATTGTTTGAACATAGTTTTCGGCGTGTTAAACTTTTCTAAATTTCTTAAAATTTTGCAGAATGTTTTAAATAACTATAACGTGCATGACCATGAGAAAAAATTTGACTAAAAAATTATTTCGGATGCTAAAACAGATAGGGGTGTATCAATATATCCATTTTAAGGGGATGCATTGTAAAATTTTCCAAAAATATTTATAGCAATAAAAAATTTCAATAATAAAAGTTTGATGACTTGAATTGAAGTGATCATTACTATCAATTAACTTTGTTGAATTTATACTATAATAAAAAATTATGAATTTCTACGAAATTGGGTCTCATATGAGATGAAAATAAAGACTTTATTTGTTGAAAAAAAAAAGTTTATTAAAATAATTATGTTGCTAATGACTATCATTGTCACTAATACGTATATATTAGGATAACTAATCACAACTAAATATTTTTATTTATACATATTGATATAACGAACATTGATTATAACGTCAAATTACTTACTTTTAGAAATTAACATTAGTTAGAACCCTCAATCATTCCAATTCTTTTCCAATAAAAAATAGTAAAATAATATTTGAAAATTGTACATTGCATCATTTTAATAGAGATATACTGATAATTCCTATCTATTTTGGTATCCGAAAAAAAAATTAATACGTCCAATTTTTTTATAGTTATGTACGTTATAGTTATTTAATATATTTTACAAAATTTGAGACATTCGAAGAAATTTAACACGTTGAAAATAAGGTTCAAATATTTGTTTTACGAGTGACTCTTTTATTGTATATGCGTGTAAAATAAACTGTTTGAACATTGCTTTCTATATTTTAAATTATTTCGAATTTCTTATAATTTTATATGATATCTTAAATAATTATAACATATATGACTATAGAAAAATAGATTGAAAAATTATTCTAAATGCTAAAACAAATAAAGAGTATATCAGTACCTTTTTAAGAGTGTGCATTATAAAAGCATCCAATAATATGTGTATACAATCAATTCAATCATAATAATTAGTTACAATAATTTCCATGAGGTTTGGTGAATTAATGGGAATTAAAAATTATATATATTTTTATTAATTTAAAATTATTGTTATTTAACAAGATAATCACAAAATATATATTTATAAATATTTTCTCGTAAGATTACATATCCCTAGTCCCCACACAATGAAAATCATATCATATTAATCTTTGAGTATAAAATAATTAATAGGTTGATTATGAAAACACTAACTATATATGTACTTGTAACTTATTTAACATTCATGTAATAATATATATTTTTTAGGAAATCATGTATTAATAACTTACCTTTTTTTTTTTTGAAAATAATAATTTTTTTTTTTTTGAGATAATGAAAATAATAACTTACTTATTAGGATATATAAATATGTTATAATAAAAAGAAGAAGTAAACGTTATTATATCTCAAAAAGATTATGTCACAAAAACCAAATATTACACTTAACCTAGTTAAAATGGCAACCAACTTTCCACATGTCACAAATATTATGATATATATATATATGTATATATATATTTATGTGTATATAAATATATACATATAAAAATTATTTTCCAAACACACCATCTTGCCCATACTTTGCCTTTTTCTTCATCTTCTTCCTCTATTAATATTTATTTATTTATTAAAAAGTAAAAATAAAACATTAATTTTTTTAGGGTTCCAAAAACACCACGGCAAGTCTTGGGTGATGGCTATAACTTATTTCTTTAATTATCTTAAAAATCTTTAATATGATAAGGGCACACGCAAATTCTACTCTCTTTCTTACTACAATAAATTACCTTATTATATATTATTAGGTATTTTTATAATACACCCCACTAAAATATATGTCATTAGTATAATTTCTAACTGTTTCGGCATCTAAAAAAATTTCTTAGTCTAATTTTTTAATAGTCGTGTACGCTATAGTTATTTCAGATATATTGTAAAATTTTGAGAAATTTGAAATAATTTACAATATAGAATTCAATGTTCAAACTGTCTATTTCACACGCTTATAAAATAAAAAAGTCACGTATGCAATGCAATACTCTTTGAACCCTATTTTTGACATGTTAAATTTTCTGAATTTTTCAAAATTTTACAAAATGTTTTAAATAACTACAACGTATATGACCATAAAAAAATTTAGACTAATTTTTTTAGATACCGAAACAGATAAAAGTGCATCGGTGCACTATTTTTAATTTTCCTATATCATTTTCTATTTAATTAAATTTAAATTTAATTTTTCTTACCCAAACCAAAAACGCCTAATACTTCACCTAAATGGGTGCTAACTTCCCTAACTTAATTGCTTATATTATATAAATATCAAACAAATATTCTCTTATTATGGCTTCTTCTCTAAAGTCTATGTCTCTTTGACATCATTAATTAGTGAAAAATATTTTAACTAATTATTTATATATTTTTTGGCTAATCTTCAACTCAAAAGTGACACATTTCATATAGCCAGGACCGGCCCTGAAATGTAGTGGGCTATAGGGTAAAAATTATTTTTTGGGCCCTTATTTAGAAAAAAAATGGTATTTTTCAAAATCAACAAAAAAATTGTGTAATTTTAAAAGGGCAAAATTTTTTTTTTGGGCCCCTGGACTAGGTGGGCCCTAGGCACAGGCCTAGCCCGCCTATGCCCAGGGCCGGCCCTGCATATAGCTTGTCAACCCCCAAAATTAACTAACCAATAACCACTTTTAATAATTTAATTGAAAAAAATTCATATATATTAAAAAAATAGAAGAAGAAGATAGTAGTAATTAGAAGAATATATATAACACAAAATGGAAAAAGGAAGAAATTTTGGCTAAGTGGTCAAAAGAACATCATAATATCATAGTGCAAATTAAAATAAATAAAGAAAAAAGCTTATGGAAAAAATGACACAACACAAAGGGCTAGTCCAATACAATTTGAATTTGGTGGTGTTTGGCTTTAGGAAAACTTAATTCTCACATGGCTTTTCTTTTCTTTTTCTTTCTTTTCTTTTTCAAGAAAATAAAATATATATATATATATTATTATATTATTAATAGTAGTGGTTTTTGTATATGATGAACCAAACTTGAGACTATAGTTGAATAGCCCAATTTAAACACATAGTGGTCTATTAAAAATAGTCATGCTTATATAGCTTATTCAATTAGAAAAAAAATGGAGAATTTTCACAAGGTTGGAGATTTTCCAATAATATCATATACACAAATAAATGGGTTAGTAAAGATTTTTATTTATTTTTTGAATAAGATTTAAAAAAAACAAAAAATAGAAAGGTAAACTATATCTCCTAAATTTATATGGTCTAATCACAAGGTATATTTAGCTAATTTGCCGGTCTAAATATATGATAGCTTAGTTTATTATACAAGATCCCTTATATTAAAAGGTTAATTTTAGTTTATCATTCTTTTATATATAAAATAATAAATATTTTTTATATAATATATAATATACATAATAAATATTCATAAGAACAAATAAATCTTTAGCAATACGTACAAAAAATAAAAAATAATAAATCTTGTGGTTCTAATACATGTGCTTTTAAATTTTTTTGTTTATTTTAGAATTTACGAAGTATTTTTTTTTAAAAAAAAATTGAATTTATGAAGTACTGATTGATCATTTTTTTTTAAAGGCCCAATTTTAATTTATTATCTAAGGCCCCCAAACTGCTTGAGTCGCCCTGTTGATTATATACTTTTATTTATTTAGTTAGTTATTAATAATAAACATAATAAGCTTCATTTGACCTATATGTTTTTCTTTGTTTTGTAATTTAAAGTCAAAGTTTACAAGTTCACCATACATTATAACACATGACAGTTATAATCAGTTGAATATGTTAAGCCGTTTTCCAAGGAATAGAATAGTGAATAATTAATGTTACCAATATGAAGTGGATTAAGACCAAATAGGTAGTACAAACCTTTGCCTAACAATAGCCAAACTAATTATGCTTCATATTACATTTAATTTAACTTATTATCATCTTCTTAGAATGAAAAATAATATAACCAATTTATTATGTCACCAAAACTAAAACAAAGATAAGAAATTCAAAATGATCACAAGCCACATGTCAAATATTTATTTGGGGCTCGTTTGGAACGCCGTATTAGGTCGTATTGTATTGTATTGTATTATATTGAATTGTATTTTATGCAATATTTTTATGTACAACTATATGTGATATTAACTTTTATAGACACCTAAATATATAATATTTTAGTATAAATTAAAGTTTAACATAGTATTATACAAAAATATGATATATAATCCAATTCAATATAATACAATACAATACAATACGATCTAATACGGCGTTCCAAACGAGCCCTTGATGTATTTATTACGTGATAACGATAATAGAGAAATACTAAAAGGTATTATTAGTGTTTAGCATCCTGATGTCATATTAGTATAAGTATTGAGTCTCATATAACTTAAAAAATAGCTTTTAGAGAATATCACTAAGCAATAACATTGAACCACCTATGAAAAGTATTAGACTTTATTGGTGCCCAATAGCAATATTCATAAAAAAAATATATGTGCATCTAAAATATGTAAAGTAATTGGCAGCATAAATACCTAAGTTTAACTTTCAGTTACAGATAAATACTTAACTTTGATAATATGTACAAAGTTATATTATAGAACTTTCGTAAGTACCTCACTCTTAGTGTTAAATCATTATTCACGTGTTATTTTTTTATTAGTATATATGAATTAAAAATTTAATGATCTGGACTAATTAAGGACTGTCACATGACTATTGACTTGATATTTAATGACTAGATTCTTATGAAAGTTCCAGAAATATATAACTTAAGTATTTTTACCGTAAAAAATAAAGCTTAAATATTTATCTGCAATTAGAATTTAAACTTAAATATTTATATCGCAAATTATTCAAATATGTATCTGATACATATTATACATAGTAATTAATATTATTGCTCATGAAAAATATGTCTCGTTAACATTGATTTAAAAGAAACCATTAATTCTTATTTAAAATAATAATTTAATTAATTTCAAATTATATTAATTTTGATGATGTGTTTAGTGGTGATAGAGTATTTGAATCTTGTATCATCATCATCATCATGAATATGATGGTGTGTTTGGCACTTAATAAGAGTTATAATAGACTAGATTCATGTCTTGTGTTGACATAGAAACTAGAAAGTCATTATACATGTGCATATATAGTAATTATATATATTTCTTTCCAAAATATATATTTGTATATGTATTTAATAAAGTTAAGTAATTAGTCATATTTGTTTGAAAACAAAGTAAATATACCATATATGCATATATGTGATATGTTTGTTGGTAAACAATCACAAAAACAAGCCACACCCATTAACTAACTTGACCAAATAAATTGATTGAAAATTAAAAATATTGTGAGAGACCAAACTTAATTAGTTTTACCAATTTATCATTCTATCTTTTTTTAATTGCTTCTACTTCTATATTTTCTTCCATATCTTTCTCACTTTTTTTAACCCAATAAAATAAATAAATAATTAAAATAAAATAACCCCATTTCACTATCATCATCATAATCACCACCTTGACCTTCCAATCTTTTTTTCTATATATTTATAGAAACCCAATTTGTCTCAACACACAAATCACATTCATTTTTTGTCTTAATAACAAAAACCCCTTTTCCTCTTTTCTCTATCTTTTCAAGCCTTTGTCTATTTTACTTTTATATCAATTTTTTACTATAGGGCAAAAGAATCAATAACATCATGAATAATAAGAATAACATTCCAAAACTTCATTTTCTTCTTTTATTTTTACTATCTTTCATAACTTTCAATGGCTCATTTTCCTTCTCTTTTAACCCTAACCGCGAAAATGGTAACACACATGGTCTGATGACTAGGTTTAGCCGAACAACTAGGTCATCATCATCGCCTTCTCCTTCGTCTTCCTCACCTCAAATATTCAATGTCGACGATTTTGGTGCTAGGAGTGACCGCTACGACGATAGTCAGGTACGCCAACATTGTTTCGATAATTATTTACAAAAATACTATTTTTTTTTCATATTTTGCTAAAATACACACTCGATACTCGATTTTTTTTAGGCATTTTACAAGGCATGGAAACGGGCTTGTTCATCGAAAAACGGCGTAGTTTTGGTACCTAAAAACAAAGTTTATTACCTTAAACCAATCACATTTTCTGGTCCTTGCAAATCTTCTCAAATAACTATTAGGGTATGTATGTACATTTTAATTTGTGCATGGATATTAATATATATAAATACTATATTATACTAATATACATGTTTATATATGTATATATATAGATATCTGGAACAATTAAAGCTTCACCTAGAAGATCAGATTACCAAAAGGACACAAGATATTGGATTGTGTTTAATAATGTGGAAAATTTAAGAGTTGAAGGTGGTGGAACTATCAATGGCAATGGTAGAAAATGGTGGATTAACTCTTGCAAAATCAACAAAGCTCTTGTAAGTAATATTAATTACATTTTCTATTTTATAACTATATATACATATATAAAAAATTATTTATTTTATTTTATCTATAAATTTAATAATTTTTTGCATATGATTTTTTAAACATTGGGGGAACATGGCACCCTCTGGCTTCTATCTCTGTCATTGTATACATAATAATTAAGAAAATTTACATTAATTATTATTTTTGGTAAATTTTTTACACTTTTATGTTTAAAGATTTTATTTTTATATTTTTACGGTGTTCATAAAAATAATACCAAAATTACATGAAAATAACATACAAGCAACATCAAAACATAAAAAATTACCAACAATAAAATAATAAGATTACAACATAAAGATATATCAAAAGATCATATTTTGTTTTATGTAAATAAAATCTAAAAAACCGTAAAAATATTTGAAATTTCGTACAATCATATATATTTTTTTTTCTGTGTGTTTTTTTTAATAATCCCTAATAATTAATCCTCTCATTAAAAATTATTTTCTAATAATTTGTTGTTTTTCTTATATATCTATTTGGTGGTGTCTTTTTTCATCACAGCCTTGTATTCATGCTCCAACTGTAAGTTTCTTTACCCTTTAATAATTAATATTATTAATTAAATACAAATAGTAATAAATTAATTAATTAATTAATTATTTAATAATTTTTTAAAAATATTATATATATATGTAGGCTGTGACATTTTATGATTGCAAAAATCTGAAAGTGAGGAATTTGAGGTCTAAAAATGCACAACAAATGCATATAAATTTTCAAAAATGTGTGAATGTTGAAGCTATGAATTTGAGAGTAATTGCACCTGGAAATAGTCCCAATACTGATGGAATTCATATCACTGATACACAAGATATTCAGATTATGAACTCTGTTATCAGAACAGGTAATTAATCATAATTAATTAGTATTAATAAATTAATAAATAAATATTCAAATTTATTTAATTAATTAATAATTATTGTTATTTTTATTATTAATTTAGGTGATGACTGCATTTCAATTGTAAGTGGGTCAAAAAATGTTAGAGCCACAGATATTACTTGTGGGCCTGGTCATGGCATAAGGTTTGTCACAATTTTTTTATTATTATTATTTATATAATAATTAAAATATATTACATATAAGTTAGTTACTTTTGAAAATATTTTATAAAAATCTAATTGTTAATTTTTTTATTATTATAAAAAAAGTAATTTGCGGCTTAAATAACTAAGTTTAATTTTTGACGGTAATAATATTTAAAGTTATAATTGCCACGTAGCAGTTCTTGATTTATTTAGGTCATTAATTTTTTTTTTTATTTAAAAATTAATTTAAATATACCAATAAAAAAAATGACACATGAAAATGACTTGACATGTAACGGTTAGGTACCTACAAAAGTTCTAAAAATATAACTCAGATATTATTACCGTAAAAAATTAAACTTAATTATTTATGCCGTAAATCACTCTTATAAAAATATATTATTTTATTAAATTGTATTTTATTAAAGCTATTTTTCATAATTAATTTGTATATATTTATAGCATTGGAAGCTTAGGAGCTGGAAATTCAGAAGCTGAAGTCTCTAATGTGATGGTGAATAGAGCAAGAATTTCAGGCACTACTAATGGAGTAAGAATTAAAACTTGGCAGGTAAGATTTTTTATTTATTTATTTATTTTTATTATTAATCAATTTTCTATATACCAAGATTTTCATGTCAACAAATTATAAAAAATAAAATTGGGAAGAAAATATATTCACATTATAATACTATTTACTTGTTTATTTTTCTTGATTTTACTAGATTTCTAATGCAATATTTTATCAAACCCTTTTGAAAATTTGGTAAGAACATGTGAATTTTGTCCAAATTTATATATATAAAATTAATTTTAGCATACATTAAGGCGAATTATGGTATAGTGGTTTATGAACTAAATAATAATTATTAAAAAATAAAAAAGAGTAGTAGAGATTTTTTTTGGTATTTTTTGTTGTGCTCTACCAAAAATAATGACATTTTTCTAACCATTTCTACTTTGTATCAAACCAAATAATCATGCATTGCTAATTAAAATACTAACTATTACTTACTTTTTGACTTAATTAGTTGTGAACTTATTTCAATATTGTTGCAACTATACTTGACCAATACTAATTTTTTTGATTACCCATAAATTAATTTATATATATTTATACAAATATTATCCATATTAAGTCAAGCATACTATGCTAATGTTGACCTTTACTATACCTAATTCTAATTCATGTGTGTTTTTTTTATACATGTACATGTATATAAGTGAGTGTAATCTAAAAGCAATTTTATGGCAAAAAGAAAACTATACACATATTAATAGTTCATATAAATATATTCTTTGACTTTAATTTGTATATGTGAATATAGTTGACCTTGCCTCGGTTAAGGCACGCGCTTAGGATCCACCCAGCTCAAAAACTCAAAAAAAATTATATTTAAAATATACATATATTTTTAAGAGTTTTTGAAGATATAATATATTTTGTTTTCTAATATCCATCAAATCTTAAAATCACTATTGACAATATATCATAAATTTTGCAGGGAGGATCTGGTTATGCAAAAAACATCATATTCCAAAATATAGAAATGATCAATGTGACCAACCCAATAATCATCGATCAAAATTATTGTGATCAAGATGAACCTTGTCATGAAAAGGTAATAATAAACCCTAATGGTGTTCTTGGTTATCAATTTCGGTGTTATTAACCTTAATATAGATTGATCATAATTTGTAACATAAATCGTTTTATAACAAAAAAAACATAAGTTATAAAACACTATACGAGTATACATTATTTATTATTATGTTATCAAACTGATTTTAACAAAGAGTATTATGTGGCAGAGGTCAGCTGTCAAGATAAGCGATGTAGTGTACAACAACATAAGAGGAACGAGTGATTCTGAAGTGGCAGTAAAATTCGAGTGTAGCAAGAGTAATCCATGCGAAGGAATTTCACTCACAAATGTTAATTTGGTGCGCGAAGGAGAAGGTGTTGTTGAAGCCTCGTGTCAAAATGTTAACTTTGACAAAAGTGGAAGAGTTTTCCCTAGATGTTCCAACACTTAAAATATTATTTATTATTCATTATTTTGTAAATATATTTATGATCTATTTGATTTAGATCATATGTGTTTTATGAATTTATCTTAGCAATACTATATAGAATTGAGTTATAGTTACTTATAGAACTCGATTCTTATAGATTTGTTTGTGTTGTTGTAGATTAGGTGGAAAGTGAAATCAATTATGGTTATCACTTTTAGATGCCAACATTTTAGAAAAATAATAAAATTTATGGATTGTTTTATTTAATTACTGTTTTTTTAATTAATTACATTTTGTATATAAAATTAACTAAATATGCTTATCATGTTCTTCTAATTAATAAAAAATATTACACTAACTACAAAATCATAATCACATAATAAGAATTTGGTAATTAGATAAATGGGTTTTATAAAAAATAAAAGATATTTCTACACAAAGTATTTATATTTTTACGAACAGCAATTTAATATAAATCTGCAAAAATATTAAAAATATTTTGATTCATATTATATAATTTCTTATGGGTAATTAAAAAAAAATTCCTTAATAGAAACAAGAGCTTATCTTTTCAAAATGGAATATTGAAATCTTAATGGGCCGAGTTTTGGGTTTAGTCGTCCAACTCTATTGTCGTCGTTTAATTAAATTATTGTCGTTTATATCCAATATTGTCGTTTTTCACGGCTGCTGTCATTCATTGTCGTTTGTTATTATTTGTGTCGTTTATTGTAGTTCTCATGAGTCATGATTGTCGTTCATGTTTGTATGATGGTCCTTTATTGTCGTTTTTCACTATTTATGTCGTTTATTGTCGTTTTCTTATTATTTTTTTGTTCTGAGGGAACGTTATTGTCGTTCTTCTTGTAGGATGTTGTCATTTATTATCATTTTAAATTATTTGTGTCGTTTTTCCTGATGGAACTTTATTGTCGTTTTTCTCTAGTGTCACGCCTTCTTTATTTTAAACTCACTTAAGAAAAAAAAAATCTGTTATTCTTTTTTTTTCTTTACATTTTTACTCAAGAATTATGTATTTTTTTCATTCAGAATTTTTGGTTATTGTTGTTTTTCTCATTAATTTGTATAAAAAGTCATATTAATTAATCATTATCATAAATTTTTGGTTACGTGTGTAGGCCCTAGTTTATTATTTTATTTTTATTTATTTCCTTATGTGAAAATTACATGAAATATGGGATTTTGTAAAAAAGTTACAAAAATATGGCATTTATAGGTTTGCCACTCTTCTATGGCATTTTTTCACATTTAAGATTTTCTATGGTATTTGATATGCCATAGTTTTGTAAACCTATTATCCAAACCCATATTTCATGTTTTGTTTCTAACTTAATTAGTTTTATTTTTTTAATTTATTTTACATTTACATTTTAGGGTTTCTTTCTATTTGGAAAATTTACACCAAATACTAACTTTTTTTTTTCAAACATTACATTTATAATTAGACAAAGAAAGTTTTACATTTATACTTTTGTTAATTTTTTTTTCTTTTTTACTGTTTTTTACTTATTAAAGCTTTAAAAAACTTTTTTTTTGTCTTTTTTTATATATTTTTTTAGTCAATTTTGGCTCTCTTTTTTCTTTCATTTTTTAAGTCTGATTTTTTTTTCTTTCTTTCTCTTCTCTATCTCTAATTTTCTTTTTTATTTTTTTTTCTAATTTCTCTTTGAGTCTCTCTTTTTTTTTTTCAGTTTTTTTTCTTAAACTATTTTTTTTCTCTTTGTATATATATAAATATATATAATAATTGTACATTTTTGTATCTCATTTTTTACAGAAATTAAACTTGTTTTTTTTTTTGTTAAAAACTAATCATTTTATTAAAAACAGCAGAAAAAAAACCAGTTTCATCAACATCATCATAAAAAAAATAATATAAAAAATCATAATCTAAAAAGAATACAAACTTTAAAAACTAGTTTCATCAACATTGAAAGAAACTAACAATTTCATTAAAAGAATAAAAAAAATAGTTTCATCAACAAGATAATGAAAAAAATTACAATCTAAAAACGAAACTAACTTTAAAGACCAATTTCATCAATATTAAAAGAAACTAATTATTTCATTAAAAGAGGCAAAAAAAAAAAATAGTTTCATCAATAACATAATGAAAATTACACAATGACTAATAATTAAACTTTTACAAACGATACTAAATTTAAAAATCAATTTTGAACATATAAATTTTATATCAATACTTAATAAAAAAACTTCTAACTTCATTCTTTATGTTGGCATTTAATTTTTATTTGCTTGCTCAAAAAATAGAATTGATTAAAACATACATTATGTAGCAAAAATAACAAAGAGAAAAAGAAATTAAAATCAAAGAGAAAAAAAGAAACAAAGAAAATTAAAAAGACAAAAATACAATAAAAACCATAAAAGAATAACAAAAAAATAAAAACAATGGAATGTGAGAAACCAGTTAGTAGAACAACCAAAATAAAAACTAACAAATAAAAACCAGTTTCTTGAAATAATCAAATAAAAAATTAAAACTTAAAACTCAATTATGAACAACAATAAAAAAACCAGTTATAAAAACTAGTTACTTAAAAAAAACCAGTTATGAAAATAATAAAATAATATGTGTGTCAGAAACTGATTATTTAAAATAAAATAAATAAAAAGTGTTGTTCAAATATCATACAATAATAAAACTGGTTTTATACAAACTAAAAAAAATACAATAATATCATAAAAATGGAGCAACCCTATTACAGAACAGTTAAAACCTATGAAACCAGTTTTGACGCTATAAAAAATCATAACAAAATATAAATGTTAATTATAAAGTTAACTGAAACCAGTTTCATCAAACAATCAAATAAAAAAAATACACACACACAAAAATATCATAAAAATGGAGCAACCCTATTACAGAACAGTTAAAACCTGTGAAACCAGTTTTGACGCTATAAAAAATCATAACAAAATATAAATGTTAATTATAAAGTTAACTGAAACCAGTTTCATCAAACAATCAAATAAAAAAAATACACACACACGAAAATACAAAAAAAAAAAAAAACTAATCTCAAATATAATCAAAACAACACACAATGCATACCAATATTAAAAACAAAAAATAAGTGTAAGTTTCGAACCTAGAAACAAAATAAAAAAAAAAGTAACTTAAAATAAAAAATTTGAAATAACATAATAAAACTATTTTTTTATTCTTTTAAATTGTTAGTTTCTTTTAATGTTGATGAAACTAATTTTTAAAGTTTGTATTATTTTTAGATTATTTTTTTATATTTTTTTTTTTAGGATGATGTTGATGAAACTGGTTTTTTTTTTCCTGATGCTTTTAATGAAATAATTAGTTTTTAACAAAGAAAAAAGGAAAAAAAAACAAACAGTAGTTTAAATAAAAAAAACAAGTTTAATTTCTGTAAAAAAAAACACATCTAGTCATTTTTTATTTATTTTAGTGTTTTATTTAAAAAAAAAAATAAAAAAAATAAAAAGAAACACAAATTTAAAGTTTTGTATGGCATTCCTCATGATCTTTTTCCATATTTGTAAGTTTTTCTAAAAAAATGCCATATTTAGGGCAATTAAGTTTTTATGCCATATATATCAAAACATATCTTCATTTTCCCATATTTTTGTAAATAGCCCTTTATTTATTTTGACTATTTTGAGAGAGAAATGAGAGAAGAATTCTTTTTATGGAAATGGGCCAAGTTTTGGAGGAACCCCATCAAAATTAATGGGCCGATTGTTGGGCTCCAGTGGTCCACCCTATTGTTGTCTTGTTAAACTATGGTCGTTTCTTAATTATTGTCGTTTTCACGTCGGATGCGATTTATTGTCGTTTTACGTTTAATTGATGTCGTTTTAGTGAATCGTGTCGCTTGTTTCTCGCTTTCATTACTATTGTCGTTTTTCAGATATGATGATCTTTTATTGTCGTTTTTTCTATATGATGATCTTTTATTGTCGTTTTCCATATGTATTGTCGTTTTTTCTATATGAAGATCTTTTATCGTCGTTTTTCCATTTTTTTTTTGCTCTTTTTATTTTTTCCTTTATATTTCAATGTGAATATTTTGAAGGGATAATTACATAAGGCACCATTTTTTATTGAAAAATTGCATTTTTTACGTCTAAATAATTTTTTTTTTTTACATTTTTACAGTTTTTTTTATAGAAACAACACGAAAATAACAAGAAAATTACATAAAAGTAATATCAAAACAACAACAAAAAATAACATACAAATAACATAAAATCAACAATAAATTAACAAGAGTACAACATAAAAAGACCGTATTTTTTGTAAATAAAATAAAAAAATTGTAAAAATATTTAAAATTCCGTAAAACCGTATTTTTATAATTTTTTTTGTATTTGTGAAATAATCCCTAGTTTGTATTACCCATGAACATACATAATATAAGGAAGAGGTCCCGTTCTTTGTTTTTTTTTTTTTATGTTTTTTTTTTGAGAGAAAGTGGAGAATTTTTATTAACTTGAAAAGCACTCTTCTCTTACAATAGAAAGTAAATCAGATGAGGCGGTAGCCTCATTAAACATACGGTCTGACGTAAAACAAGACTGTCTTGCAATGCAATGAGCAGCCCGATTTGCAGATCGTTTTACAAATGAAAGAAAAACATTATGTAATTCAGAAAGTAGCACCCGACAATCCTGAACAAGAAGCCCAAACTGAGATGGCATTTGAATCTGACTATTAATGGCTTGAACAACAACTAGAGAGTCAGTTTCGATTTCCACCTCCGTTAAAGCTTTCGTTTTGATCCAACTCAAAGCCTCCTTGACTCCCATAATCTCAGCAATCTCAGGAGAAACCGCACCAAATTTGCTACTTGAAAAAGCTTCAATTAGCTTGCCATTGGAATCTCGAAGAAGAAAGCCCATGCCAAACCGATTAGCAGCCGCAAAGATAGCCCCATCGACATTGATCTTGAACTTTGTTGAAACCGGTTTTGTCCAATGCTCAATACCCTTACTAAAATTAACATTTAGTAAAGGTATGGTACCATTTGATTGAGCATTTTGCCAATTGTCAAGATTAGTTTTTGCCGATCGAATTACCTCCAAAGCAGTAGTCGATTTGTTATTCCATAAAAGATCATTACGAGCCATCCAAAGTCGCCAAGTGATCATAGCCGCTTCCTCAACAACGGCCTTCCTGCAATGCAGCAATAAATCACAAAACCAGCTGCTGAAGTCAGCGTTGCCAGTCCCAGCAGCATCAGCCGAGGCCAAGTTCCAGCAGGAACGTGCGAAATTGCACCTGAGAAGAACATGAGAAGCTGTCTCCGGTTCCAGTTTGCACATGGGACAAGTGAGGTCGACTGGAACATGTCTATTTGAGAGCTGCAATTTGGTAGGAAGACAGCCTGCAAGAACTCTCCAAATCAAATGCTGAACCTTGGCAGGGACATGTAAGTTCCAGATTTGTTTCCAATGAGCCTCACCTCCTGAACTCGGCCAATCTCCATTGATAGCTTGCAAAAGCTTGTAGGCGCTTCGGACTGAATAAATTCCACTGGTTTCCTTAGCCCAATACCAGCAATCACTCCCACGAGAGTTACTCAAAGGAATGGAGAGGATTAAATCGCGATCATGTTGATTAAACATGTCTCGGATCAAGTCAGTATCCCATTCTCTTGAAGACATTTGAAGCAGACTATCAACCGATCTACCCTCGAAGCTTGGGTGGTAAGATGTTACGAATTTGTTGTCAACATTTGGGAGCCATGGATCTTTCAAGATTGATGTTGTTTTTCCATCAGAGATGGCTCGTAAAGCACCCGCCTGAACAACATCTTTTGCCTCCAAAATGCTACGCCAAATAAAGCTGGGATTAGGTCCTAACTCAGCAGTTAAGAAGTTACCTTTTGGGAAATATCTCGCCTTATAAACTCTTGCTACTAAAGAATTGTCATTAGTAAGCAAACGCCACCCTTGTTTCCCAAGAAAGGCCAGATTATAGTCCCTGAGATTCCGAAAACCAAGTCCACCAACATCTTTGTGACAACAAAGCTTACGCCAACTAAGCCAACTTACTCCTTTAGCCGAACCCTTCCCTTGTGATTTCCACCAAAATTTAGCCATTAACCCCTCAAGACTAGAACATATTTCTTTTGTGAGAAGAAATACACTCATAGCGTAACTTGGAAGAGATTGAGCCACAGACTTCAGTAAAACCTCTTTCCCGGCCTTAGAAAGAAACTTAGTTTCCCAACTCTGAATTTTCTTAATCATCTTCTCTTTTAGAAAACCCAAGATGGCATTTTTACTTCTCCCCATAGTACAAGGTAGACCCAAATAAGTACTATGATCAGAAGCAGGGGCCATACCAAGAAGTTGACAAAGATGATCCCGATCAACAGAAGCCACATTATTACTAAAAAAGACTGATGACTTGTTGAAGTTGATTTTCTGACCCGAAGCTCGCTCATAAATATCTAGAAGCCGAAGTACACTATCAACCTCCTGCTCACTAGCTGTACAAAAAATATAACTATCATCTGCGAACAGCATATGAGAAATAACAGGAGCGTTTCGAGCAACACGACACCCTGTTAGCCAATGTTTACGCACAAACATGTTAACCAGAGCAGAGAAACCTTCAGCACAGATCAAAAATAGGTAGGGAGAGAGTGGATCACCCTGCCTAATCCCTCTACTAGGAACAATGGACCCAAAAACTTTACCCCCATGAGTAATCTTGTAAGTAACAGAGGATACGCAAAACATAATCAATGCCACAATTTGACTAGAGAACCCCATTTTAAGCATCATGAGTTCAAGAAAAGCCCACTCCACCTTATCATAAGCTTTACTCATATCTAATTTGAGAGCCATGTTACCTTTTTTACCCATTCGTTTCCTTTTAAGATAATGCATTATCTCAAAAGAAATCATGATATTATCTGAGATTAATCTTCCTTGGATAAAAGCACTCTGAGTCTCAGAAATAACACAAGGTAAAACATTCTTCAGTCTATTAGCAAGGACTTTAGATATGACTTTGTACACCACATTACAGAGTGAGATAGGACGGAGGTCCATCATAGTTTCAGGTTGTTTCTTCTTTGGAATAAGAACAATATTAGTTTCATTAAGCAAAGGAGAAAAAGAACCTGACCCAAAGAAACTGCGTACTTGCGAAATGACATCACCACCCACCACATCCCAGCATTTTTGGAAAAAACCCGGAGTCATGCCGTCAGGTCCAGGTGATTTATCAGGATGCATTTGAAAAAGGGCTCTGCGAACTTCTTCATCTGTAACCGGCTCCAATAATAAAGAGTTTTGCTCCACCGTGACAACATGTTGAATTGCATCCGTGACTTCCCGAGGTGCCAGCAATGTAGAAGAAAATAAATTTCTAAAGTAATCAATCATAAGGCCTTCCAAATTGTTCTCCCAATCAATCCACACGCCATTATCATTTTTCAGCTTGTGAATCGAGTTGTTTCTCCTTCTTGAAGTAGCCATAGCATGAAAGTATTTAGAATTCTGATCTCCCTCCTTAAGCCATAACTGTTTCGATCGTTGGCGCCAAAAAATCTCCTTCTGAATCAACACTTCTTGCAGCCTACTTTCTGCATTTTTATACTGCTGGACCGAAGCTTCATCCCTACCATTCTTCCATTTTTTAATCTCATTTTTACAATCCCGAATGCGAGCTTTGAAGTTGCCTACATAGTCTTTTCCCCACACCAGCAAGTTCTCACCACAACTATGGATTTTATCCATGACGGAGCTACCAGCAGCCGCTTCCCAAGTGTCTCGAATTAACTGTAAGCAAACAGGTTCACGGAGCCATAAGTTCTCAAATCTGAACCGCTTGTGAATCTCTTTCTTCTGAACAACATCCAATGTAAGTTGAATCGGGCAATGATCCGACGTTGATACTTCAAGGTTAACCAACTTCGCAAGTGGAAAAGAATCAAGCCAAGTTTGAGAGACTAAAGCCCTATCAATCCGAACCTCAATCCAAGCACTTGTACCCCGCCCCTTCTCCCAAGTGTAGGGATATCCACCTAGCTCCATATCAACTAAATTGCACTCTTCTAACATGTTTCCAAAACCTTCAATAAGCCAATTGGGATATGGAAGACCACCCCTCTTATCAGATTGTGACGTAACATTGTTAAGGTCCCCAATAACACACCAAGGCAGAGAATAGTTATCTTTGAGAGACCGAATTTGATTCCAAGTATTCCTCCTAAGACTTCGATTTGGTTCTCCATAAAGGCCCGTAAGTCTCCATTTTCTCCCATCGCTCTCTAGAATTTCAACATCAATGTAATTCCCCCCATAGCCTAATAACTTAACATCACTACTATCTCGCCACAACATAGCCACTCCCCCACTCTTTCCTCGAGCATCAACTGAAAAAACTCCCTCAAAACCCAGAGCCACACGAACCCTCTCCAAACCTTCAGACTTAGACAAAGTTTCACAAAGAAAAATAACTTTGGGCTGCTTTTGGATAACAAGATCCTTCAAGAATTGACTAGCCCATGGGTTCCCAAGCCCATGGCAATTCCAAGCTAGTATACTCATAATGACTGGTGGGCCTGTGCACCACGGCCCACCTGTAAATCGTTTTTTGGGCTGCCATGCAATGCTTCCATGCCGCCCATAGTATCATCTTCCACGTCATCAGCCTCCCTCAAAATTTCCTTAACCGTACGCCTCCTTTTATTGTCCAATATTAGGATAGGATCTTCAATAGGAATGTCCACATGATCATGATCATCTTTATTGCCTTGATCCTCATTACTAGCCATAATATTCTTTCCTAAATTATCACCTTGATTTACTACCCGAATTGCTCCCCCATTACTTCCAGAATTAGCTCCCCCATTACTTCCAAAATTAGTTCCATCAGATCGCACGATTGTAGGGTCAAAAGATTCTTGCACCCCAGCCATGCTTGGCGACTGTCCACCACCCGAGAGGCCACCGTCCTCCTCCTCACGCCCTGAACGTAGCCATTGTGCTCCGATAAGGTAGTTCTTCTTCCTTGTAACAGCCTTCATCCATTCACCATAAGGTTTGACATTTGGGTCGAACTGAGGAGAGAATCTCCTAGGACAAAACCTTTCCGAATGGCCAATGAAACCACATACAAAGCAGAATGTAGGAACATGTTCGTACTTAAATGTAGTCCAAAGCCAAGAGCCATCTTGTTTGATCAACTTCATACGTCTCTTCAAAGGTTTGTTGATGTCAATAGTAACCCGCACCCTCAGATAGTCACGCCAAACACCAATAAAATTTTTCGCATCCGATTTGATAAAAGTTCCTATGTAATTCCCAGCATGTTTAACCACCCATTCCGACATAAACCCATATTTTAGATCATGAAGCTGAACCCACATATCAATCTCATGCAACGAAACCACCCTAGGGTCCTCTCCTCTTTTCAGTCGATGAAACACAAGCGGCATTCGGTTGAACGTCCATGGACTCCCATCAATAACGGTTTGAACATCAATTTCATGGTAGAATTGAAAGAGATATCTATTAGTGTCTAACTCTTTAATATAAACTCCCTTACCAGGCTGCCAAAGAGAGGCCAACGTATGGCGCATAGCATCGAAATCGAAGGTTCTGTTCGTAAGGAATTTACCAACCAAGCACCATCGGTCGTCGAAGGCTTGAACGTCTTCTGCTTGATCTTCCGCGATCAGAACTCCCTCTTCTTCTCCTTCGATATCCAAGTGAGCATATTGATCTACCCAGTCTCCATCTTGATGACTACTCGAAGCCATAGCAAAACTCGAAACAACAACGTCAAGGACAAAGACACTCTCAAAACATGTCAAAAGACAAGACTTTTAGTGGACGAAATATTCTGTTCTTTGTTTTTTATTAATCTAAAAAGAAGGGGATTATGTGGTACAAATTTATTATCTATCCTTTTAGTCATTCTCATAATTTGGGGATCACGTGTCAATTATAATAGTTTTATACATCAGCTTACTTTAATTGGGTTATTGATAGTCACTTTAAGCGTTCCTATCACACAGATGGCACCACCTCCAACAAGGATCAAGTAGTTCTTTAATCTCACTCAAGAGAGATTGGGGTGGATTTCGAACTCTTGACACAAACAAAAAAAAATGTCACTAAAAACAACCCTTACTACTACACACCACACGAATGTGTGGTGAAAGAGATATTGTTCGGACTAATTCAAAAAGAAAAACATGTATATATCAATTTGCAATCTATATACAATCATTATATAAAAAAAAATACCTAGTGGCAGATCAAGATTTAAGTTGAGGGGGCATATAACCTGTCCAATCTATATATTGACCACATTGAAAATAAAGTCAACCTGCCTAATTAAATTGAATTTACCCGACTAATCCGATTAAGACATAAATAGTAAATTTTAAAGAAAACTTTAAAATAAAGAAAGAAGCATCTATTGTAGCGTGTTTTTAACACGATTCTTTAATTTTTTTTAAGTTTTTTTTTTTTTTGAAATTTCAACATTAATATCAGGTCTTACTTATTTTACTTTAATAAATATTATAAAAAAGTAGAAATTACACAATACTACGGGGTTGTATTTTTTTTTTATATTTATATGGGCTTTTTTATACCATATTTTTATAAAAAGTGAAAATTTCATATTTATAAAACAATAATAAATTTTGTCGGAAAAGTCACTAGCCCTGAAAAAGTCTTCGGTGCTGAAAAAATTACTAGAAAAATTATTGTTACCAAAAAAGTTTTCAAAAAAGTCATCATCACCGAAAAAATTACCAAAAAAATTATTGTAACTAAAAAATTCACTAAAAAAATTACAAAAAAAAATGTCTCAAATATAAATAAAAATAAAACCGAATAATGAATAAAAACAAACTCCTCAAACTAGAAAAACAAAACATACATTTTGTCAAAAAAAAAAAAGCAAAACACACATTGGAATTTTGTTACATTAATTTTTGCTACATTAAATTCCCCTTCTAAAAATGGCAACTTCCATTTCGGCTCCGCCGTTGCCGGTGGTCCCAGAAGAAGCTACTGTCTCCGTCTAAGTGATATATAGGTTAGGATATTGGATAATAATTTTATGCTCTAATTAATTTGAAATCTGAATCGTTTTACATCAAATTGCTTCATTTATTAAGCTTCAATTCTCTTCAATGCTTCCATTTATGTATCGCTTGAAGATTTTTCATGGTAAATTGATTGAATTTGTAACCTAAATACTGATTCAAACTCAAAGTACTTACCTTTGTTTCATTTTCTTTTGTGGGTCGTTTTAGGTCATCACTATAGCTCAGAAAGTTTCAATTTTTAAGGGTTAACCAAAAACCCTGATTTGAATCTTTTTAAGGGTTAATCAAATTCTGCTGTTTCTGTTTTTCTTTTTGGAATGATTGATTGGTCTTTTGGGGCATTTATGGTTGCTCTGTATGTTGTCTTGTAAGTATCTATCATTTGCTTTAAGGTTTGAGAAAGTAACTGGTTACGTTTTAGTTTTAACTTATGAGAATGGTAAAAACCATTCTTGTCAGCAAAGTATTCTATTACATGTGATGCCTTAGCTATAATTGTATATAAAATATGTATATATATATACTCACGTTTCAACATTTTGTTGAAATGGAAATTCAATAACGGCGGCCTTAGCTATTTTAGTATTCATTTTCATGTGCATAGAAACTTTCTCAACTCTTTGCCAAGCTTTCATTGAAAACCATATTCTCCTTTGTTACTTTAAGTTCAAATGTTTCGAAAACTTCATTATTTTCTCACCTTACTAGCTCTATTCATTTCTGTTTGTTTTCACTTCTCTTTTGTTAATTCTCATCATCATGATGATGATGAGAATGAGTTTCCTATATTGGTCAAGTCTGATGTCAATTACAACACTCTTGGACCTGTTTCAAGGCTTAGTCATGGAAGCTCTCATCGGGTTTTTAATGTTGACGATTTTGGAGCTAAGGGTGATGGAACAGATGACAGAAAGGTTAGCTCAAAATTTTTCATTTTTGATATGCTCAGTTAATTAGTATTTGATTTGATAATTTAGAAAATTTGAATTGGTACCATAGGCATTTAAGAAGACTTGGAAGAAGGCTTGTTCATCTGAAGGGGGTGTTTTTTTGGTCCCAAATAATAGGACTTATCACCTTAGGCCAATGAACTTTACAGGTCCTTGCAAATCTTCTCAGCTCACATTGAAGGTACTTTTCGAAACTAGGTCCCCCGTATAACCTTATAATATTTATAGCTCGGAAAAACTATTGCAATCATGAGTTTGGAACCCTGAGCAGACTGCCACTGATAAGCCGGGGGAAGGTGAGAATGACTCTCGAAAAGCATATAGTGTCCATTTCGGACAACTCTCCGTTATTCTTCGCCTTTTCCAAGGAAATATGGAATAACAGAAACATTTAAATAAGTTTGATTCTTTACCAAATCATAGAAACCCCACTTTCCGTAGAGCCCTTCCTTCTCTTTGTGATTTTATGTAGAGGCAAACCACATGTCTAACTATTCGAGCTAGTATATTATATATGTATATAAGGGTTTTCTTTATAATAGAAAAATACTCTCTTTATATTAGATTGCTGGAACAATCAAAGCTTCTTCTCATAGAAAAGACTACATAAAAGATAGGTGGCACTGGCTTGTTTTTGTTAGTGTAGAGAACATGAATGTTGAAGGTGGTGGAACTTTTGATGGTAAGGGAAAAATATGGTGGGAAAACTCTTGCAAAGTCAACAAATCCCTTGTATGTCAATACTTCTCACCCTCTTGCTTTTTAATCTCTATATTTTATTATGAAAAAAAATACTAATTTTTTTCTATTTGTTTCGGGGCATCTTTCCATCAAAACAGCCCTGTGTTCGCGCCCCACATGTAAGCATCTTTCATTTCATTAATTTTTTATTAGATTTTTTTGAGTCTTTGTTAACTAAAATGAAACAATATGTATATGAATTTCTAATGTTTTTTTTTTGTTTTTCGGTTTTGTTTTGAATAAAGGCTGTAACTTTCTTTGATTGTAAGAATCTAATAGTGAGCAATCTGAGATTCAAAGATGCACAAAAATTCCATCTTTTCTTTGATGCATGTGTGAATGTGAAAGTTGAGAATCTATTGGTGACTGCCCCAAGTAATAGTCCAAACACAGATGGAATTCATATGCAAGGCACACAGAATATTCAGTTGAGGAATTGTGTTATCAAAACAGGTAAAACTCATAAAATACAACCTATTTCTATAGTACACCGATGCACCCTTTTCGTCTTATTGATATTTAAATAGTTATAATCTCAAAATTTTATATATGATAGTGTATATTATAGTTAGTCAAGACATTTAAACAGTCTATTTCACATGTTTGTTAACTAAAAAAGGCACTCGTGTAACAGACTGTTTGAGCCATGTTTTCGAATTTCAAAAAAAATTAAGATTGTAATTATCTGGATAATAGATGTACCATAGAATTTCCCTAAAATACATAATCAAAATTAAGCCTTTATTATTTTATTGACCAGATTTAGGGAATATTATTATTCTGAATTAGTATATTTAAATATTTTGGTTGAAGGTGATGACTGTATCTCTATCATAAATGGGACAACCAATGTAAGAGCTACAGATATAACTTGTGGCCCAGGTCATGGAATAAGGTCAACTCAATAAGCTTTATTATTATATATATTTATATAATCATGATCATGATTTTGTTAGCAACCTTTTCATGACCAATAATTGTATATATTATATTTTATGTAAATGCAGCATTGGTAGCTTAGGACCTAATAATACAGAAGCCCAAGTCTCCAATGTGATGGTGGATAGAGTAACAATTTCAGGAACTACTAATGGAGTCAGAATAAAGAGTTGGCAGGTGAATTTTTCAATTTAATTCCAATTATATTAACCGATTTTTCAAATTTTTCTTAACAAAGATATTCGGGATTCGATTTAGTTGTGGTCGAGAACTGATCCCCGTTACAAAGATAACAATTGTTATAGTTTCCTAGTCTCCAAATATTGTAGGATTTAACGGAGTATACCGATTTTCAAAAGTGTTGAAATAGTTGAGAAGACAATTAAGTTTGAGCACATTTAGGCTTGATATGAGTTTTTTTCTTAATCAACATTGAAAAATAAAGCCTAGAAAAACAGTTCATCCTATGCTAAATTGTGACATTTTTCTAATACTTACTCATTTTTTTTCTCCTTATTTCTTTTCTTTTGACTTAATTGAATTTTACATGTGATTTGGCCTCCTCTATTGACCCAACAAACATAACCATCAAATTTAATTAATAAAATATCTCTTTTCATACTATATCAAATATATATATATAAAAAATATACTTACGTCAAACTTAATTTTTTATTTTTATTTAACTGATGAAACAATCCTAGCCCATAATTTAAAAATGAGAGATTTTTCTAATTAAATAAAAAAAAAATTAAACATAAAATCTCAAATTTTCTTAATACTACTATTCATATTCATCAAATAGTCATGCACTATTTTGAAACAGTAGATTTCAGTTTAGATAATATGATTGGTTAAAAAAAGGTATTACGTCACTGTGTGTAATGTTTTGATATATATTTTGAGTGTACATATTATTACTCGTATATAATATACCATGTGCATCTTATATATCATGCTTTAAGCAATAATTAAATGTGGTATTTTTGAATCACAACATAAACATAGAGATTATAATGATATTTATGATATAATATGATTATGCAGGGAGGATCTGGTTATGGAGAAAACATAGTGTTCCAAAACATAGCAATGCACAATGTGACCAACCCCATTATCATAGACCAATACTATTGTGATCAGAAGGACCCTTGTCCAGAACAGGTGATACATATGAATAATGAGGTGTTTGACAAAATACTCAATTTTGTTTTGTTTTTCGGAGTAATGATATGTGTATCTGAAATATGAACCGAAACATTACACTTAGTAATAAGAAAATGACACATGAATATTGACTTATAGAAATTTCAAAAATATAATTTAGGTTTTACGCTGTAAATTACTCTATACTATATCATTTATAAACAAGTTGGGTTTTTTGCGTGGCAGTACTCGGCAGTACAAATAAGCAATGTGGTGTACAACAACATAACCGGGAGTAGTTTCTCGAAAATGGCGATTAAGTTTAATTGTAGCAGAACTTTTGAATGTCAAGGGATTTCAATGAGAAATGTGAATTTGGTAAGAGAAGGAGATGGTGTTGTTGAAGCTTCTTGCCATAATGTTGGATTGACTGTAAAAGGATTGGTTTCTCCTTCATGCTCATAATCATAATCATAAACATTGTATTTTATAATTTTTTTTTTCTCTCGAAACTTGGTTCGTGTTTAGTAACAGCAACTCGAACCTCATACTTTGTAAGAGCAAACTACATACATAATAAAATTTGGCTACTAGAGCCTCATTAGTAGTGATTTTTATTTACTTAGATTCTTGGCACTCTTTTTTGAAAGCACTGAATAATCATTGAATACTAAAATAGAGTTCAACACCCTAATTCGAATTCGAAGAACATGTACAGCTAATTCATGTGTAGCTATATTAGTTATTGGAAATTTAGATTATCTAATTTAAGAAGTATATCTCTTTGTTCACATTTTATTATTTTGTTAGAGGGATTTTTCTTTTGTTGGAATTATTAGGTGATGACTTACTATTAGAGATGAAAGTCTTTAACCTACCCACCTACCTAATATCTGAATTCTCAGTTTTTTTTTTTGGCTTAAAACTTAAAAGTATGGGGATCAATGCAAAAAATGTGGCTCTTCTTGGTTAGTATTTGGTTGTGTTTGAGTTGAACTTTAGGATCCGTTTGGAATTTAGGATTGGATTGAAAATGATTGGATTAGATTGGATTGGACTGAACAAGATTAAATTATGTTGAAAATAATATTACGTTTGATTTAAAAATAAATTAAACTATTTTATTTATTTCTTTTTAAGAAAACTTAAATTAAAATAAAAATATGTAATAATAAATATATAAAAATAAATAACACCTAGTAAAAAAACAAAAATGAATAATAAAAATAATTAAATTATAAATTAATATATCATCTTTATATATTAAAAGTGTTTATCTAACTGCATTTCTTGGTTTAACAGAATATACTTAAAAATAAAAGAATATTCTGTTAAATTTAACGATTAGGTTTGATCTCCCGTTAACAAATAAACCCAATAATTAAACCCAAAAAATCAAACAATCTTTTAAATATTAATAATCTCTTTTTAAATTAAAAAAATCATCTTAGCCACATATCTCTCTAACAAACCTATCTTAAAAAAGAATATTAATAATTTTTTTTATTTATTTTTTAAAAAAGAAAAATATAGATAAAATGTCTAGAAAAGATAAAATAGCTTAAAAAAATAAAAAGAAGATGAAATGAGCTGTAATTAGTATTTACCTTATATGTTTGTGCTTATTTTTAGTTTTATTTTTAATTTTACCACCAAGAGGAGAAGGTTGAAAAATATTAGAATATGAAAATATTATTGGTGCTTATTAGTAATTTGCAAAGAATGTGAAAATCTATAAATATATAGTTGTGTAGCTATTATTAGATATGAAATGAAATAATAGAACTTTTTTCAGTTAGAAGATTAATGTACATTTTACTATTAATAACTTACATTATTATAACACAACTATGTTTTACTTACTAAATATACTGACACATATTTTATTTTTATAAAACAAATCATTCAAATAATTATACTATTTTAATTATTAATTAAAATAAAAAAAATAAAATATTAAATAAAACTAACACTACGTGGCTTGGCACGTAACAACACCTAGTATATAATCAAATGCATATCATAAATATATAATAAAATAATATATCATATTTTTATTTAATAATTAATTAAATAATAAAATAAAAATACTTAAATAACATAAAATTATTTATGCTAAATAATATTTTAATCACTAATTTAGTATAAATATTAGTTTTCTAAAATATTGATATAAATTTTTAGTAATTTAAAAAGAACATATAGTCTTTGTTAGAGAAGAATATATAGTTTATTATTATATTGTTTCTCTTATAATCAAATTAGATTATTATTATTATTTAATATTATTTTAAATTTTTATAGTTTATGCATGATAATTTAAAATTATACATTTTCACCCATTTTAATGAATAATTTTTTGATAAAAATCTATAAATAAATTTGAAATAATTAATTCATTTAAATTCTTATTAAATTTAAGATTTATTAACAAAATCAAAATTAAAAAAATGATAAAAAAAGATCTCATTTGTATAGAATTATTTGTCCCACCTCTATATAGGATAAATAATTAGAGTGAGAATAATCTCAGAAGTTATCTAAATTTTTAGCATGCCCAAATACTATTTTATCTAATCCAGTCCAATTTTGCATACCAAACAAGTCCTAACTTTATTAAAAATGTGTTATGGTATCATCTTACTCGAAGTTAAAATGGATTTTTACACCACGTACTGAAATTTCTCATTTTTTTTCTTTTTACTATGAGGTAGAATTTTTTTAAAAAAATGCTTTCAAAAAAAAGATTTTTTTTTTAAAAACACTGTATATTTTTTATATTGTGCATTGTGTTAAGTTTTTAATATTGTTTCGCAGTTGTTTTTTAGTTGTTCTACTGTTGTTTTACAATTATTTTATAAAAAAAATAATATTTTTATAAAAATTTCGGTGTAAAAGTAAAATCATAAATTTTTTACTCAAAATCTAATAATTTTATAAAAAATTCCGAATAGCAATAAAATTATAAATTATTGTTCAAAATCTAATATTTTCATACATTTTTTTATGCGAGGTGAAAATTGTAAACTTTTACTCAAAATTCAATATTTTTGTAAAAATAAGTTAAAATTCTTCGAACCAACATATGTAGTTGCCTCTCTCTCTATCTCTGTCTCATCTTCTTAGCTCAATCTCCGAGTAAGTTTCTTCTTACCTTATTGTTTGGTTTGGATGCAAAGAAAATAGGAAGATATAATTTAATGGGTATCTCTTTATAATGGACTCATCTGGTTATTTTGATTAATTCTAACCATTATTTAGTTATTCAATTTTGATTATCATATCAACCTTATTGTTTCAAATTTTTGTATTCATTGTAAATTTGAGTTTCATAAAGCAATTATTATTAGTGGTACTCTATTTATGAATCAAAGGAAAATAAAGGATTATACACAATAATATAGAATGAGATACTCTCTTTCATTCTCCTTTAGAAACCAGCATAAACTAGTATAGGTATTGAGTCCCTTATTTATGTGTGTATAAATATTTGTATGTATAAAAAAATAATGGGCTTTTGTTTCCTTGTTTTTATCTTTGTGTGTTGGCATATTTTTCTGTCATTTTGTTTAATTGGGTGATTAAATTTCAGTTTTGATTATTATATTGGATTCTGCCTATAAACTGTTTGATATAATGCTTGTTAGAACAAATTTAAACCTACCATGTCTCTTAACTTGTGAATATAGATTATGTTTTGGCCATTTTGGGGTATATCTTTACCTTTAGCATACATGTAATAATATTTTCTAGTAAACTATTTTTTCATATAATGACAGGGACTTTCTAAAACCATCCAACTTTTATTCTACCATATAATATTATTTTTAGAGGCTCATATTTCATACTCATGTTAGACATTTCTGTTGGGTATTTAAGGATACATTTTTCCTTCATTTTGTAACACAGAGAGCCATTGAGAGAGCTTTTTTTTGTAGAAAGCCTTGTAAAAAAGAGAACACATTGTTATGTCATTTCTTCAATGTGTATTTGCAAAAGAGAGAAAAAAAGAGAGTTAGTAACTTTGTAAAAGGAGAGAAAAACAGTGATAACAAAAAGAGAGACAAAGTTGTAACCTTTACCTGATATGTTGATGAATGAAGATCAAGACTACTCTGAGGAGAGCTTGACGGAAAAGTAGCCATTGTTGGGTGAACTCCGAGAACATTTTCGGGTGTTGTCTTTGCACTGTTTGTTTTCTCGTAACCCTAATTTTTGATTTCCCTGATATTGTGTTTATATTGTTTGAATTTGGTTGTAAGTTGTAATCTGTTGTGGATAAAAATGTCATTTCATATCCAATGATTAGTGATCTCATACTTAGGTTATATAAGGGAAACTGTCTTAACAATTTCATTCAAATACAATTGAGTTTGTGCAAGAAGCATCAGATGTTGGTTATTAATTACCCTTGGTGTGATGAGGCCTCTATTTTATATCTTGGTGGAGTTAAGAATCGCGCTAGCCAACAAACAGATAGGTTTAGAATGAATTGGGTACACAAGTTCTTCCACAGGTGCAATGGTGCTCTCTCGAGTTTAACTTAACTCAGTTTCTAGGGGCTTATGTGTTTGTTACAGTCTTTTTTACCAGTTGCTTTTAGCAAATAGTTTATATCATTTCTTATTTTATGTCATGTTGACTTTGATTTAATTTTTGGTGTTTGTACTCTGTATATGTTATGTTAGTAAATTATGGTGTGAGTATTAAGGTGCATAAATAGAGTTTTTGTCTTGCTATGCTTTAAGTAATTTTATATAAAATGTAAGTTTTCTTTAAACTATCATATAAAATGTGTTAGCTGAAATGTATGAGTTTTCTTTAAATTATCATATAAAATATGGATATGTGAATGTCATTTGGAGGCATGAGTTTATTGTCATTCTCAACTTTTGAACAATATTATAGCTTAAAAACAGAGGATTAATATGAGGCTTGAAATTCTCAAATTATTTCTAGATATGGACTCCACTGATTTTGCCTGTAGTCTCTTTTATATTTGTATTTCATATTTGGCACCCCTTAGGATTGAGAATAAGATAAAAATACTGCAAGTATTAGATATTTTATTTACTTTTATCATTTCTTTTGGAACTTGGAATTGGAGAATTCAATTTTTTTCCCCAAGTGAAATAAGATATCAATATTCTGGACCTAAAACATATATGTGTGTAGTGTAGAACAATAAAAATAGGTTAGATTTTCTTTGTTTCATACATTTAACCATTTGTACTGCGACCGCGTTATTTATAATTGAAACGTTACAATATGAATATGTGTTAACAATGAATCATCGAGATTTTGTTCTAATTTTGATGGAAATATTTGAAACGCAAGGGCCAGGGCCAAAGAAACTTTCATAAGTTATTTTATGTGAATCCCATTTGTATGGTTTTGAGTTTGGGATAATTCTACATCTTAGTGTTGATAAAGTGTTGGTGACAAAGAAAATCTAAGTTATGTTTTAGAGAATTCTTAAAGATTTTATTATTTGAAATATAGTGATTGATTTTCTATTGAGAATTGTAATAATATAATGATGTTTTAGAGAATTCCTAAAGATTTTATTTTTGGTATGTAGAAAATGTCTATGTGTTTTCCATCTACCCCGAAGAAGATGGCATCGACAGTGGGATGCTTTCTCACCGGTGCTGCACTTTTTGCTTATGGTCTTCATCTGTCTTACGTAAATGTTGCTCCTCAACAAGCCCGAACAAAAGCTCGAAGTGATTTTGTAAGAGAACGGCTTAAAAAGAAATATGGCGAACATTAAACTCGTTCTCTTTTTTGTTTGTTCAGAATAAATCATTTGACATTTGAATGCTGTTACTTACACCCCCAAAATTCACCCAAATGAGCAGGTGATGAAATGTTGTAGTA
Organism: Cannabis sativa; assembly: GCF_029168945.1. NCBI lineage: Eukaryota > Viridiplantae > Streptophyta > Magnoliopsida > Rosales > Cannabaceae > Cannabis > Cannabis sativa. The sequence continues at coordinate 1,931,728 of NC_083603.1, read as the reverse complement.
TTTATTTATTTTTTTTTGTTTTTGAGGGGAAAATGAGATCAGGAAAGGGTCATAGTGTTATTGTCTACTTAATGAGAATTTTGCCAAGTTATGAACAACTGTGTGAACTTGGGAAACATTAGGGAAAGAAGATAACACAGTTTGGATACAATCAATTAGACCACCATAGTCAGAAATATTGTCATTTATGGTGTTACTATGTTGAACCAGATTGAGACAATCGATTTCGATTTGGTTGAAGTTAAGTTGCTGCGCACTGCACCATTTTAGTGCTTCCAACAAGGTCCATGCTTCTGCAATCTTTGGTTTCACATTCACAGTGCCTTGATGAATATTTGCAAGCCCTGCAACTACTTCCCCATTGCTATTCCTCACCACTGCTCGAAGCCTACTAATTTTCCTTCTCGCTGATATGGCACCGTTTACATTAAGCTTAAACTGACTCGAGTTTGATCTGTGTGAGTCTGTGTCGTTGGTACTTTTGTCATTTGTCTTCTGAGCTTGCTACTAGTGGTTGAGATGTGTTCTTTCTTGAATGTTTAATTAAGATTTTTGCCTTTCGAACTTTAACATGGATTAAATCATGCCTTTTAAACTTGTAATACTGTTAAAAATCTTCACTGAACTATTGAGATTGTTGGATTTAAGAATTTATGTTTAATTTTAATAAGGAAAGTCTAACATAGATGAAAATTCAGATGACATAATTTGGTACGTGTCAAAATTCGAGAAGCATGATTTAGTAGATATTAAAGTTCAGGGAGCATGATTTAGGACATGGGTCATCATTGAATTAGTAAAATTGAATGAAGTTGGATAAAAGTCCTTAAATCTAAAAATCTCAATAGTCTAGCGAAAATTTTTAACGATCATAAAAATTTAGGGGCATGATTTAATACATGTTAAAATTTAGAAAGTAAAAAAAAAAATCTTAATTAACCTTCTTAAAATGTCATTAATTTTTCTCAAATACTCTTTTAAGAGAAAGGAATTATTGTTGTTGTAGATTTGTCATATTCCAAGAAATGTTTCAAATTCTTAAATTGAACGATGAAAATTTGATTTAATCTTTACATATTTATACTCTTTATGATATTAAATCTGAAAAAACTATCTTACTAATTTCTCTCTTCTTATTTATGATCTCATATATCTTTGATAACTATTTATTACAAATTATGCAAGAAAAAAAATTGGCCAGTGATTATACTAAAGACAATATTTAATGGTACTGAATAAGAAAAGAACCATCTAAAAAAACTAATTTGAAATTTTTACATGAAAAATCCATTTTACACAATTTATTACAAATTTACTCACACACGCTTATGACTACATTTTTACTTACAAAGTTGCTTTTATTACACAAATACCACTTAGTCATCATTCCATCCATCATCAATCAAATCCTACTCTCTTCCCTCTCTTTTTTTATTTTCTATCAATCAATCCATCATTTCACTCTTTTTTTTTCTTTTTTTTTAATTTTATTTCAGTTTTTAATTTTTTATTTTTCATTTTATTTCAGTTTTTAATTTTTTATTTTGAATTTTATTTTCAGTTTTTAATTTTTAATTTTTTTTCCATAACAATTCTTCTTTTTTTTTTATTTTTAATTTTTAATTGTAAAGCTAGTTTCTTATATATTGTTGCTTAGGTCTAGGATTGACTTCTATCAATCAATCCATCATTTCACTCTCTTTTTTTCTTCTTTTCTTTTTATTTTTAATTTTATTTCGTTTTTAATTTTTAATTTTTAATTTTATTTCAGTTTTTAATTTTAAATTTTTTTACATAACAATTCTTCTTTTCTTTTTATTTTTAATTTTAAATTGTAAAGCTAGTTTCTTATATATTCTTACGAAGAAACCGACCTTGATAACATATGGAGCGACTGTGTAGAGAATAAAGCCGTAAAGAGTATAGAAATCATTCGTGCTTCTTATGTATGTTTGCTCAACAAATAATGCAGAGATTTCATTGTCAACGTTTCTGGGAAAAAAGCTAATGTTGGTGCTGATGTTCGAACCGAGGTTTGTTTTCGGTTTCTTTTTGGTTTTCTCCCATATTTGAAATTTTACACCTTCTATATGTATTTGAAAAGAAAACGATCTAATTCATGCTTATAGTAGTATTGACGTGAGTAGAGTTATAAAATTAATATTAGAAAAATATTAGGACAAACATGATTAAGATTTATGAGTAAAGGTGGCAAAGCTAATAGATTAGATTAACCTGGTCAGTCCCATTTTTATATCATCAATGGGTAACAATGAGATTTATCATGGATGTTGATGTTCAAAGAGTTTTTCCTGTATTTTAGTTTGTATACAGTTGTTTTGTAGTTTTATTATAGTTTTGCTACTTGCATATGTTATTTCACTATAAAATTAATATGCAACTATTTGCACAAAACTTACTATGTATAACTACTATTTCTTAGTCCCCATCAAATTAAATTCTTGCATAATATATAAACTATCATAAAACGATAATGCAACTATAAGACAACTATTTGCACTTGCATACAGTTGTTTTGTAGTTTTATTATAGTTTTGCTACTTGCATATGTTATTTCACTATAAAATTAATATGCAACTATTTGCACAAAACTTACTATGTATAACTACTATTTCTTAGTCCCCATCAAATTAAATTCTTGCATAATATATAAACTATCATAAAACGATAATGCAACTATAAGGCAACTATTTGCACTTGCATACAGTTGTTTTGTAGTTTTGTTATAGTTTTGCTACTTGCATATGTTATTTCACTATAAAATTAATATGCAACTATTTGCACAAAACTTACTATGTATAACTACTATTTCTTAGTCCCATCAAATTAAATTCTTGCATAATATATAAAGTATCATAAAACGATAATGCAACTATAAGGCAACCAAAACAAAAAATAAATCAAAATGCAAGTGTATATAACGTAGATGTATTATTCATGAGGTTTTTTTTTTTAATTTTTCACATCATACATTGTTTTGGATTTAGTGGGAGCTCCAGATCTGTTTGTTACAGATCTACATTTCATGAATATAGATTTCGATATTAGGGGGAGTTATTTTGATCGAATAAAATAGAAAACAAATGTGTAATTTCGCTTCTTCACGGCTTTTTCGATTTTTTTCGTCATTTTCAGTATAGATCATTGCAGGTATTCTTTTCCAGTTGATTTTGCCAGAATTAATAGTTGTATTTTTCTCGTTTTGGTTTCATTTTGGTTGTTTTGCGGTTTTGAAACGAGCGCGTATTTTCATCTTCATGGTTCGCTCTGCGTACAAATTAGGCTTAGTGCATGTGGTATTTTTGTAAATATTTGTATGTGGACTGTATAAATATTTAATGGGCCGGCCCAAAGTATTTTTGTAATTTTTTTTTTCCTTTTTTGTATTTTTTTGTTTTTTTCCCAACTAATTTAGGGATAAATTAAGGAATATTTTTTTAAAAAAATTTATTAATTTTTTTTTTAAAATATATTTACTTTTATAAATGAATTGTCGATTATATTCTTACTATTTACTTAAGTCTAACATTTATTTTTTTATATCGAATATGAATAAAGTAAAAACTAAAATAAAGTAGGAAAACTTACAAAAATACTGGATTTTGGGTTAACTTTTACAAAAATATTGTCACACGAAAATCTTTTCAAAAAATTGTGTTTTTATAAAACACCAGTAAAACACAAAACAGAACAAATCAAAACAACAGTAGAACACTTAAAAAATACCAGTAGAATACCAGTGAAAACTTAACACAGTATACTGCAGTATGAAACTTATAAAAAAATACAATAAAAAAATAAAAAATACCGCCTGACAGTATTTTTGTAAAAAAATAGCAAAAGGTAGTATATATCATGTAAATTTCCCAATAAAGGTATGTATGAGGAAATTACACTCTATACTCTTTTTATATTGTCCTCTTTTATTTTTACCCTATTTTTTAAAGTCTATCATTTTTATCTCTTTTTTTAAATATTGTGCCAATTTTGCCCCTGTCACTTCAAGATACTCTCCATGTGACTCTCTTATGTTAGGGTATTTTGGGTACAATAGATATAAAAAGAGGTATGTTTCAAATAAATATAAAATTAGAGGTAAATTTGATTAATTGATTAATAAAAAGGGTATTTTTCAACTTACCCCATAAAGTATAGTGGGTATTTCATATTTATAAAAAAAGCCCATCTCTAATCCATCTTGAAAGTCTTATAGCCCAAGCCCAACCAAAGCCCAACAAACCCTAACTCTGGCGCACGCACACCCACCGTGGCTCCGCTTCCAGCCAACGCCTTTCGACGTGAAAATAACTCTATTACCTCTCTCTCTCTCTCTCCTCTCTCTCTCTCTCTCAATCGCTCTTCCAAGCTTTCTCTGCTGCCACCATCGGCCGTCTCCAGGTCCGCCGCCATTATCTCTTTCATATCTTCGCCCTATTTATGTACGTAATGTATTCTTTTCTCTTCTTTTTTTTGGCTTAATTTTTTATTTTGATATCCTTGGCTTTAGTTTTAGTTTTAGTTTTTAAATCCGATTATTGACAATGGAGCTTAAAAGCGAAGAAGAATTATCTAACTAATTGTAGGTGTTTTTGAGTTGATGTTGAAGAGTGTTATTTGTTGATTATAAATAACCAAGATTGGTTTTTGGAAAAATGGAGGAGAATAAAATTATATTTCTATTATATGTTATTTATTTTTCTACGAAATTGTGCAAATGAATTTTACTCTTTTCCCATCAGAGATTTTGGGTTGGAATCTTAGATAGTGAAGTTCATTTCCCTTTTGAGTGTTTTTGTAAAAATAGTCATTAAATTTAAGCTACCAAAAATTACACTATGCGACCTTAAAAAGACTATTATGGATCATAAATATACACTATTTCACCATAATCACAGTGTAAACTCAATGTAGTTCTTTTGCTAATTTAACATTTTCAGGTTGTTAGTTTGGAAAATTACCCATTTGGCTCTCGTTATGCATTTGGGCGTGTTCGTTTGCAGCTTATATGTTCATATTTGTTGGTTTAGCTTAATACCTTAGATTGTCTGGTGGATGTTGATGAGGGGTGTTTATGATTTTCAGGATTTTTTTCGGAATTTCTTGAGTGGCAGAGTCAATTCTAGGAGTGAAATACTATAGCAATGCAGAATCTGCAGCGTGTTATTACCCGTCTGTCCTCTATTTCACTTAATGCAAACACTTCAACATTGAGAGTTTTGAATGAGAAAACAAAAGACGTGCTTCAAAATGGTGCTGTAATTCAGTCGAGGAATGGTAGCGAAGTTTATAATAAATATGCGTCCTCTCGTGTCTTTTCATCAACATCTCGGGGCGGTGATGGTGAAAATGATAGCGGAGGTGAATGGGGAAAGGCTGTAGCTGGAACATTTGGTGATTCCACCACATCAGGGGATTTGGGTTGGGATTCAGTGTCTTCTTGGTCTACTGGAATTACCAAGGATCATTTCGATGGGGAGGTTGCAGGTCATCGTTCTAGTGGTAGTGATAAGTCTCACTCTACAGTGATTACTGAGATTCAGAAAGTTGATGATAGCTTAGAAGAATGGAAAGCAGAGAACAAGAGAAGTAGGGCAGTTTTGGATGGATGGGGTAATAGGATGCAGGAGACGACTGTCTTATTGAAGCAAGTTCGTGAACCTGGTGCTAGAGGATCTTATCTCAAGGACTCCGAGAAGGCTGAGATGTATAAACTGCACAAGGAAAATCCGGAAGTTTACACAGTGGAGAAACTGGCAAAGGATTATAGGATTATGAGGCAGAGAGTTCATGCCATTCTTTGGCTCAAGGAGCTTGAAGAGGAGGAGGAAAAGAAGCTTGGTCGTCCTTTGGATGATTCTGTTGAGCTCTTGCTTGATGCCTTCCCCGAGTAAGGAACATTTGATCTTCGTTTATTATTTTATCTCATTGTTGAACTGTGTTGGTAGAGAATCTTTATTAGTAATGCATGTTTACTCCCTTTTTCATAATAATCTTATAACTAGTCAAAATATTGGTTAAACACATGATAAAGTTTCATGAGAATTATATCGTTTGTTACATGCAGCTAATTGTAAGAATTTTGATGGTTTGGTTTGTCTGCATGTGTACAAAGAAGTATGATATAGGCAGACTAGAAAAACTGAGTTTTGCACTCTTTTTTTTATTTATATACATAAATCATTTTCTGTTGTTTATAAGATCAAAGTGGTGTCATAATCTGTCTTTTTTTTATTGTAGAACTGAAGATATTATTGATGTTCTTATTTCATCATTGATTATGTAAATCTGTTTGTTGCAACTACTTTTATCTGGTTTTGTACTCTCGATTCTTGAGTTAGTATTTAGATTGAGAAAGCCTATTTAGATTGAGAAATCCTTTTTTTAATTATTGAAACGTTTAAGTTACTATTAGTCTTTTAAAATCTTGCTTATCCTTACTTTCCTTCCCTTATAATTTATCTGAGGTTTATATTTTAATGTCTAGGATCATCTTCATCACATTAAAACATGCTATAAGCCGTTACGTGTTCTTCACTTTTGGTTTTCGAGTTTAGTATTCTTTTGACATAGATACTATCCTGTTAGTTAATAGAGATACATGCACTGTGCTCCTCGTGGAATGTCTTAAAGGTAGTACTGACCCTACCCAAGCAAATATTTGTTTCAAAGAGCAGGGTTTTCGTCTTTCTAGCTCTTAAATTATAATTTAAATCCCTGTTGGCTTACTGGTGATTGTATGTAAACTTTATCTCCAATGCACAAAGGTTCCTACATAACCCTGTAGTATTTCAGGATCAGGAGGCTATCGAAATTTCTATCGAGATACTTATAAGGGACTTGAAAACCCCATAGGCTTTGGGTGCACAAACTATTTTTCTTCACACTGTACTGACATTTTTTCTGTTTCTTAATATTGCAGATTCTTCATCTCACATGATCGGGAATTTCATGTGGCATCACTTCCATACAAACCCGACTTTAAAGTTATGCCAGAAGGTTGGGATGGTACTACCAGAGATTTAGATGAAGTCCATTATGAGATCTCACAAAAAGAAGATGAGATGCTTTATGAAGAATTCGTCCAGAAAATGAACTTCAACAAAAAGAAAGTAAGTTCTTCCTGACCGTTCCTTGACAAATTAAGTAAATGTCAAATTTAAACATATCATGAACTCCGTTATCTGAAGAGAGCACAAACATGAACAATTTTGAGTTGGGTATTTTTAATTTCTAGCTGCATTCGGTTTTTAAAAAATGATGAATGGCAGAGCCAATTCCAGCACAGCATTTCTTTATGCTTCTTTGTTTGATGTGATTGCTGCATTTGTACACACACAGATGGCAGGTGAGGTCTTCCGACACAAGTACAGCCGTCGTCGTCCTTCAAATGGCTGGAATTTCACAGTGGAGAAAATGGGGTCACGTGGTAAGCGTGGAGGTGGTGGCGGGTGGAAGTTTGTTAGCATAGCCGATGGTTCCAGTCGACCTCTAAACGAAATGGAGAAAATGTATGTAAGGCGAGAAACCCCAAGACGAAGACGCAAAATCCTTCCTTGATGATGACTCACTTAAGGGTTTCCTTGGTATTTGAATAAATTTGTTTCATAGATTTTGTTCTTAATTTTCTGTGCTGTTAGTTTTATACTGCCAATTCTGGTCTTTGCTTTGCTGCAAAACTATAATATGGATTAGAATGTATACTCTTTTAGAGTTATATTATTGTATTGTATTGATTTGTTTTTCATGCACATTAATTTTGGTGAAAAATGAAAATCTTTGGTAATAAGAATATTTTCTTACGTACAGTTCAAATTTATCGAAGACCAATTAAAATTAATCAGAGTAAAATTGTAAAAGAAGGGTCAAACTTAAAACTACACTATCAAGTCATTCTTTTTTTTTTTTTTTAGTCTCTTGTAGAGTTTTTATTTTCATTAGCATGATAACGTTAATCTTAATTGGTTTTTTCAAAAAGAAATGGTAAATTTAGACTTGGCCTTTATTTTAAGAGAAAAGCCAAAGGGTATTCATTGTGTCTAGTGGTGTAATAAATATTATAAAAAATTACTAACTATAGTAGAGAGATATTTTGTCGTGGTGTTAGATATTATGAGTGTCTTATAGTAATATAATTTTTATTTCTGTTAAGGATTTTAATAGAGAATTAGCCGGGAGTGTTTTCCATTAGGCACTATGTTGTTTTGATATTGTTTTAATGTTATTTTTATGTATTTTTTTATTGTGTTTTTAAAATATCTTAAAAATATATACATTTTTTTTTTTTACAAAAATTGATATTTTATGTAACAGAAATAGTAGAGGGTACTATTGGTGCTAGGCACTATGATTGTCTCGTAGCAATGGTCTTTATGTAATTATCCATTTTTTATAAGCTTATTAGTAATTTTTTCCTCACTTTGACATGTACCAAATCGTGTCCCTGAACTTTTTCGGCCGTTAAAAATTTCCCTGAACTATTGAGATTGTTAAATTTAAAGACTTTTGTCCAATTTCATTCAATTATACTGTTTCAGTGATTCTTTATGTATTAAACCATGCTCCTCAGACTTTGATATCTACCAAATCATGTCCCTCAAACTTTGATATGTACTAAATCATGTCTCTTAAACTTTCTTCGATGTTAGAATTTTTTTACTAAAATTAGACAAAAGTCTTTAAATCTAACATCTCAATAATTAAAGTAAAATTTTTAACAGTCAAAAAAGTTCAAGGGGCATGATTTGGTACATATCAGAGTTCGGAGGAAAAATTACTAATGAGCTATTTTTATAATTGGATTGGATTAAATATTTGGTTCAATTGAATTGCATTGAATTTCTTGTCCACCTCTACTTTTGCCTTAGTTCAGTTCGGTCCGACCCGTCACATTTTATTCTGAATCGGACCAAGCCCGACCCGGTTTAAGAGATTGAGAATAGATTTTCAAAAAATTCAAACTCCCACCTAATTTCATTCCTATCCACTTTCAAATATTCAAAATCCCATAAACCTTAGATCAAGGGCGGGAGCTTCATCTTTCTGAGATTCGACGCCATTTTCGATCCTCAACTCAGGTTCGTTTCTTCTCCTTCGGTTCTTGTTTTTTCAGCATTTTATATTATGTAAAATCGTCTGTTTCTTCAACGACTTCTATCAAATTTCTCATCGAATTTTGCCTTATATGATGTACTTACATTGTAGTTATAATCATAAGGACAGAAATGGCGGTTGAAGAGAGCCTATTGACGAAGAAAATCGCCAAAATCCTCGACGAAGCCTCTGTATCCAACGCGAACCACAACCGTAAACTCAAGGACCTCTCTTCCCTACGTTCTAAGACAACAACTTCATCATCATCCTTCTTTGTTTCATTCTCCGAAGCCCTAATTCCTCTCTTCGCCTTCCAGAGGCGATCGCCCTCAGCCGAGCGTGTTGTCCGCTTCGTCTCTGCCTTCGCAACCTACAGAGATCCCAACCACAATCTAGACTGCGATGCCTTCTTGGAGGACTTTCTTAGGTTCCTCCTCGTTGCCAGTGCTGCTGCCAACAAGACACCCAGGTTCCGTGCTTGTCAGGTTTTTTCCGAGATTATCATGAGGTTACCTGATGATGCAGAAGTAGCTAGCGAACTTTGGGATGAGGTAATAGAATGCTTGAAGGTCCGGGTGGTGGACAAGGTTCCTTTGATTCGTACTTACGCAGTTAGGGCTCTTTCTCGATTTGCAATTGATTGTGAGAACAGTGATGTTCTTGATTTATTTCTAGAGTTTCTTCCTCTCGAACAAAGTGCGGTGAGTTTCCCTACTTACTTTAATGCTGTATAATCAATCACATGTAATCTGCACAATACATTTACTTTAATAATTGAATAAGAATACATTGGAATGAGAATAACCAAATAACACAGAAGAAAAGAACTTCGGTAGTTAAAGTTTTCTCAGAGAGAGATTTATATTAGGTGTTCAAAATAACTTGATTAATAAAACAGCAAATGTGCATGTGTAGAAACTTATAACTGTGTTTAGTTATGCATAGGAATATCTAGTTAGATTAATGCTGTATAAAATCTTTAGAACTATGCAAATCGTTGCAAATATTCTCCTGTTATTTTTTATAACAATTTGCTTATATGGCTATAAATTACAAGTATAATTATACTACAAGAGCTTATTTGAATGCACATACATACTTATAATAAGTGGCTTACCACATAAGTGTGTGCACATATCATTACTCTTACTTTAGTATTTTATTTTTGAGATATTTCTTTCTTATTATAGAAAAGGCAGGTCCTTTGATAAAACACATCACTCTTTCTTTTAGTTTGATTTTTGTGGGATACCTTTCAGAAATGGCAGTGTATTTACTTCCCCTCATTTACAAATATCTTTTTGATAATATGCAAATGGTGCTTTTTCATAGGAGGTGCGTAAGACTATTCTGCTATCTCTACCTCCTTCTAATGCTACTTCACAAGCAATTATTGAATGTACGATGGATGTTAGTGAATCAGTACGCAAAGCTGCATACTATGTTCTAGCTGATAAATTTCCTCTTCAAAGCCTCAGGTATATTTTCAAGTTCTGATGTGATTTGGTTTTTCGTATTACTAACACTGTACATACTGTTGGCTGGCTGTATATAACTAAATTTGAATTGGAGGTGGTTTAATGGTTATGGTTTATTTTGGCAGCATCAAGCTCAGAACAGTTATTCTTCAGAGAGGACTTGCAGATCGTTCTACTGTTGTTGTAAAGGAGTGTATTAGAATGATGACAGATGAGTGGCTTAACAAATGCTGCAATGGAAACCCTGTACAGTTTCTCAAGTATCTTGATGTTGAAACATATGAAACGGTTGGCGAGTCTGTGATGCAGGTGTTGTTAGAAGCTGGCTTAATTCAATTACATGATACAGAAAGTATCCAACAATACATATCATCACACAATGAAACTAGTACTGAAGATGCCGAGAATTCCACCTCAAACATTGAATTGATGGAAGCTGAAGATGCTCTTTATTGGAAGATGGTATGTAGGCACTTGCAGAGAGAAGCGCAGGCCAAGGGTTCGGATGCTGCTGCTACTATGGGAACTGAAGCTGCAGTGTATGCTGAGGAGGCTTCAAAGAACAATGACCTTCTGGAGAGGATTTTACCTGCAACTGTTTCTGACTACATAAAACTAGTCAAAGCTCATATGAATGCTGGACCCATTTATCGGTTTACATCTAGACAGCTTGTATTGCTTGGTGCTATGCTTGATTTTTCCGATTCTGCAAACAGAAAGGTGGCTAGTGAATTTTTGATGGAGCTCTTGCACAAGCCTTTTGACAATGAACAAGATGATGATGGGAACATTGTTGTCCTCGGAGATGGAATAAATCTTGGAGGAGATAGAGATTGGGCTGATGCAGTGTTTGAATTGGCAAGGAAGGTTCATTCAGCAAGTGGTGAATTTGAAGAAGTTGTCCTTAGTGTTATAGAAGAGCTAGCTCAGCCTTGCAGGGAGCGAACAGCGAATTTTATGCAGTGGATGCACTCTCTTGCGGTGATTGGCTTTCTCTTAGAGAATACAAAATCCTTGCGTTTGATTCAAGGGAAAGCTATTGAACCTACTGAAATACTGCAATCTATATTGCTTCCTGGGGCAAAACATGTGCATTTAGACGTCCAGAGGATTTCCATCAGGTGTATTGCACTTTTCGGCTTGTTAGAGAAGAAGCCGAGTAAAGAAGTTGTAAGGCAGTTAAGACTTTCACTTGTTAAGGGCCCAACTCCAATTAGCATAATGGCTAGTAAGGCATTGATTGATCTTGGGATGTGGCATAATCCTAAGGAAGTTGATAGTGCTTTCGGACTGGATCTCTTACCAAATTGTCAAGAGAATGAAGTTTCATCAAGTCCGACGACAATTTTCGATGATGAAGAAGGTAGCTTGAATATTAAACTACTCGATCTCTTGTATGCCGGACTTGTTAAAGATGATTGGGGTGATTTTCTAGCAAGTGATGAGAATGAGTCAGTTCAGGGTGTTCTTGCAGAGGGCTTTGCAAAGATTCTTCTTTTGAGTGAAAGCTATCCAAGCATTCCTACTTCTTTACATCCCTTGCTATTAACCAAGCTTATTAGCTTGTATTTCAGCAGTGAAACCAAAGATTTGCAACGGTTGAAACAATGTCTATCAGTGTTTTTCGAGCATTACCCTTCCCTCTCAGCTAATCACAAGAAGTATTTATCCAAGGCCTTTGTTCCAGTCATGCGCTCTATGTGGCCAGGCATTGATGGAAACACTGCAGCTTCTCCCATTGCAGTGTCTAAAATGCGCAAGCGTGCTGTCCAAGCATCGAGATTCATGTTGCAGATGATGCAGGCTCCTCTTTACGAAGATAGTGTCGAACCTCCACTCGAGTGTGGCGAGGAAGGGCTCGCAATACGCATAGCAATAGAGGTGGCAAACTTCCCCAATAAAAAGACCTCTGCAGAAAGGGCATATATATCAGCTATTTCTAAAATACTTGTTCTTCTTCATTTCCGCTCATCTGAACAAGATGCAATTAAGTTAATGAGGAGGATTTTAGTTTCTGTTACGACATCTGTATCAACAACAGAGAGAGACCTTATTAAGGAGTTAAAAAGAATGGCTGATCATCTTAGTGAAGTTGATAGAAATGTGGATGATGAGCAACTCCCGGCACAAGACCAAGCTAATCTTATATTGGAGAGGTTAGAAGTAGACTTCAATTTGGATCCCAGAGTTTCAGATAAAACTATTCAGTCACCAATTCCTCGTTCAACTAAACCGAAACGAGGCAAGAGACAAGTGAGGCAGCAAGAGACATCTTCTTCATCAGAAGAAGAAGAAGAAGAAAGTTCACCTACCTCAATTGTTCCAGTAAACAGGCAGTCTGTGAGGGCAAGTAAGACTGCGGCACTATCGAAGATTACTGCCAGTAGAGCCCCCAGGATTGCTGAAGATGAGATTGCAGAGGAAGAAGAATCTGATGTGACATCTGATGAATCCGATCAGGTTAGTGAATAAGCCATTGGTATATCTGTAATTGTGGTTCTGATGTTGTTTTCAGAGACAGTCTTCTTCTATTATGGTTCATTCAAGCAAGGAATAGTGTTGTTTTCAGAGGTAAATTCATTGAGTTTGTTTGTTTTTTTTTACAAAGTAATAACATTCATTTACTTTGAAAGCTTTTCGATTAGCTCCTTTTTTTAACATGGTGATTTATGAAATCTGCAGGGGACAAATGTTTGTTGCATGAAGCTCGAAATGAACTCAAGTATGTATTTCGTTCTGATGCAGTATTTTGCTTAAACACTTATTTGATGGTAATGTTATAATCAATCTTGCAATGAAGTTCAATTTCATTATATATATATATATTTTGTGTGTCACTTCATCTCAACTTTGTTATCTTTGTATGTATAAATTCATATTGATATTTTGTGTACCAAAGTGTTTTGATAAATGATTGTGGGAATAACTTGTCTGATTACTCTTCGAAATGTCTTTTTGTCTTTCTATTCATGGAAAATAAGTAAAATCTAAAAGTGTTTATTTTATTTTGTTTTGATATAGAAGAAAATGAGAATATACATTTTTATAGGCTATTTATGATGTTTTTAAAAAAGTAAATGGTTCCTTCAAAAAAAAAAAAAAGTAAATGAAAATTTTATTAATAGGTAAATTGAATATAGTTTATTACATGTAGATAGAATCAACAAAATAGGACAAAAATTCTAACAACATCTTCAACTAAAAAATTTATATTTGATTTTTATTTCGAATGAAAATGTGATTGATTGCACCTATTACTAACAATTAGTGAAAGATTTGTCAATTAAAATTGAGTAAAAATACTTCAATTATTTAAACTAGAGTATAACATGACAAATTATGTTTAACATTTCTGACATTAAATATCGATGAATTATAAAATAAGATGTTAAAAAACACAGAAAAAGATCCCAAAATAACCTATTATCATTATTATTAGACAATAGAGTATAATGTGAATGATAGTGATTCTTCAAAGTGACTACTACTACATCCAAAGTCCAATGTATATTTTACATTATGTTTTTCTTTTCCTCCAAAATTTCAACTGAAAAAAGATGGAAAGCATCCACTTTTACTATGGTTTTTTTTTTTACTTGGTTGAAATAGTTGAGAAGACAATTAAGTTTGCGTACATTTAGGCTTGATATGGGCTGTTTTGTTAATCAATCTTGAAAAATAAAGGCTACAAAAACATGGTCATCCTATACTGTATTGTGACATTTTTCTAATTCTCTATTGACTTAATTATCTAACTTTTACATGTGATTTGGCCTCTTCTATTGACCCAACAAACATAACCATGAAATCAAAATACTACATGATATTATGTATACATCAAATTGTCATGCACTATTTGTTGGTGTAATATATAATGAGTGATAATATATAGTAAAAATAATTTTTAATTTTGTTTTTTTAGATTGTAATGATAAGTGTACTTAAAATATATTTCAAATTATTACACCTTATGAAGTACTATCAGTACTTTTTATAAATGTTGTTTCACGATTAGTTATCAATATTCCCTAAAAATTAATTTCTTAAGATATGAGAGCTAATACTTACTTATACTAATAACAGTATGATATTAAGGAGAGTGCTAAACACTATTACGATTGATTTAAAAACCTACCACATTAATGTATGTAAATTTTTTGTGCATGTTTTAAAATTTAAGGGCACATCATTACTCTTAATGAAAGGTAGTGATTCTTTTAATAACTCTTTTCAAAGAAGCTTTCACAGCACAATTGACATTAAAAAAGTGTCCACTTTTACTAATTACTCTAATATAAACAAGTCAGTCAATTTTGTCATGTGGAGAGTACTCGATCAATAGTACAAATAAGCAAATATGGTGTATAACAACATGACAAGAAGTAGCTTCTCGAAAATGGCTGTGAAGTTTAATTGTAGCAAAATTTTTGAATGTAGAGGGATTTCAATGAGGAATGTGAATTTGGTAAGAGAAGGAGAAGGCATTGTTGAAGTTTCTTGCCATAATTTTGGATTGAAAAAGGATTGGTTCATGCTCATAATCATAATCATAGTATAGACCTTTTCATTTATAATATATACTTTTTTTTTTAGAATTTAATTTTTATCTAGTTCCAGCCATTTAAACATCGTACTTTATAAGAGCAAACTACGTGCATAATAAAATTTGGCTATTAAAGCTACATTTTGTCTCAAATCTAAAATATTTATTTTTGGCTAATTATGATTTTTGTCTCCATAAACTTTGACATGTACCAAATTATGCAATTAACTTTTCAAGCTGTTAAAAATTTCTCTGAACTATTGTGATTATTGAATTTAAAGACTTTTTGTCCAGTTTTACTAAGAGAAGTCTAATATGATCATGAATGAAACTTTAAAAAGTATAATTTGATACAATTCAAAGTTTATGAGATACGATTTGATAAATATCAAAGTTCGAGGGGCACGATTTAGTACATGGACAATTATTGTATTAGTAAAATTGATCGAAATTGGATATAAGTCATTGAATCCAACACTCTTAATAATTTAAATAGAATATTTGACGGCCTAAAAAATTCATAAAACATAATTTAATACATATCAAAATTTAGTAGCAAAAATTCTAATTAGATTTTATTTTTTCGAGCATATGCTTTATAAATTTAGTAGTGATTTTATTATTTTGTTAGAGAAATCATTCGTTGGAACTTTTAGGTGATGATTGACTATTAGTGTGGAAACACTTAACCTACCCACCTACCTAATGTCCTCAATTCTCTTTTAGAGATTACACTATTGTCTACACTTTGACTAAAAAACAAAATACAATTTGCTTTAGATAAGAGACTAACGGTCTGATTAATTGTGTTTTCAAAAAGTGTAACTATGAAATAAAAATCTCAATTAGTGTGTGAAAATGTATTTGGATCAATGCAAAAATATTTGTACAGGCAAATTAATTACACATAAATTTAATACATATTTATGAGATAAAAAAATTAAATTAATTATTCTTATTTGAGATGCGTCCCACATAATAAAAATAGTTTGTGTGTCGAATTTTATGTAATTTATATCTACATGTGTCATTTTTCTTTTTCTCTTTAGTATTGTTATTGTGATGTTAAGCTAAAAGAAGAGTATTACTGTTAATTTTTGTGCCCAAAAATATATGTTGCAATATTTTTTAATTTTTTTTTATGGTGGTGTTCATTATAGTAACAATATTATCTTTATAAATTTTTTAAAAAAATTCAAATAATTTACAGTACTGAAAAATAAGTTTAAAATTTTTTAAACACGCGTAGTAAATTAAAATATTAAGAACTCTGTTTTCGTTACCGTAAATTATTTAGAATTTTTCAAAGATTTACAAGGATAATTATATTATTGTAACTATAAAGAATACTGCTATAATTTTTTTAAATAAATATTCCAACATGTAATTTCGGATGTAGAAATTATTTAAAAAATTATAATAGAATATTAAAATTAACACTCCTCTAAGTCAAAAGAAATGAAAAAAATTACATCTATTTTTTAAACTAAAAATGAGAAATTTTTTGAAATTTTTACATGAAAAATCCTTTTTACACACTTTATTACATAATTACCCTCACACGCCTATTACTACATTTATACTTACAAACTTATTTTTATTACACATTTACCACTTACTCATCATACCATGCATACACGTGTTCTCTCCCCATGCATCATCAATCAAATCATACTCTCTTCCCTCTCTTTTTTCATTTTGTTTTCATTTCATTTTCTATTCTTCATTTCTGTTCTCTAAGTTCATTTTGAATTCAAGTAACCTCCATTAACCACCCATAATTTATCACGTTTTTCCCTCTTATTTTTGGTTCATCCACGAATTTTCAACTTCCTTCTTACCCCACGATTTAGCAATCGTTTTTCCCTCTCTCGTTTCATTTTTTTCAATCTTATTTATACCATGGCAATCACTCGGTCATCTTCATCCCCTTCTCCAGTTCTCAAAAAGAAATCAAAAATGGGCAAGAAATCTTTGGCCAACAAATCCAAGGGTAAACGCCCAATCATTGATGATTTTGATTCTGATTTTGAAGCTCCCATGCCGAAGCGTGTGAGACCCCATTCTTCGAAGAAATCGAAGCCGAACTTGAGGAGCCCACGCTTCCCGTAAATTTCTCGGGAAAAAAATTTCAAAAATCTATTACACATGTCGAAGATCTGATCGAGGTTGGTTTTTAGTTTTATTTTCGTTTCCCTTTCTTCCATTTCTCGCTTTACCCATTTTTGGCGTTTTCATGTTCATTATGCCAGGTGATTTTAGGGTTTCATTTGCGCATTTTGTTTCATGTTTTTAAATTTTTTAGTTATTTATTGTTGCTTTTGATCTTTCCATTGATTCTCGGTCTCGGGTGTTGTTCTTTAATTTTGTTTTGTTTTCTTTATTTTTAGTGTTTTTTTGTGCTTGCTGTGTTATGTGTTTTGTTTTCGTTTTTGGTGTTTTCAATCATTCTTCGTTAGTTTCTTTTCGCCTTTTTAATAGTTTGTTACCGGTATGTTTTGATGTGTTTTCGATTTTCATTAGGTTTAGTTGTTTCGTTATATTTTAGATTTCAAAACGATTTTCAAATCTTTGCTCTATATTTTTCTATAGTTGTATATGTTTTTTAGTTTGTTTGTTGTTTTAATATAGTTTTGTTGTTCTTTTTATACCGCATTTTTCGATTTCTTTGTGGTTAGTTGTTTACTTTTTTTTTATGTTTCCAAACGATTTCAGGTCTTTACTGTTATTTTCTGTGTAGTTGTTTGCCATTGATAGTTTGTTTTTAGTTTGTTTGTAGTTGTATTGGCAGTTTTCATGCTTTACTTTTCTCAGATTTATAATTTATCTTGGCCCTTTTTTGTTATGTTGCAGGGTGTCGGGACTCCGTAAATTTAGTCCTCTCGATTTTTACAGCATCTAAGCGTGTATGCACCAAGTTGTTTATTCGTGATAAATAATATTAAAAACACTTTATCCGTTAATTTGCTTTCTTTGTTTCGTCAAACTCGCTTGGGCATTTTCTCGGATATGCCCGAGTTTGTTTTTCATCCACAAGTCGTTCATAGTTTATTACTAAGTGAAGTTTTACAGCCTAATCCTAAGGAGTTTTCACTAAGGTTGCCGTGCCGTTGCATACGGTTTAGTGCCGAAGAATTTTACCCGATTTTCGGTTTAGATTGTTTCGTTGATTGCAACAAGTTGTTGTTTTCACAGAAACAAATCAATTGGTAGAAACATGTTTCCGTGGTGTAAAAACTATTGACCACAAAGCCATCGAGGATGCTTTTTTGGGTAGCTCATGGGGTTTGGATGAGTCTATTGGTTTGAAAATGGTCGTTTTGTATTTCATTCAGTTGTTTTCTTCTTAGCAATACTCCCGACAAAGAAGTGTCTAGTTTGTTCTAGATGTAGTTGATAGCGGTCGGTGGGATGAGTATTGTTTGGGGTAGGAATCATTTGAATTGACAATTGACTCATTCAAAGGTAGGATTGAGCATGGGATCATTATGAAAAATAGAAAGGCAGAGAAGGGAGGCCAATATGATGGCCGGTATGTGGCATTGGGATGTCCTTGGGTTTTCACCGTTTGGTTTTATGAATGCCGTCCCGCAATGGTGAACTCTTTCTCGTAAGAGAGTTTCATCTTCTATTCCCGTGATTCCGAACCTGAGCAACACCATCGTCACCAAAAATCCAACCCTTCGAGACTTGAAGGGCAAGATTTTTGATTTACCTTTGGAGAAGGTACTTTACAGCTTCTTTACCGTTTTTTTCCCCGTTTCTTTTCGCCTTTATATATGTTGTTGTTTTTTTGGTTTTTCCAATTGTTTTAATTTTTTTTCATATTATGTTTGATTATGCCGTTCAAATTGAAGATAAAAAACATGCGTCCTACCGATGAAGAGGCAACAGCCTTCAACTTGATGGTCTATTTCTCGATGAATCTATTGATGAACGTGGTGTAGCGAAGCAATCCTTCGAGGGTGGCTCATCTTCAAAGAAGTCTGATTCAGCAGATATTGATTGGATGAAATCTAAGCCGGGAGATGCTCGCCCGAATCAATCATCATTGGCCGAGGACTTCATTTCGTCGAGGTGTTTTGTTGATTTTAATTTCAAATCCGTAATGACCAATTAAGGATATCCAAGAGAAGGTTAAAGCCATTCATCCTCGTCCTTCTGACGAGGTATTTATTCTTATTTTATTGTTTAGGTTTTTTTATATTTTATTTTGTATAGTTTCTTTACTGTTATATTTAAGTTTCATTTATGTTGGTTGATACAGGGAAAGTCATCGGATGAATTAGTAACTCAAGATTCTGATGATGATGCTGATGATGATGATGATGATGATGATGATGCCGAGGATGATGAGAAGCAATTGCCTGATCCAGAAAATATTGATTCCGACTCCGACGATGGTGGTGAGTTGGTTAAAGTTGGTGGGGATGCCGATGATGCCGATGCAAGGTCGTTACCGTTCCTTCGCTGATGTGAATCCTTTCCGAGGATGTTGGAGGGAGTGATAAAAATGTTAAGGATGTTGAGAAGCCGAAGGGCGATGAGTCTCGATTGAAGTGGGGACGATTTCTTTGATGGGTCGAGCCACTTGTAATAGATGATGATCGAGTCAGTGTTGGCCGGCTTCGAGGTCATTGCTAAAATCAATGTAAGTTTACTTTTAATTGTTTTCAAAAAAACTAGGTTTCTTTTTGGTTGCTCATTAGTTTCTAGTATGTTTTGCAACTCGTTTTAATGCATTCTTTATTTTTTGGGTCCCCGCACACCCAATCCCAGATGTTGTTGGTGAAAAGTCGATGCCCTTCATACCGATGAAGAAACCGAGGATACCGTCTCGATACACCTCTCGTTGGATAAGAGGAAGCGTGTTCCGCCTTGAAATCTCCATTTGTTGATTTCGGGTCCGTCGATGTCCGGGAGCACTCCAATGGAGCTTATGTCCTCGTGTTCTCAATCGATTGGGATGATAGGGATTTCAAAATGGTGACTTATGTGAAGCGGCCTTTATGCTCTTAATGATGCTTTTGCCGATCCCGTATCTACCGAGATCGAGGCAAAATTTGACTCTTGGATTGGTGAAGGATTGCTTAAACATCCTGTGTGACTGCTTTTTATTAAATCGTTTTTGTATAATTTTTTTTTTCCGGCTTTATTCCCGTTTTAATGCTATTTTTTTGCCGTTTTTTTGTTTGTTGTAGGCATTATAATTGTTATGAAGACTACGCAAAGAAATTTACCCCGGTTTTAGGCTAGGTGTTGATTATGTTGAGGATAAAACTTGGTTTTACCATTTGGCCACATGCGACATGTTTATGAACGACTCTAAAGTTTCCAATTTATATTGTACTTATGGTAGTTTGTTTTTAGTTTCTTTATAAATGTTTTTTAGTTTTGATACTACATTTCAGCTTTTTACAAGCTTGTTAAACCTTTTCATTTGTGTTTCGTGTTGTTTTTTTCTCAAGCATATGAACACCATATTCTATTACCTTCGGAAAAAAGGTAAGTATTCTTCCGCTGTGACGTTGAATTTCGCAACCACTGATTGTCTTTTTGATGATTCCATCCAAGCATTGTACCACAAATTTAACAAGGCCAAGTCAATGAAGACTAAGATGTCACACATTCACGCCGCCCACCCAATTGCGCATTACATCCGAGGTATGCGCATTCCCCGTTCCAAGCCTTGGTATGGTGCTCGATCACGTGCTTTTCATCATCAATTTAAGAAGGGAAAGTCATTGGGTTTTTGGGCGTCTTGACGTGCACGAAAGGACGTTATTTCTCGTACAATTCTTTCGAGAACCGCGAAGATGAATGCCGCAGCCTAGGAATGCGATGAAGGCTTATTCCGTGTCGTCGCCTTTGTTTTTCGATTTACTTGGGTTCCGAAGAATAGAGCACAAGTTCCTCGCTCGCTCGACCCTGCGGCTCCATTCGAATCGTGGAGCTTAGTGGTCTTGCGTCTCGACAGGTTGAAGTGAGTTGTTTCTTTTAAGTTTCTTTTATGTTGTTTTTTAGTTTCTAATCTGCTTATTTTTTCTCTATGTTTTTTTACGTTGATTTGTGGAGCATATGTTGTCGCCTTTGCCGAATTTCTTTATACACGGAAAGGATGTCCTCGCGTACTTTGACATCGAAGTTTATCGAACCCGACTTGCTTCACTTTTCTACTCGTACGGACAAAGGAAAATTGACGAAAGTATTGACAGCGAGGATGAGAAGCAAACCAAGTCTTCTAAGGCATCTAAATTGAAGAAATAGGATCTTTTAATTTGGTGGCTCTATTCTGTTATTTGTTGAATCTATTTACTTGACAAGTTTTAGTGTTGTTGTTTCAATGTAGGTATTATATTTGATTTTATACTATGTAGCCGGTTTAAAACTTTTAGGATATTTGACATTCACTCCTTATAATATCTTTATTGTATAGGTTTGTATTTCCCAAAGTTGTGTGTTTTTTTAATTGTTCAAGTTCTTATATACGGCCGCACAACTATGGAGAAACTATTAACCAACTAAATACAAACTATGTTTTCATTTTTCCTAAATAAGTGCTATGAATGTATATTTATTCTTCGTATTCCATTAACTCTTTTCCCTTATTCAAGTTATGTTTTATCAATTATTGATCGATCGCCTTTAAAACTCAGAAAGAAGAAGTCATTCCGTACTTAATATTTTACAAAGGGTCGCAATCGTAACAAAACGATTTTGAAACTATTAAAAAATCGTTTCAAATTTCATAAAAATGAAATCCCATGTATCTATATCACGTATCAACCTGTTTGAATTTGCACACAAAATTAAACAATTCAAATATTTCATATGTATCAATTTTATTGCTTGATTGTTGCATGTCTTTCGATTGTGTCCGTGTTGTCCACATTTGCCGCACCTGTTATGTTTTTTTGTATCCCATTCGTATAAAAACCTTCATTTCCTTGGTCTTCCCGCATCTTATTTTTTGGTTTGTATGCGTAACAATGATATCTTTTATGTTTTGTGGCACATCCCAAGTTGTGTGATTGTGTACGATATGTTGAGCCGCCGTATGTTTCAAGTCATGTTCGCGTGGTGTAATAACCCGAACAGTAGTTGTAAACATTCAAGTTCATCTCTTTTATAACAAAGCAAGCGCATGAGCACACTAACTCATCAAGTTGGAATCTCGTTGCAACCGCATGTTTTCTCCGAGGTTGATGACCCATGATCCGGTTAGTTCAATGACTTCAAACATGGTCTCGTTTATTGGTTTTACCTGCGGATTAAGTGTAAAACTCGTTAATATGTATAACAACGAAAAACAAACTATAAAGAAACTAAAATGCAACTAAAATATTTAACATGTCATTACATTTTCTCGTCAATGATTCCACAAAGTTGTCGACTAATTTCTTTTCCGTTGTAGGTGTTAAAAATGTTGTTGTTTTCTCGTGCTTTTTCCCCGTTTCGTGTATGTCCATTGTTGAATCAATGCTCTCAATGACTCCATCGTTGTTGTGATTGGTAGCTCTCTAGCCGCCAAGTTTGCTACATTTAGAGATTCAACAATGTTTGAAGTCATAGTTGAATACCCGTTGTTTTTGCGGTGGTATTCGACCATTTGTGGTATCCAACTTGTTGTAAATATGGTCTTACACTGATGTCCAAGCCGTCCAACTCGCTCATATGGTATTCAAATTTCCTCTCTGTATGCTCGTTAGCCGAAGAATGGTTTATCCAAATTGCTTGCATTCTTCTTGAAGGTTGCTTTTAGGTTGCTTACCGTGGTGTACACAATAGCAATGTGTGATTTCCGGAAATACTTGACAAGCCTTCTACTTATGCTCTCATGTCTATCCGAGATCAAGCACGTTCCTCTCTAATCCCATATGTTTCTCTCACTTTTTTGAAAAACCATTGCCATGAGTTGTTGTTTTCTTCGAATCCACAAAAAAAGCTAGTGGAAAAATGTGCCCATTTGCATCCCGTGTACAAGAGAGCAAAGTGTACCTCCATATGTTGATTTAAGGAAAGTTCCGTCAACAACTATTATAGGTTTGCATTTCTTCCATCCTTTTATTGATGCATCCAAAGGCGACAAACAAGTACTTGAAGCCGTTGTCATCCTCTCGTTTCCATGTGCACTATTGTTCTCGGATTAGTTTTTTGCAACATGTGCAAAACCGGCAACCGTATGATTCGTTGGCTTTTCCTCGTAATTCTTCTTGCGCGTGCTCTTTTGCTTCTCCATGCTTTCATGTAGTTCATTCTAACCCCATACTTGTGTTTCATTTCTCCTTCCGATGTCTTCGTGGCGTTTCGAGTTGTTTTTATGTTGGTGAACCGTGGCTTGATGTAGTTTCCAATCAATTTCGTTGTAGCTTGTCTCTTGTCGCAAATCTGATGTTTAGATCACAAGTGTGTATCACCTTTCTCGTCGTACTTTCGAATGATGAATGACTTTGTTGGCCCGTTTCCGGATGCCGTTAGTGCCCACTTGCATTTTGGATCCAAACAACAAATCTTGTATGTTCTTGCACATGATTTTTTAACTCGAATTGGAAGTTGTTCCTAATTGCATAGAAACCAAGCACACTCGGCGTTGTTTCTTTGTCTTTGTATATTTCCGTGCTTCTTCTATTTCGGATGATGCGGATCCGTGATTAGTAGTTCGTCATAATTCGTGATTTCGGTTCCTTTTTTCTCGTTGTTTTCCAGCTTGCTCAACCATTTCCTCTCGCCACAAGTTTTGCATAGTCCATGAAGTCAAAACTTTCTTCCCCAAATTCCGATTTTGCTTCAATTATATGTTGTTGATTTGTCGAGTCTTCCGTTGTTGCCGCATTGTATTCGATTGGTTGGAAGGCGCTTCTATGTGTAATTAATGAATTGTCATTTCCAAAGAATGTTGCATCGATGGTTGTTGTTGGGTTGTCGATGACATTCACACACATTGGGTATGTCAGAAGCTCGGTCTTTCGCCTTGAGTTGTATGTAGAAATGCGGCTTTGATCATCCTTTATCCTCAATGGTTGGTATCCTTCCTTCACTTGATATTTCGCCTGTAAAACAAATGTTGTTTTCTTGGTTGCATTCCAGGGCATCTTCAGTTTCGTCGTAAATCTTCATAGTTACAATTGCGTAAATGTAGTGTCCACCGGCTTCATAATTTTCATAATTCATTCGATCATCGAATTTTCCATTGTAGAAGACTAGGAATGGAATGTCTTTCCTTTCCTGTGTTTTTGCAATGGTTATTAGTCCGAGGCAACGAATTTTAAAACTGGTTTTATTATGTTATGAAATAGAGTACAAACTTACTTCTATCTCTGTTCCTTTGTTCAAGCATTGTATTTCCTGTCCTGATTCCTGATTTTGCCATTTTTTTGGTTGTTAATAAACTACAAAGAAACGAGAATAAAACTATTAAGAAACTTCATTTAAATTTTGGGAAACTAACCATTTCTCAAACTGTTCTGTCCTCTATCTTTTCCACAATAAATTCCTGCAAAAAACGTAATGAAACTATTATTAAATGATTATGCAACTGTAAACCAACTGAAAAACCACAATTATATCCCCAAAATTACATAGTTATTACGCATTGTCATTTTTCATCATGTTTATTCGAATCAGATCGATTTACAACTATTATAAAACTAATTTGCTACCATTAACATACATCTTACCTTGTATATATGCTAGCTCTCGTACTTGTCATATAACCCTTCTTCATGATTTCTAAACCATTTTAAAACGATAATGCAACTGTAAGCCAACGCAAAAAAAATTAAAAAAAAGTTATTAGTATCCCTTGTTTCCTTAATCGAATCGCTTCGTTTATTGGTTTTTACCATATGAATTGCCTGTTGCACACCATTGAATCAACCAGAATGCAACTAAAAATGCTGTGTATCATTGTTGAAAAAAAAATTCAGTTCATACATTTTTTTTGGATTTGAGGGGGAGCTCCAGATCTGTTCAATACAGATTTACATTGCTTCAATCTGAATTTTCGACGATCGTTTCGAGTTGATATTGCACTATAAAAACCGAAATCAAATGTTGAATTTCGCTTCTCCACTTGTCCCGCTCTTTTTTTTTAAAAAATTTATGTTTAGATCGTTGGATTTGATCGTTTCTATTGAAATTCGACGGATTTACAAATTTCGTTTTACGTTCGATCCGGTTTCATTATGGTTGCGTGGCCGATCGCATCGATGGAGCTTCATTCATCCTCTCCGTTTGTGACGTGCGGCTGAAGGTAAGGGCAAGTGGTATTTTTGTAATATTTTCCTTTTGGGCTGTACAAATGTTCATTGGGCCGGCCCACAGTATTGTTGTAATATTTTTCCCTTTTTAGAATATTCCTGTTTTTTTCCCTAATTTTTTTACTTTTCTTACTATAAAAAAAAAATGAAAAAACTGTCTCTATTAGAACACTCCTAAGAATTTCTCTACTCTATCTTTAAAATACATCACTAAAATTTTATTTTCTTTATTTTACAACACACTTATTGCACCATATATTAATTTTTTTAAAATACATCATTAAAATTTTACTTTGTTTTTTAATTTTATTCATTTCAAATATATAATATTAATATATACACATATTCCTATACAAAATAATTATCAAAACTTAAAATAATAAATGAAATATGTTTAGGGTAATGAATAGTATTCTATAAATATAAAATATTAACAGTAAAATAATAAATGAAATATGTTTAGGGTAATGAATAGTATTCTATAAATATAAAATATTAACAGTAAATTATAAAAAAACGTTAAAATACAAAAAAAAATTAGAACATTTATTATAGTGTGTTATATTTTTCTTTTAAGAGAAATGCTAAAGGGCACCACTGGTGCCTAGCACCCTCCTACGTGTCAATATCGCTATTGGTGTAATTAAGTATCGGGTGCCATATAGTTTAATATAATAATTTTTATAGAGTATCGCTAGCCAATTGCAAGTCGACACATTTAGAAGGTACTAGGCACCACTGGTGCCCAATAGTAATGCTCTTCTTTTAATTATGTTCTTTAATTTCGGTATGTGTGGAATATATGTAAGGAGTAAGGTATAATTTTTGGAGTCCGTGTTTTTTTTAATAAAAAACCATATTATAAAAGAACCAACTTTTAAGCACTCATAACAAAAAATTAGGTTATAAAAAAAATGCAGTTATTTATTTATTTTTTTATTATATTTTTTTAGCAAAATACTCGAATATAAATGTTGTCAATAATTGTACAAGAGTGTAGGGTACTCTTCTTATTGGTATTTACTCTCATGGGTCATTCATGTTTTTCAAAAATCCAAAACTTTGAAAAAATAAAAAATGAAAAGAAAAAGTAATAGTAAAGTTTTTAAAAAATTCTAAGCACTAATATGGACCGTATCTATTTTGGTATTTGAAAGAAATTTGAGTTCAATTTTTTATGGTCGTCCATGTTGTAGTTATTTAGAAAAAATTTAACACGCTAAAAATAAAGTTCAAACAATATATTTTACAGGGATATAAGATAAAGACGTGCAATAGAATTATTTAAACTCTATTTTTGACGTGTTAAATATTTTCAAATCTTTTAAAATTTTACAATATATTTTAAATAATTATAACATAAATAATCATTGAAAAATTTATCTAAAAAGTTCTCTCAAATACTAAAATAGATAAATAATCCATGAATAGTACTTTTTTGGAGTGAATATTATGATATAAGTATCCAAAGTTTTATTATCATCACTTTGAAAACTTTACCAAATTTACCAACTTTTTTGGTTTGTAATAAATATATATAAAATTATAATTATTTATTATATATATACAAAGAAACCAACCTTTTCTCATGCCTTATGTACTACTGATTCAAAAAAAATGAAAAGATTCAATCTTTTTCTTCCCTTACTACTAACTCTACTTACTTTTTCTTGTTTTCACTTCTCTAATGCCAAAAACCCTAAGAACCCATTTGCCATTAACACTCTTAGACCTCTTTCAAGCCACCATGGAAGCTCAAGCTCTCATGGGTTTCCATCTCAGGTCTTTAATGTAGATGATTTTGGGGCCAAAGGTGATGGAACAGATGACAGAAAGGTAACTCTTTTATTTGTTTATTTTTCATTTTTTTTGGGATAATATTAGTTAATATTTTGATTTGATGAGTTAGAATATTTTGACAATGAAATTGATTGGTACATTTACATAGGCATTTAACAAGACTTGGAATAAGGCTTGTTCATCCAAAGGGGGTATTTTTTTGGTCCCAAAGAAAAGGACTTATCTTCTTGGGCCAATGAATTTCACTGGTCCTTGCAAATTTTCTCTGCTTACTTTCAAGGTCAGTTACTTATTTGTTACTACCATTAGTATATATATTTGAGTTAATAATTTATATTAGGGGGATAAGTACTTAGTAAAATTGTAATTTTTCAGTAATTTGGTCAGTAGGCTTCATTTTAAATTTATTAAAAGAATATTTAGAAGTAACTTTGTCTAGATCCAATGATCTAGATTCTGGGTCTTATATGTGTCATATTTAAGACAACGATGATATTAGTGAAAAATTACAGTTTTACAAATATTTAGTACTTATGACGCTAAAAATAAACATTGAATTTGTGTCACTTACAAATTTAGAACTTTGAGTATTTATATCGTTATTTACTCCTAACAGTATTAGTATATATATTTGCGGTATAATTACCCAAAATTTTGAGTTAATAATTTATTTTAGGGGTATAAGTACTTAGTAAAATTGTAATTTTTATCCAGTTACACTAATACAGACTCTGTTAATGTTTTTAAATTTATAACTAGACTTAGTTTTGAAATTTGTTGAAAGAATATTTAGAAGCAACTGACATTCTACTTTTCCTTCTAGATCTGATGGTTTTAGTATCTAAATTTTACACGTGTCCTGTTCTAACAGAGTCTGTACTAATAAAATTAGATAAAAATTATATTATTACTAATATTAAGTACTGCTAAAATAAATTATTGGATTTATGCTTACTATAAACTCAAAAATTTTATTAATTATGTGGCAAATATCTCATATATATATATAGGGATATGATTTTGTTCCGTGATTGTATTTTCACAGAATATATTCCGTGATGTATGGTAGCTGCTAGATGAGGGAGTTATTTGATCTGAGGGCTGAGATTGACTTAAGAGTAATTAAGGTTAAAAAATAGTAACGTACCATGACATTCATTTAATGTACACTGAGCCCCATCTAATGTACTACGGAATACATTTCGTGAAAGTATAGCACGGGACAAAATCGTGTCCCTATATATATAAATAATACAAGTATAACATTGCTAATTATATATATTATGTATATGTATTAGATTGCTGGAACAATTGAAGCTTCAACTGAACAAAATGAGTACATAAAGGATATGTGGCATTGGCTTGTGTTTGTAAGTGTGAAAAACTTAAGAGTTGAAGGTGGTGGAACTTTTGATGGTAAAGGAAAAATATGGTGGAAAAAATCTTGCACTGTCTTCAAATCTCTTGTATGTTACTATTTATTTATATTTCGCAATAACATTACAAAAAAAAAAAAAATAGTAACGTTGCTTAGTTCGAAAGCTCAGTTCAATTAAGTTAACTCTTATCTATTAGGTCACATGCCTGTAAAATGACCGTCCATTCATTTTATCGACATGTGACCTAATAAATTGTTCTTCGAGCTAAGCAACAATACTCTTATTAAATACTAATTTTTCTCTTTTCTCTCTCTATTTGTACGCAGTCTTGTGTTCGCGCACCAATTGTAAGCTCTTAAACCCTTCTTACTATTTTACACAAAAGTATCGAAAACTTAATATTTTTTTTTCAATATAAGTAAAAATATTAACTTTTATTTTTTTTGTTGTTGGTAATTATAGGCAGTAACTTTCTTTGATTGTAAGAATCTAAATGTGACCAATATTTGGTTCAAAGATTCACAAAAATTCCATCTATTCTTTGATTCATGTGATAATGTCAAAGCTAATCATCTATTAGTAACTGCACCAAGTAATAGTCCAAACACAGATGGAATTCATTTGAGAGGTTCACAAAATATTCATTTGATGAATAATATTATCCAAACAGGTAATTAAATAAATACATATCTTAAATAAAATCTCACATAAAAATATCTATTTATTTTTTCTAATTTTATTTTGTTTTTTTGGTTGAAGGTGATGATTGTATTTCTATTATAAATGGATCAAGTAATGTTATAGCTACAGATATAAGTTGTGGCCCTGGTCATGGAATAAGGTCTTGGAATTAATTAAAATAATTTATTTTGATTTACTTATTTTATTTATATAATATTAATAATTTATATTATGTTTATTTATGCAGTATTGGTAGCTTAGGACCTAATAATACAGAATCTCAAGTCTCTAATGTGACAGTGGATAGGGTAACAATGTTGGGAACTACTAATGGAGTTAGAATAAAGAGTTGGCAGGTGAATTTTTATTTTTTTTATTATTATTTTATTTATTTTTTAGAGAATCATCCTATTCTTATATTTTAAGTTAAAAGGTAAAAGAAAAAAAAAATCACCCTATTATTTATTTATTTATTTTAAAGAATCATTCTATTGTTATTGTAATTATTGGGATAAGATTTTGTCCCGTTATCGTACTTTTACGGATTGTAATCCGTGATGTACGACAACCGTCAGATGAGGGAATTATTTGATTTGACGGCTGAAATTGATCTAGGGATAATTAGGGTTAAAAAGTAAAAACGTACCCTGACACTCATTTAGTGTACCCTGAGACTCATCTAATGTACTACGGAATACATTCCGTGAAAGTATATCACGGGACAAAATCATATCCCTATAATTATTATATATTGTCTTTTTCTTTTACTAGCTTTGTCATCAAAAGTAGAAGAAGCTTTATGAAACATGGCATGCTTAAAGCAATAATTATAAAGGAGTGACCCAGTATATGTATATGATATTGTATATTTGTATATGCATAGGGTGGTTCTGGTTATGGAGAAAACATAATATTTCAAAACATAGAAATGCACAATGTCACCAACCCCATCATCATAGATCAATACTATTGTGATCAAATGGAACCTTGTCCAGAACAGGTAACACAACAAATTATTCATATCACATATGTATATGATTTCATAAATACCTAGAAAAAATTTATAAAATATAATTGTACAAAATTTTAAATTTTTTTATGATTTTTATGATTTTATTTACAAAAAAATATGATTTTTTTTCTTCATGTTTTTACATTACTTTTGTGTTATAATTATTGTGTTGTTGTCTTGTATATTATTTTTATATTATTTTGATGTATTTTTTTTATTATTTTTATAAAATATTGTAAAAATTAAAAATAAAAATTAAACGTAATTTTTTTTACTAAAAATAATACTTTGTATAAATTTTCTTAATCTTTTCTTAATGTCATTATTTTAAGGAGTATTTCGCAAAATTCTTATTTTTTTAATCACTTTGCATAATAGCCTCATTTTAATAATTTTTTTTTGCAAAAATAGCCTTATGAAATTGACATCATAAAAGAGTGTATTTTCACTGATTACCCATAACTTAATAATTTTTCAACTTATATTAGTGGTTACTTTGCAAAAAAATATGAAAGTAATACTATTTTGCAAAATAACATTTACCAATTACTCTAAATAATATTAAATATAAACAATTTAATTTTTATTTTTATTTCTATTTTTTATGACAGTACTCGGCAGTAAAAATAAGCAATGTGGTGTACAGTAACATAACAGGGAGTAGTTTCTCAGAAGTGGCTGTAAAAATCAATTGTAGCAAAACTTTTGAATGTGAAGAGATTTCAATGAGAAATGTGAATTTGGTAAGAGAAGGAAATGGTGTTGTTAAAGCTTTTTGTAGTAATGTTGGATTCACTCAAAAAGAATTGGTTTTTCCTTCATGCTCATAGTACTTAAAATAAACATTTGTATTTCTTTAATAGATTATGTCTACTCTAATCAATATGTTGAAAAAATGTGATGTAATTTGGTAACTAGAACTATTATTTCTTAAATATCAAATGGTATTTTTGTTTCAACATATATAAACTTTGTAGTGCTTTGTTTATACTATATATTTCCCATGTAAGTTTGCATAGATTTTTCTATTTGTAGTTTGTAGAGGTGTTTTCGGGTTTCGTTTTAGGGTTCGAGTTTTTCAAGCTTAGGTTAGAGAAATGTGCTACTAAATTTTGTATGAATTGTTTCAAATTTTACATGAGTACGTTCGAGCTAAGATTTAAGTTACGTTTGAGGGATTTATGGATTTGTGCTGATAGAATGGATTTTTGCAAGATTACAAATTTTGACTATTAATGTATCTGTATGATAAATGTGTGACAATATTATTTCATTTATATAAATATTAGTTATTTTATTTATCACTAATTGATTTTGCGATGAAATTTTTCTTATTTTTAGAATAACTTTTATTTTACTTTTCATATTCTTCGTTCTCTTATCTCTTATTACATTAGGAGAGCTCGAAAACGCCCTAATATAAACATGCCTAATTTAGTTTTTGAATTATTCGAAATTGTGAGCTCAAAGAGAAATTTGTGATAAAAAATAATTTAAGATCAATTAGTATTATAAGAAGGAAGGTTAGTATGCTTAAATGTAAAATATCTTGTTTTAATATACCACTCAATTAGAAATAGTATATATATTTTTAATATTTTTTTCTTCTAAAAATGCTTTTACATTTTAAAAATATCTCTCGCTCTAACTCTCTCGCTCTCTGGTGTTAACCCCGATCCAAAACTCCTACCGTCGAGCACACAGACCCAGAACCCCCTACCGCTTGAGTATTCTATAAAAATAAAAAAAACATTAAAACAATATAAAAATATTATACAAATAACAAAATAACAAGAGTAAAAAAGATACACAAAAAATTGTATTTTATATAAATAAAATCTAAAAAAAATGTAAAATTGTTGCAAATTTCATACAACCCTTTTTTTTTTTTCTAATTTTTGTTGTTGTTTTTATATTTTTCTAATTTTTGTTGTTGTTGTTGTTGTTGTTGTTTTCGTCCTTTGTGTGGTTTGAGGGAAGAATCTATTGAACACTTATTCCTCTCGTGTGAGGTGGCGATGCATTTGTGGCGATCCTCACCTTGGGGAATTTACCCTGTTTGTGATGCTGGTATTCGTGTCTGGGACTGAGTGAAATTCATTTGGGATCTTAGAAATAGGGGAATCCGGGTTGAGGAAGTCTTCCTTTATGCTTCAATTGTTGTTGACACTTTATGGAGGGTGCGAAATGAAAATGTTCACAATAATTCTCCCCCTGATATGTTGAAATGTATTGACAATGTTTGCACCTCTTTTGCAGAGTTACATGCTTCTCTTTTACCTAACCATTCGCCGATCCTGCGAGAGACCTGGACTCCTCCTCCCCAGGATTGGATAAAAGTAAATTGTGATGTTAGAGTAAGCTTAGAGAGTATGTGCATAGCGATTGTCGCAAGAAATTATCTGGGTAAGGTGATTTGGATTCACTCTGCTCGGTTGGATTTCTCGGATGCTTTATGCGGAGAAGCTGCGGCTTGCTGTTTGGCTGTTTCGTCAGCTGCGGAATTAGGATATAAGTATGTTATTGTGGAGAGTGATTCGAGACTAGTGATCAATGCGCTCAATAAGAAAATGTCACATTGGGCCCTTGATAACTATGTCTCCTTTTGTATTAAATCATCTCCCTCTTTTTCTAGTTGTAACTTTTCTAATGTTAGCAAGAATTGTAATTTTGTTGCCCATAATGTGGCTAAGTGGGCGTTTACCCACCAACTGTACGGTTCTATTTTGTTATCCTCTGTACCGAAGGAACTACTGTGTAATGACCGTGAGGTCTAACAATTTCTTGTTTCATTGAATGAATACGCTTATTTCAAAAAAAAAAAAAAAAAAAAAAACAAAGAAAGATATGGGCTTGTTCTAAATGGGCCACAAACAAACAGGCCCAATGATAGATGGGCTTATTCCGTACACTTTTGCCGTCGTCTGAGTTCCCCGTTGCCATTTCTTCAAAGGTACAGTCTTTAGATATCACAAGAAGAGGGTTTTAGCCATTAATTAGGGTTTATCGATTTCAGATTGAATTTCAAAGGTTGATGATGATGATTAATTGATTATCATAAATTGAGATTCCTTCAATTTTCTCTAAACATGATCGAACTAAACAATAACTGTTCAGTGTTCTCTCTCTAAACACATTTTCAAGCTGAGTTTTTTTATTGAACAAGTTTCCATTGTTTCTGCAAATTGGGATTTTTTGATTTTTGGTTCAAGTTTCTGTTTTTTTGATATGGGTTTCAAATTCGCATTAACATTAGTCTAGTAAACATTTTTTTTTTGTTGCAGATATCTCTAATTAAACATCTTGAGGATTTTTGGGGAACTCTAACTCTTACCATTTTTGATTAAGTATGGGTTGGAAAGCAGCAGAGAAGCTTATTAGACACTGGAAAATTGTCAGGGGAGATAATGTAAACAAAAACACTTGACTGTTAGTGTCAATTCTTGTTCTTGTTTGAACTTTAACATGGATTAAAGGAAAAGAAATGGTTCTGAATTATCTTGTGTTTGTTGGTTTTTTTCAGGTGATGATAACAAGGGGTAAAGATAAAGGTGAGAGTGGTCTTGTTAAGCGTGTTGTTCGTTCTCAGAATCGAATTATTATCGAAGGCAAAAATTTGGTAAGATTTGTGTTGGACTTAGATTGAGCTATGCCTTGTGATTTCAATTGGGTTTGTGTTCATTTGCATTGATTTCTCCTCATAGTCTCATACATAATCTACCCTTCAAACAACTATTTCAAATTGTTTTGTTTCTTTAGGGTGTGTTTGGAAAGTTACTTAGTCGAGCAATTACACAATATATTAAAATACAATGCGTGTTTGGATATGAAATTTTAATATCATACACAATCTAGGGTCATGAGAATTGAAACCACCCAATTACCTCTAATTTTACATTTACGCGGTCAGACAAAAGTACTAAATTGTGTAATTATCTCCAATTACACCCAAGTCCAAACTTTCCAAACACACCCTTTATGGATAAAGAGTGGATTGGGAGTTAGAAGTTATAACAATGAAACAATCTTCATAGTCATCATGATGTGCTTCCATTTTGTTTCATTTGTATAGAAATTCTAGAGGGAGCTATTTAACTCTGCTGTAATTCATCAACTTATTGTTTTCAAAGTTTTGAACAATGATATCTTGTAATCCATCCTTGCCAAGCCTTACAATATTTGGAGATCCAAAAATTATACCAATTGAGCGACTCGAACCTTAGACCTTAAGAAAGCAAGCCACATATATAATCACTGAAGCAAACTTTGGTTGATTAATCCGATCAGTTAATCGATGGTTGGCAAGTATGATAATACTAATGACGATTCTCCATGTATTTCGTATGTATCTCATAGGTGACTTTAAAAGATCATGTGAATTGACTTGGATTACAGGTTTAGTGTTGGATGTATTGACCGGTTTTTTATTAAAGGAAAAATCGAAGCAAAATAACTAATAAACAATGATTTTAATTTACTAGAGACATCGACAAATTTTTTAGATCGGTAGACACAAATCTTTTCCTAAGGATTCTTTTAATACGCTTTTTAGTTATTGGAAGACCTTAAGAAAGCAAACTACATGACTGATCATTTGAGTTACCCTACTTCTTGGTGATATCTTGCATTTCTTTGGATTCTCTACATTGTTTATCTCTTTGCTTACATCATATTTTATGTTCTCAAAGAGACTACTTTCTTGTGGAAATTCTGTTGTGCACCTTAAATAAAAGCACCAAGTAATTCAAGACAAATTGAGTCTTGGGATGTTCATATCCTATAGGTGTCCTTAGTTTCTTCCTAAGATCCTTGCGAGAATGAACTAAATATTATTTTGACTCGAACCCTTTAGTAACGATGTTCGTTTCATCAACCTCTACATTGTTTTAAAAATTATGGTTGTGACAAGTTTGTATTTTTGTCTTTACAGGTTAAGAAACATATCAAGCAAGGTCAGGGTCATGAAGGTGGGATCTTTACAGTTGAAGCCCCTCTTCATGTCTCAAATGTTCAAGTTCTTGATCCAGTTACCGGGTATAGCCTACAAGAGTCCTCAAATTTTAATCTCATATGTTGTGGTGCTTGGTAGTTGGTCCTGGTTTTTACAATTCAGATATTCAGAATGAATATTTACAATTTTTTTCTGCAGGAAACCTTGTAAGATAGGGACTAAGTATCTTGAAGATGGCACTAAAGTAAGAGTATCCAGAGGGATTGGATCATCTGGATCAATAATTCCTCGGCCTGAGATCTTGAAGATAAGAACTACTCCGAGACCTACAGTTGGTACGTACTAAAACCATATGAACATATACAACATAAAAGTAGTAGCTTGTGCATCATTTAACACTATTCACTAAACATGAGGCTTGGACTTGTTGCCTCTCTTACTTAGACAATTAATTCGAAACCAAGTTACCCGAAAAAAGATATTTTCGGGGACATGTGTTAATAGTATGAATTTAGGCTTTGAAAGATTAACTATGAGCTTGGTAATCAGGGTCGTTCTTAAGGTATATTAGGCTAAGACAAAATTATTATCTAAACAATATTTCTACTTCTAGTACTTTGGTGTGGTGGTACACATCTTAAAACTCTTAAAAGTTGCAAGGTTCAATTTTCAATAGCTACACATTAAATATTTCACAAAAAAGAAATAAAAAATAGATGTTGGGAATTAATCCTTGACCTCTTATACTGATAATTTCTTTTTACAATTTTGGGGCCCTAAGCGTTCAGGTCCCCAAGGTGCATGCCTTGCTCGCCTCACCTCAGGGCCAACCGTGTTGGTAATCAAACTGTTGTTGCTTGTAATCAAAAACTAACTTGATCATATTTCTTGTAAAATGCTATTTGATCCAAATAGTTTACCAATTCAATATGAACTTTATTAAAGTCCAATATTATATTAGCTGGTGATATATACTCGATCCACTTAATAAGCTGAGATCAATCCTCCCATAACAAGCCGGTTTTGTTAAGTTGAGTTTGAACCAAAAACTTTCCTAGTAAACTTGTTTGTTTGGATACACTTTGTTTTCTTAGTTTCTAAGGTGAAACCAATGATGAAGATTTCTCAAGCAAAATCTTGGATTCGACATATTTCTTTCCTTTCATTTCACTTTTAAATACCATTCTACTAAATTTACACTCATTGGTGCTCTCACAATTCTCTGAACTTGGGTTGCAGCTGGTCCTAAGGATACTCCAATAGATGTGGTGCTGGAGAAGACTTACGACGCGAAAAGAGGAGTAGGCATGCCCGATCTTTGAGCGATTATTACGACCGACGGGTACTCTTGAATAATTTTTGTCTTGAAAATAAGCTGAAGTTGAAGATATGAAGTGAGATGATTTAAATATACTGATTTAGATTCATGATAATCATTTCATTTAGAAATCATGTAACAATATTCTACTTTCTTATGTGCATGAACATCTGATTTTTCAGCTATAGTAACCCGTGAATGCCGTGTCAGATGTTCTGAATTTGCACCAATACAACTGAAAATAATTTGTTAGCTTATTCTTTATTATACATTTCTTTCATCTATTTAATTTTTGTTTATGGTTCTTGTCCAATTATCTGTTCTGTTCCCCACAGTCAACTCTTCTTGTCTAATGTTCATTTTTATGGTTTTTAAAGTATAAGTTCGCAAAATATAATTTTTTTCTCTAAAAAGTTATTTTATGGGGAAAATCTTAGAAAAAAATTAAAAAATATGGAAAAGAAATAGCATAAGGGTACTTGGTTACTCCTTTATGGTACCTGCTTACCTTTATCTGATAAAATTTAGAATTTTTAACGGCTAAATCTTTTCAACTGTTGTTTTACTTGCATTTAACCTTCTAAATTCAAATTTTAGCGGTAAAATCTTTCAAATTACTTTATTAGTAGTAAATTTAAGGTGTCATTTAGTTAACTACCACTATAGATGTGTATATTCTTGTATACATACTATATATTTATATTGATACACCTAATATTATTATTTAAAAGCTATTTTCAAAATTCACTTGAAAAATAAATAAAATTAGAAAAATTAAAAATTAAAAATATTATGAAATTTAATTTTTTTTTATATATTTTTTTAAATAATAATATTATATGTATTAATATAAACGTACCACGTGTATAGGAGTATATACATAAACCATTATGTAGTTTAGAAAGTTTTACCGTTAATATAAACGTACCACGTGTATAGGAGTATATACATAAACCATTGTAGTTTAGAAAGTTTTACCGTTAAATACAAGTAAAACAATAATTGAGAGAGTTTAGCCAAAAACAAATACTCTAAAATTTATAATTTCTTCTTTTATTTTTGTATTTGGGGTTTGGAAGTGACTAGTGAATTGAAATGGTTTGCATAAAATAAGTAAAAAAACAAAAAAACTTTTAGGGGGTGGTGGCAGTGGCAGTGGCAGTGGCAGTGGCAGGCACGTTTTAGAAATGCCTCTTTATTGTACTCAAGATCAAAATGCAATCTTTGAAAAATATAAAAGTGCAAAGCTTTAGGTAAGAGAATTTAGTCCTCTCAAAATTTTAGAATAGAAAATGAAATCATACACTATATAAAACAAAAACTACGTGTACCAATACACTCTTTTTGTATTTCAATATCTCAACAGTTATAATTTTAATTTTTATATATTTATATATATGAAGTATAATGTGTAGTTATTTAAGATGTTCGGTAAAATTTTGGCAAAATTCGAAATAATTTACAATACAGAAATTGGAGTTTATATAGTTTATTTCACACGCGCATAAAATAAAAAAGTTACTCATGCAACAAACTGTTTGAACTTTGTTTTCAACACGTTTAATTATTCTGAAATTCTTAAAAATTTGCAGAGTGTTTTAAATAATTATGATGTCCACTGTTAAGATTAAAACTGTTTAAACTTTGTTTTCAACACATTTAATTATTTTGGAATTTTTGAAAATTTACAGAATGTCTTAGATAATTACAATGTACACTGTTAAGATTAAAACTATCTCGAAATTGAAAACACAAAGAGGTGCATCGATACACTCGTTTATATATGTGTGGTATCTAATCAAGATGACGAACAATAAGATGTTTAAAATGGTTGATGATAAAATAGAATCCTGGGTCTCGAACAGTGATTGGATTGATGATAAAGAAAGAGAGCGAATTTCTATTTATTTTATTCAAACTTAAGCGAAGAATAAAGAACTTATTTTAAAGTTCTTTGAATCAAACGTTGAATGAAATCGATTCTTTCTTTTTTAATAAAAAAATAGAAATCGGATAGGATAGATGGATGGATCTATCTTTCTATTCATATATATTACTAAAAAAAAGGATATTCTTTGGTATTTAAACATGGAAGATTTGGGAGGTTATTTCTTTAGTATAACTAAATAAACAGATTGTTAAGCTTATAATTAGATTGCATAAGAGGTAGTATTAAGATTGTTGATTAAAAGATGATTTAAAGGTACAAGAGAACCTTATGATTGGCCCCTAAAACAAAACAATGACATTGACACTTGAGAAGAAAAGTACAATAATGTTTTCATAAATTCTTGTTTTGTAGCTCTTTGTTTTCCCCACCAATAATATAGGTACTTTTATCTTGTATAATTGAATGAATTCATATGCATATACAAGTTTTAGGCCTTGACTGTAATTTTGATTGGGATTATATGAATACAATTTATCATTTATTTGTTATTGGTTTCTTTATGGTGGCTCATTTAAGGATGAGGAGGACCACTACTTTATTACATAATGGATTTAAAAAAGAGAAATTTTTTTTCAGTATGAGAGAAAGGAAAAGACAACAAAATGATAAAAAGCA
The DNA here is from genome assembly GCF_029168945.1 of Cannabis sativa. Taxonomy (NCBI): domain Eukaryota; kingdom Viridiplantae; phylum Streptophyta; class Magnoliopsida; order Rosales; family Cannabaceae; genus Cannabis; species Cannabis sativa. The sequence continues at coordinate 1,892,630 of NC_083603.1, read as the reverse complement.
AGGAAAGGGTCAGAATCAAATGGACACAAATGGAAAGACAATGAGCATATGAGCTAACTCTATTATTGACCAAAGTCTCATAAATAGTTAAACAAGATAGACTGAAAGAGGGGGGAAAAGAAGAGATAAGGAGTCTGATATAAGGGGAAGAGAGTGAGAGAGAGAGGGGCCCACTTTATGGTGGCCTACTTTGCGGTGGCCTAATCCATAGGTCGCCTTTTTTGCAACGTCGGTCCCACTTAAGGGTGCATGGCTCTGATATCATTTAATACATGTCCTGGTTGGTTGAGCTTTTAAAAGTTACTAAAGCACTTGGGTAACTAATGAGTTTCAAATTTTAGCTTTAAGAAGCACTTTTAACAAAAATCAATTTTAATAGCTTTTTTAGGAAGAGCTTCAATGTCGGTCCTACTTAAAGGTGCATGACTCTAATATCATTTGATACATGTCTTAGTTGGTTGAGCTTTTAAAAATTACTTTTGAGCTTCTGAAGCTCAAAAAGCATTTGAGTAATTAGCAGTGACGGATCTAGAATTTTTGATATGTGGGGACTTAATTGTTATAAAAATATTTATTATTTACTTTACATTAAAATTATAACTATTTTGTGGGGGCTTTTTACTATTTTATTGTATAATTATTTAACTGAATAGAAGATATTTAATTTTTTTTCACACTAACTTTTTTTTTTACTAAGGGCTATAGCCCCCACACTCTTATTACTATGTCCGTCTCTGGTAATTAGTAAGTTTTAATAAAAACCAATTTTAGTAGCTTTCTTAAGAAGAATTTCGAGCTAAAAGGAGAAAGCAGAAACTCAGCCAAACAGAGCCACAATCACTTGGGTAGAACTTATTCCCAAAAGTTAGTCTAAGAAAGAAGGGTGCCCGAGTAATTATATACTACTAACCAATCCCATACTTGATCAATCCTAACAGGCTCTTGTTGGGGTCTTCTCCAACAACAAGTACTAGTTTAAGCAGACAAAAGGTGCTTGTGATAAAGTTGTATGTACTTAAAAGCTTGGGTTGCCTCCTACTTCCCTTAATACACCATCCAACATCTCTTCTATGATTGTATCTATCTATCTCTTTATTGGGTATTGCTTTGTTTTTTTGTAGGAAATAATGGAAGAAGTAGAAGTGACATCCTTAACAAAAGGAAATAATAAGAAGAGAAAGTTCAAAAGAATATGTGTTTACTGTGGAAGCAGAGTTGGATACAAGTCTGCATTTAGTGATGCTGCTCTTGAGCTTGGTAAACAGATGGTACTAACTAATAATCTCTGTCTTATTATATATCAAAATCACATTTGAAAAAAAAAAAAAACATAAAAATTGAATCTTTATTAGAATTGATCTTGTTTTTTTATATAGGTTGAAAGAAAAATTGATTTGGTATATGGTGGAGGGAGCATAGGCCTAATGGGATTGGTCTCTAGGACTGTGTTTAATGGAGGTTGCCATGTTCTTGGGTAAAACACTTTTGATGATGATGATTTTCTTTGGTTTTTTCATATAACAATTCCGACTCTGATTCTGATTCTGATTCTGATCCTGTTTCTTTGTATGTAGTGTTATTCCAACTGCTCTTTTGCCTCATGAGGTAGTTTTTTTTATTTATTGTTGTATCTATATTTATATTTATATATGGAGAGATTGAATTGAAAATGATCAAAATTTCTACAACAAGCTTTGCAGATTTCAGGTGATACAATTGGAGAATTGAAAGCAGTTGCTGACATGCATCAAAGAAAGTCTGAAATGGAAAAACATGCAGATGCTTTCATTGCATTACCTGGTTTGTTCAACAAGAAACACCCACTATATAAATATATATGTGTGTATATAATACCATATATAAAGTGAAAAATTACAATCTTTTGTTATTAGGTGGTTATGGAACCATGGAAGAACTTTTGGAGATGATAACATGGTCTCAGCTTGGGATTCATGACAAACCAGTAAGATAAATATTATATATACATTGGAAATTTTTTTTGGTAAGAGTATACAGAAGGAGCAATTTTTGTTTTCGGTATATAGAAAAATTATACTTTATAGTTATAATGGGAATCAGCATATTTTTACAATTTACAATGTTAAAAATAAGATTCAAATAATCAATTCTATGCATGCCTGTTTTGCTTATACTGAAGAAGTAATTTTTGTTTTCGGTATATAGAGAAATTATACTTTATAGTTATAATGGGTATCATGCATATATTTACAAAATTCTGAATAATTTACGGTATTAAAAATAGAATTCAAATAGTTAATTTCATGTATGTCTGTTTTGACACTGTAAAATTTCAAAATTTCTCAAAAATATGCTAAATTCATACTATATAAAAAATTAAGATATAATCTTTTAAAGTGCCAAAAACAAGTGATGCCCTATCTAAGTAGCTCCCAACATTTATATAGTATATATAGTACTACTTTTGACTTTTGCTTTATTAGCTTTCATATTTGAGTTTTATTTCTTTTTTTTCTTTTATGAAAAAAAACAGGTGGGATTGTTGAATGTGGATGGTTACTATAACAACTTGCTTGCCTTGTTTGATAAAGGAGTAGATGAAGGCTTCATAGACCATTCAGCTAGACATATTGTGGTCATAGCCAATACAGCTGAAGATCTCATCAACAAGATGGAGGTAAAGAAAATACATAAAAACAATTCACTACTTTACACAATAATCTCTATTCGATAATTTTTCGCAAAATAATCTTCTGATACACTCGATATTCTTTCAAAAAATTTTGTTATGCCTTGTTAAAAACTCTAAAAGGGCATTTTTGCAAGATAAATCTTTTTTTCTTTTGTTTCTATTTATCTATTGAATATTGTTCTCAATATTTGAATTCATCATTTATATTAACAACAATCTATCAAATAAATGTCCAATTATATATCATATTTATTATTTTATGTCTAAAAAATTAAAGTTTATTAAGAATATTTTTATACTAAATGAATTCAAAAAATTCAAATTTTGTAAAAATGAATAAACAAGTTTATATAAAAACGAATGCGATAAGAATTTCAACAAAGTTATGTTGACTGAAAAGAATGAATATTCTCTATTTGATAATTTTTCGCAAAATAATCTTCCAATAAACTCGATATTCTCTCAAAAAAAAAATTTGTCACACCTTGTTAAAAATTCTAGAAGGGCATTTTTGCAAAGTGATATTATTAAAGGTACATATTTTTATGGAATTGATATCTTGAGTGTATGATATTGCAGGAGTATGCACCTATACATGAAAAGGTTGCACCTAGAGAAAGATGGGAAGTGGACCAATTATTAGAGTCTACACAAAGTGAGGATAATGCCCTAATATAATATAAACTATCATCTTCATCATCACCACCATCCATCTTTGTATATTTGATAATATAATATAAACTATATATATAATGCTTAATATGTTATGTAGTTCCCATGCTAAAGAAAAGAAGAAAATTATAATAATAAAAAAAACTAATTGCCCATCTTTATATTTTCATGATGGCTTGGATGTTAATTGCAATTGTACTTAATTAGAGAAAAGATTAAATTTATCTCTTTTTCTTTATTCTCTCTTAGCTAACACTCCAATTTACTTTGTCAAAGCATATATGAATGAGTCATTGGTGGGGTGGAAGAATAATAATGGTAAAGAATGATTAATGGATGGTTCATCTTTAGAGGATATGTATATTTATATATATAAATATAGAAATATGATTTTGTCCTGTTATTGTACTTTCACGAATTGTAATCCGTGATGTACGACAGCCGTCAGATGAGGGAGTTTTTTGATCGGACGACACAGATTGATCTAGGGGTAATTAGGGTTAAAAAGTAGAAACGTACCTGACACTCATTTAATGTACCCTGAGACCCATCTAATGTACCACGAAATACATTCCGTGAAAGTACATAACGGGACAAAATCATATCCCTATAAATATATATATATATAAATAAGAATTAACTATCAGTGACACTTTGCGATAGATTAACAATATTTAGTAAATTTTTTTATATTAAATTATATGCAATTTGAAATTTAATTACACCAATAGTAATATTATACTTTGAAGGTACTAAACACGTGTTAAACCAATATAAGTTTAACATATCAACTAATTTAATTTATATTAAATGTATTAATTACTTTTGTTAATTCAATTAAAGGTTTAATTTTTTAATATATAAAAAATTAATTGACGTATCAAATTTAAATTGGTTTAATATAGACACTATTTTTTAATTGGAGATCTTAATTCACATTACTGGTACACTTTAATATTTTTCTATATATAAATATTTAAAAAAACAGATAATTTAAGACACCCAATATACTATGTGAAAATTACATCAAATATGGGATTTCATAAAAAAATTAGAAAAATATGGCATTTATAGGTTTGCCACTCTTCTATGGCATTTTTTCACATTTAAGATTTTTTATGGTATTTGATATGCCATATTTTTATAAACTTATTATCCAATCCCATATTTTATGTTTTTGTTTTTAGCTTAATTAGTTTTATTTTATTTTTTTTAATTTATTTTACATTTACATTTAAGGTTCTTTTCAATTTGGAAAATTTACACCAAATACTATATTTTTTTTCAAACTTTACATTTTTAATTTGACAAAACATTTTACTTTTATACTTTTCTTAATTTTTTTTTCTTTTTTACTGTTTTTTACTTATTGAAGATTCATAAAGTTTTTTTTTTTTGTCTTTTTTATATATTTTTTAGTCAATTTTGGCTTTCTTTTTTCTTTTCAATTTTTAAGTGAGTTGCTACTTTTTTTTTTCTTTCTTTCTCTTATCTCTCTCTATTTTTTTTTTCTAATTTCTCTTTGTGTCTCTTTTTTTTTTTAATATTTTTTCTCAAACTAATTTTTTTCTCTTAATATATATAATAAGTGTACATTTTTATATTTTATTTTTTTTTTACAAAAATTAAACTTGTTTTTTTTTTTATTTAAACTACTATTTGTTTTTTCTTGTTAAAAACTAATCATTCCATTAAAAACAGCAGGAAAAAAAAAACCAGTTTCATCAACATCATCCTGAAAAAAAAAATAATATAAAAAATCATAATCTAAAAAGAATTCAAACTTTAAAAACTAGTTTCATCAACATTGAAAGAAACTAATAATTTCATTTAAAGAATAAAAAAGAAGTTTCATCAACAAGATAATGAAAAAAATTACAATCTAAAAACGATACTAACTTTAAAAACCAGTTTCATCAATATTAAAAGAAATGAATTATTTCAATAAAAGAGGCAAAAAAAAAATAGTTTCATCAATAACATAATAAAAAATACACAATGCCTAATAACTAAACTTTTACAAACGATACTAAATTTAAAAACCAGTTTCGAACATATAAATTTTATATCAATACCTAATAATCAAACTTCTAACTTCATTCTTTATTTTGACATTTAATTTTTTATTTTCTTGCTCAAAAATTAAACTTAATTTAAACATACAATATGCAGCAAATATAACAAAGAGAATCATAAATTAAAATCAAAGAGAAGAAAAAGAAACAAAGAAACTTAAAGAGACAAAAATGCAATAAAAACCATAAAAAAATAAAAAAAATAAAAACAAAGTGGAATGTGAGAAACCAGTTAGTAAAACAACCAAAATAAAAACAAACAAATAAAAACCAGTTTATTGAAATAAATTAATAAAAAATTGAATAAAACTCAATAATGAACAACAATAAAAAAAAATCAGCTATAAAAACTAGTTACTTAAAAAAACCAGTTATGAAAATAATAAAATAATATGTTTGTTAGAAACTGATTAATTAAAATAAAATAAAAATTGTTGTTCAAATATCATACAATAATAAAACTAGTTTTATACAAACTAAAAAATATACAATAATATCATAAAAATGGAGCAACCCCATTACAGAACAGTTAAAACCTGTGAAACCAATTTCGACATGTGAAACCAGTTTTGACGTTATAAAAAATCATAACAAAATAAAAATGTTAATAATAAAGTTAATTGAAACCAGTTTCATCAGACAATCAAATAAAAACACACACACACACAAAAAAAATACAAAAAAAAAAAATACTAATCACAAATATAATCAAAACAACACATAATGCATACCAATAATTTAATAACGAAATATAAGTATAAATTTCCAACCTAGAAACAAAATAATAAAAAAGTAACTTGAAAAAAAATTCTAATAACATAATGAAACTATTTTTTTTATTCTTTTAATAAAATTATTTGTTTCTTTCAATGTTGATGAAACTGATTTTTAAAGTTTATATTATTTTTAGATTATAATTTTTTATATTGTTTTTTTTTTCAGGATGATGTTGATGAAACTGGTTTTTTTTTTTTTGCTGTTTTTAATGAAATAATTAGTTTTTAACAAAAAAATAGTAGTTTAAATATAAAAAAAAAAAACAAGTTTAATTTCTATAAAAAAAAAATAATATCTATAGTTGAGATCATTTTTTATTTATTTTAGTATTTTATTTTTTTAAAAAAGAACAAATAAATAAAAAGAAACAAAAATTTAAAGTTTTTTATGGCATTACTCATGACTTTTTCCCATATTTGTAAGTTTTTTTAAAAAATGTCATATTTAGTGTAATTAAGTTTTTATGCCATATATATCAAAACTTACTTTTATTTTCCCACATTTTTGTAAATAGCCCATATACTATAGACCTATTAATATAAATAAATATCGAATTCTACTTATTTATATTTAAAATTAATTTAATTTAAATTATGTTGAATCTCCTATTTAATTGCAACAATAATATATTACATGTTGTTGGGCATCTAGTGTCTTATAGCCATTTTTTTTCCTTTGGATGGTATAAGAGGCAAAATGAGGTTTGTTCACTTGCTTTTATAATGTTTATTTTATTTATAATGAGAAACATATTGTTTATATTAGATTCTTTGTGTGGTAAAAGTTGTAATCTTTAGGATTTTGGCTTGACTCTCTTCCAAGTCTATTCATAGACCCCTCTAAAATTGACACATTGTCTCTTCTTCTTTTGTTTCATAGTGTTTATTTTGGCTTTAACCAATGCAAATTGTAGATGATCACTTTGCAAACCTAAGGCAAAATTATCACAATGAAAATCAAAATCAATTAATATATAATATGGTTAAAAGTGTTTTTAACTATAAAAATGTCTCATATTTGATTAATTTTATTAAATAAATTCACATGTATTAAACATACTAAATAAATTTCAATACAAGTTTTGTATCTATTTATTAATATGATAAAATTAAAATATTTTTATTATAACACACTAATAATGGGGAATTTTATATTACATCCCTTATTAAGAGAGTGTTAGTATACTTTTAATTATCTGACTTTTGGCATTAAAAAATAAATTTAAATATTTTTTTAAGACCACCTAAATAATTTATGGATGTTTGTCCACTTTTGCGACATAATTATTTAAATTATACATTTGTAATTGTTAGGTGACGTTTGGTTGGGAAGAATGAAAATATAAGAATAGGAATGAAATTAAATGAAAATAGAAATAGAAATTGAATGGAATAAAATTTAAAATGCATAAAAAAATATTAAATTTTTTCTCTTGTTATATTGGAATGGTTTTTTCTTCCTTTTTAAAATGGAATAGTTATTCACCAAAATGGTGGAAAGAGTATTCCATTGAAATGACATTTCAATACTTTAAAATACAACCAAACAAAGGAATAGAATGAAAATTATTTCCATTTCATTCCATTTTATTACCTCCAACCAAACGCTACCTTAAAAATTTAATAATTTTTTTTAAAAATTAAAATTAAGATGACGCGTGTAATTATGATTAAAATTAATCACTACTCAAATAATTATCATAAGAAAACGTGAATTGAATGTTTTGTTTAATCTAATACATACATACATTTTCCTTTTGTTAAGTGCTAATCATTTTCATTATTATTAATGGCATTAAAATTAATAATTTAATAATTAAAAGTTGTTAGAATGATAACTAATGAAATCTACAATATTATAATTATAGAAAAAAATATCACACAGTCTTGGATGTGAAAGTTATTCGAGATAATGACAATCAAACATTAATTTTCTTATTTTGCATGGCCTCTGATGAGTATATACTAAAATTGTTATTTAAAATAACTTAGTATTAATTAACATTAAAATCCACTATGTGTCAATAAATAAATAAAACTCCACTATAAGAAAATTAATAAAAAGATTATTACTTTGTGAATAAGGACAGGGAAAGACCCACATAGAAATGAAGGAGATAGTCACCTTTTTTTGAAATATATATATATATATACATTTTAGTAATTTATGAAATAATATTGTTTAGAAAAAAAAAAAATTATGAAATAATATTAGTGACCCCCACACCCAATATAACTTAGGTGACGTTTAGTTGGAGGTAATGAAATGGAATAGAATGGAAAAGAAACAATTTTTATTTTATTCCTTTTTGTTTGGTTGCATTTTATAATATTAGAATAGTATTCTAATGGAATGTTCTTTCCATTATTTTGGTGGAATAACTATTTTATTTTAAAAAAGAAGGAAAGACTATTCTAATGTAACAAAAGAAAAAATTTAATAATTTTTCCATCAATTTTTTTATGCAATTTAAATTTTATTCCATTCCTATTCCCATTCTCATTCACATTCCTATTCCTATTCCTATTCCTATATTTTCATTCCTCACAACCAAACGCTACCTAATGACTTATAATTGCACATATACCCTTCTTATTTTTAAAGCCATACTTTTATTCATGTGTGATCTTCTAAGGGGATAAGGAATATTGTCTTGTTCAACTTCTCCTCTTCTTCTATAGATATTGACCAAAAATTTAAGAGTGTACATTAACTTATTTTAGAGTTTTATTTTAAACCTTGACGCTAGCTCAAGTGGCCATAAAAAATACGTGTGTTAGAGGTTTCGAGTCCAAAAAAATAAAAAAGTTTTATTTTAAACCCAAGAAGACTTATTATCTATTTGTCTTTGAAATTTTAATACTTTTAAGTGAATTTAGTTAAGCTTAAGTTTCATTAAAAAAAATAGGTTTTAACTGTTAATTGTCAATATTGATACTCAATTCATAGATAAGACAATTTTATTACTATATTTTCACTTAATGAACTTATTATTACTTATTGAATAAAATACTAACTTGAGGAATAAGATAGGCTATACCATCACTTTGTGAATTTCTTTTAAGTCTTCTAATAAAATTCATACTAAATCTTGGATAAAGAGTGATTTGTTAGTTTCTTAAAATTGATTTTTTTTTCTTCTTCTTTTCAAGCAATCATGTTCTGAATTTTAATTTTAAATGATTAATTTCACCAAACTACAAATGAGTTTTTAATCTAAGTCATACCTCCATGTTTGGTTTGGTGCAAGTTTGATTTTGAAAACATTGCATCACAAATGTAATCACCATATGTTCTACACTTTAATCACTATTACACTATTTAAAATAAGGATATAGAGTATCAATATTTTTTCATCCGCAATATTTATAAACATATAAACAAGGTGGAACCTAAGTATGAGCGAATTAGGCTCGTGCTTAAAGTCTACATATTCTGAAAATCTATAAAATAAAAATTTTTATTAAGCTTTTATTTAAATAAAATTAAGTATATTAAAAATAATAAATATTAGCTTAGTTGATTAAAGTGTATTGCACATTATACAATAGTTTGGCATTTTTTTTTTCAATATTTTTTTTTATATATTTATGAAAGTGAGGGTCCCAAAATTTATATGACACATATATTATCATGTCTGCATATAAGACATAATATATGGATACACTAAAATAATGATTAAGTACTTGACAAGTGGTATGTATAATAAAAATAGTGAATATTATGATATTATGATGTTTGATTTATTTGGTAATTAGAATGTAGCGGTTTAGGAAGGCAAAATTAGATTTACATAATTATTATATGATGAGAAATTTGAATTTTCATACTTATAATACTCTAATTTTTTTTCCTTAAATGCATAGTTATTAAAATTGGTCATATATGACCACATTATTAATTTTCCAAAAATACCCCTCACATTTCAAATCCCTAAACTCGGCCTCTCTCTTCCTCTCTCTCAACTCACTATCGCTCAACCCACGAAAACCCCAACCGACGGTGACTTTGCAGCCGACTTCGACCCACGCTCGACCCATCGACCGACAGTGGTGGCTGATCCAATCGACGGCGCAGAGGAGGAGCGACCCACGGTGGTGACCCGAAGCTAAAATGTCCAAGGGATGTTGTGATTTTTTTGTTTTTTTTAGAAAGTGTTAAAAGATTTATTTTGTTTGTGATTTTGTTTGGGATTGTTTGTGAAACCTATTATTTGTTAGATTTAAGAAATTTTTTGTGGAATTGGGATTCAGATCTGTGAAAGGAGAAGAGATTGGGTTGTTTCGAATCTTGGGAAGAAGAGGGTCCGATGGTCCGACTGTGTGGGTCCAATGGGTCCCGATGCATGGGTCAGATGGGTCTTGATGCATGGGTCCGATGGTTCTGATGCATGGGTCCGATGGGCATTTTTTTGGGAGGTTTTGAAGTCGGGTCCGATGGGCCCGATGCCGTCCGATGGGTCCTGATACATGGGTCCGATGGTCTCGATGCATGGGTCCGATGGGCATTTTTTTTTGGGGTTTTGAAGTCAAGTCCGATGGACCCGATGCCCGTCCGATAGGCCCATCGGACTCGACCATAAAAACCCAAAAAAAATTAGTCTTTGTGCGCGGCATCGTACCTTCCTCTTCTCCGGTGGTGTTCGGCCAGTGTGCGTGCGTGGGTTCGGTCGAGATGGGTATGGATGGGTGTGGGTTGGTTTTCAGCGTGGGTGGTGCTCGCCGTGCGTGGCCGGTATGGGTTTTGGATCCTGAGAAATTTGAGAGAAAAAAGAGGAAGAGAGAGGGATGGTTGGGAAAAATGGGAGGGGTATTTTGGGGTTTAGGAAAAAGTTATCCCATTTAAAAAATTATGCATAGTATTAGTTTAAAGGGGCCAATTTATGAGTTTTTAAGCATAGAAATTCAAATTTCCCTATATTATTAGGTTAATTAAAAAAATTTTGTCCCTCAAACTTTAACATGTATTAAATTGTACTCCTAAATTTTTTATGTTGTTAAAAATTCTCTTCGAACTATTAAGATTGTTAGATTTAAGAATTTTCATTCAATTTTCTTAAACGAATGTCTAACGTAGTGATTGCGTATTAAATAATGTCTTCCGAATTTTCGTCAATATTAGGTGTTCGTTAATGAAAATGAAATAAAAGTTCTCAAATCCAACAATCTCAATAATTTAAAAAAAAAAAAAACCTAAAAAATTTAAAGGTACTATTTAGAACATATCAAAATTTAAAGGTAAAAATTCTAATTATTATTATTATTATTATTATTATTATTTTGGTGAATAATATTTGAGTAAGTTGAGTTTATCAAAGTGAAGCTCCAAAATCCAAACAAGAATAATCTTATTCTATCTATCTATTACTCAAAAAAAACTAGTCAACCATAAAGAGAAGCATTAATTAAAGAGTGAGATTATTATTATTATTATTATTATTATTATTATTATTATTATTATATATTATTATTATTATATATTAGCTCCTCTTGAAAAACCAAAGCTCTTTGCTTAAAACACAGAATTTAATTTACTACTACCGCTGGATCTAAAACGGCACCGTTTCTTTCCGCTAACCAATCCAACCGGAAAACTCATCAGAGAACCAAGACCACCACCACCACCACCACGGCCGGCACCGGCGCCGGGGAAAGAAGATCAATCAAACAATCAATTCTTTGCTTTCTTTCTTTTTGCATTGGTACGTAATCAAATTCTTTATTATTATGCTTTCATTTGATTCATGTGACCTATCCAATTCAAATTCAATGTTTTGTTCTTCATTTACTACCATCGGCGGTGTTGGTGGTGAGATTCATAAATTGTTACAATGTTCATTCTTGATTAATTTGTTTGTTCTTTAGGAGCAATTGGAAGAGTTCATCTCAGTGGTAAAGCCGATTCAACAGTGATTCGTATATATAATCAATCGATATACGATGAAGCTCGTCAGCTCTTCAGCAACCGACATACTGAAAACTCCGACATTTGTCAAAATCTCCGCCATTGTTCTAATCTCTCTCTCTGTATTCTTCCTCGGTACTCATTTCTACTCTAATTCCTACTATCCTCTCGCCTTTAACTTTTTCTCCCCTGCTTCTTCCTCTGATGCCGGCGGTGATGGTGATTTTCGAGCATTCGCTTCGTCTGTTGATTCCCCTTCGCCTATGGAATCTCCAGCGTCTCCGCCTCTTCCATCACCGCCGCTGATAGTTTCACCTCCGCCTCCTCCGCCGCCTCCGCCGGTTGCGAGAAGGACAGGGATAGTTGATGAGAATGGGGCAATGTCGGAGGAGTTTGAGGTTGGAGAGTTTGATCCGAATTTGATTGAGGATATGAGGAATTCTAGTGGTGGAGATGAGAGAATAGATGATGGAGTTAAGGAGAAAGTTAGGGTTGAGAAGTTCAAGGTCTGTGATCAGAGTATGGTGGACTATATTCCTTGTTTGGATAATGTGGAGGAGATCAAGAAGTTGAATTCAACTGAAAGAGGGGAGAAATTCGAAAGGCATTGCCCTGGCCAAGATAAAGCTTTGGATTGCGTGGTGCCGAGGCCTAAAGGCTACCAGAATCGGATTCCATGGCCGCAAAGTAGAGACGAGGTAAATTGAAACCCGAAGCATCTGCATTGTCACACTTTCTTTTGGAATTGTACTTGTGTTCTTGGTCTTAAGGTTCTTTCATGCTTTTCTTTGAAAAAATAGTCGTTATGAAAAAAATTTATTAGCAAAATAATCATGTTTGGTAGCACGAGCGACCAAAAATTATACTATGCAACCATAAAACGACCATAAGACCATAAATTTACAATGTGGTTATTTTGCTAATTAACATTTCCATGTTCTTAGTTTGGCAAAGCTTGATATGATTAATATTGAATTTTGCAGGTATGGTTCAGTAATGTTCCTCATACACGTCTGGTTGCAGATAAAGGTGGTCAGAATTGGATAACTGTAAAGAAAGATAAATTTGTTTTTCCTGGAGGTGGGACACAGTTTATTCATGGTGCTGATAAATACTTGGACCAGATTATTGAGGTTGGGAACTTTCACTATTCTTTGTTACATTAAATTTGTTTTTACTCTGATGGTTTTTCTTGTAATGACATTCATCAATCTTTTGATTACTTTTGAGAATAGATGGTTCCTGAAATTGCATTTGGGCGAAACACCCGAGTTGCTTTAGACATTGGTTGTGGAGTGGCAAGTTTTGGAGCCTTTTTGATGCAACGTAATGTGACCACTTTGTCAATAGCACCGAAAGATGTTCATGAGAACCAGATTCAGTTTGCATTGGAGCGAGGTGTGCCTGCTATGGTGGCTGCATTTGCCACAAGGCGGTTGTTGTATCCAAGCCAGGCATTTGACTTGATTCATTGCTCAAGATGCAGAGTTAATTGGACTCGTGATGGTACTCGTTTCTTTTTGCATCTTTTTCATGTTGGAAAAAAAAATATTGTTGTCTCCCTAAAGATTTTTGTAGACAATTCCTTTTTGCTGATTTCATTTCACATTTGATAAGATTTTTCCTTCTGATTCTTGTGATGTACAATAGATGGAATTTTGCTTCTCGAGGTCAACAGGTTGTTAAGGGCCGGAGGATACTTTGTTTGGGCAGCACAGCCTGTTTATAAACACGAAGAAAACCTGCAAGAACAATGGAAAGGTTTGTTCATCGAGTTAACTTTTTTATTCCCTTTTTTTTTTCCAGATCGGTTCTTTATTTTGGTTTGATTCATTTTCGGGTTCATATTTAACAGAAATGGAAGACCTCACCAGTCGTATATGTTGGAAACTTGTAAAGAAGGAAGGGTATATTGCTATATGGCAGAAGCCTTTAAACAACAGCTGTTATTCTAATCGCGAACCCGAAGTGCAGCCGCAGCTATGTGATACTACTGATGATCCAGATAGTGTTTGGTAATGTCTTATTTCATTTCATGCCGATAACTTCATAAGAACTCATTTTCAACTGCAACCACCATGGTTGCATAGTTCCACATTTTTCGTGATCAGAAATTAATGATCAGCCGCTCACTATTATTATTTGTTTATTTTTTCGGTAGGTATGTTGGTTTGAAGCCATGTATTACCCGATTGCCTGATAATGGTTATGGAGCTAACCTTACTACATGGCCTGAACGTCTTCTAACTCCACCAGAAAGACTCCAGAGCATAACTATGGATGGCTACATATCTAGAAAAGAACTTCTTAAAGCAGAATCGAAGTACTGGGCAGAGAATATAAAGGGCTATCTTAATGCTTATCACTGGAAGAAATTGAACTTTAGAAATATTTTAGACATGAGAGCTGGATTTGGAGGGTATACAAATCTTGTTATCATTAATTAGTTCGGTTTAACTTCAGTGCCATTTCTAACTCCATTTTCATGGCAGGTTTGCAGCAGCTCTCATCGAGCACCAATATGATGGCTGGGTTATGAATGTTGTCCCTGTTAGCGGGTTCAATACCTTACCTGTTATATATGATCGTGGACTCATCGGAGCTATGCATGATTGGTATGGCATTAATGCACCCTCCTGCAAGTTTTTCTAGACTATACGTTTGTAATGGCTTTAAATTTGAACTCTTTTTTGCTTTGGTAGGTGCGAGCCTTTCGACACTTATCCAAGGACATACGACTTAATACATGCGGCTGGTCTCTTCTCTCTTGAGAAAAAAAGGTATACTAATTTATACTTAGCCCTATGATGTTGAGCAAATAAACCCTATTTTCTCTGCAACTTATTGAAATATTTGGTTGAGTACAGATGCAACATGACAAGCATAATGTTCGAGATCGATCGGATGATGAGACCTGGTGGTCGGGCTTATATACGTGACTCGATATCTATAATAACCGAACTTCAAGAAATTGCTAGTGCCCTAGGTTGGGTGCCTGCATTGCACGACACAAGCGAGGGTCCTTTCGCAAGCTGGAAAGTCCTCATAGGCGAGAAGCGATTGTGACAAGCTCAAAACTCAAGGTTTCCATCTACCTCGAAAGTCTCCAACTAATTAAATAGAAAACTTTAAGCTAAGCTAACAGGTATGTCATTACGCGATTTCAATTGTCCAGAGTCCTAAGAAAAGAGAATTAGGAAAACGAAGAAATTTCGTAGTAACAAATTGTATTGAACATTGATAATAAGATAAGATAAGCAAGTTGGTTTTTTGTTTAACAGTTTTTCTTGGTTTTTGTTACTTTAATTTTTGTCTTCTCTTGAAAACTTGAAGAGGAATGAATGAGATCCACAAGACAAGGCACACATAGTGGCAAGGAATGGAGTTGCCGTAATACAACTCCCAATACAAAATTAAATTCACAGAACAAAACTTTGTTTCTTTTCCTAATTCACTAATTACTAAACTAGAGTCAGATTAGCTATATTTATATATGTTTGACAAATGAAGACATTACTTTAGGAAGAAGCTTATGCAAGTTGCAGAAAAAAGAAACTAAATTAGAAACACTTGGGGAGGATTTATCAGTTAATTATTCACAGTTTGGGAACCGATGAAAACAAGGTTTCTCTTGGATTGAGGGCTTTGGTAAAAACTTTTACATTGTTTAGTTTAGTTGACTATTTCATATTTGTTGTACCAAGTGAAGTTTTTTATTTGTCCACTTATTTGGGTCCTGGGTTTGGGTGGATCCTAAGCACGGCATAGCTCACCTTAGCCCGGGTCAACCTAGTTGCTTACGAAGACGTTTTATAATAGTTAACGATATTTTATTAAAGTTATTAAATTAAATTATATGAGATTTTATTCTTAATTATCTTTATAACATGTGAGGCCAATAGTGTCTTTTAGGACTCATTTGTTTGTGGACACTAATTTCCAATTTTTGCCTTATCACTTAATTTTATCATGGCAGAAAATAAATGGTTAATAAACAAAAGCAAAATAATGGCATTATCCAGTTCACATGACCCAAAATAATCTAAACTTTTTCATGTGCATGGTATGAAACCCACAAAATAATGGCATTATCCAGTTCACATGACCCCAAAAAAGGTATCAACTCTACAAACACAGTGATGATATTGATTTAGCATTAAACAAGTCAACTGATACTCAAAACACAACACCAAAAGGGTTCAAGCATATTATAGTCTCAACATTTTTTTGGCAGGTCAGTTAAAAATTTTTAAACTGCCTTAAAGAGTTGAGGAACTTAAAAGAACATGCAAAGTCAGATTTATATATACAAATTTACAAACCAATAAGAAGAAAATGGCCCTTCCTTAATCAGCTCTGATCAAATGAGACTGTATGGTGAGTTTTCATGGCTGCAGGAGATACTAAAAGTTAGTGGGGATTCATCACCATCACTGCTCCTCAAAGGTTCTGGTAAACTACAGTAGTCAAAGTCAACATGTATTTGGTTGTTAGTGGCAGGCCCAAGTGGTGGTTCATCTTCCTCCACCGAAATTAAGTCACTGTGCTGATGATCATTTGGATCCATATCATCACTTTCCTCCACAAAATATTCTTCAGATTTGGAATTTGGCAGGTCACACAAAAGGGTTTCGAGGGGACAGTTTCTGTCACAACTATTCAGCGAAAGAAACTTCACATCCAGGACTGAAGTTTTGAAATCCACCACAGAAGCAGCATGTGGGAGTGGGAGCTCAACGATATCGGTCAAAACGTCTTTTTCGGACCCCTCTTCCTCTTTTGTTTCAGAGCCAGTTGCATCCGTTGGATTTTGGATGGAATGATCTGGAATGTCATCAATCTTATCATGGACCAGTCCGTTGTTCGAATCAGTACCAACTTCTCCCTCTTTCATTATTTCAACAGCAGTAACTGAATCAGAGGTAGCATCTTCCTGTTTTGTATCAGAGTCAATAGCATCTGTCTGATTTTGGAGGGAGTGATCTTGAATATCATCCTTATCACAGACCAGACCATTGCTTGTTTCCGAACCAGCTTCATCTTTCTCTACTCTTTCAATATGCTGGTCTTGTTCATCATCTTCTTCAACAGTTTTCTCAGATTGGTTGTTATTATCAACCACATTTATGGTTGCCGTCTCACCAGTTCCTAAACGAATTTCTTCGATATCTTCTTCACTTGGAAACTCAGGAGCTTTGACGGAAAGAGTTGGAGAATGGTCTTCTGTCTGGATTGAAACAGAAGATACTAATCGAGCAAGTGCAGAAGCTAAAGCATCATCAACTGTCATTCTTTCCCTTGGTTTATCGACAGAAGAATCATCGATTGTTTCTGATACACAATTTTCTTCTTCTTCATCGTCAGTTGAAAATTCGGGAGCAGTAACTACAAGACTTGGAAGCAACTGAGTAGCATTAACAGAATCAGAAAAATCACTAACTGAGTTGGTTTGCAATTCAGAATGAACACTCTTAATATTCGATTCTGCTTCCTCACAACGAGCATAACCAATTTCACTATTGATCAAGGAATTGGAATTGGAATCAGACTGGACCAAAGAAAAATTTGGAGCACAAAATCTCGAGCAAGTCGGCAGTTCAGAATCCTTCTGTTTATTGGCGAGTACTTCAAGATGCTGCTCGACCTTGTGGAGCCTTGCCTCAATACTATGTATAGGCTTTAACAAGCTCTCTTCAAACCTTAAGAATAAATTCTCCATTCTTCCCATCCGAGAAGAAAGTTGGTCTAATGCTCTTCCAACATGATCATTGCTTTCACTGTGAGAAACTTGCACAGGAGTCTGTAACTGTGCAGTACTTACACTAGCCCTATTTATGTCCCGAAACTCAACTCTTTGACGATCAGCAACGCTGGAATTTCCTTCCCTCTGAATTGTAGTCGCAGCGCTGATAAACTGAGCTGCTTCTGATCCACTTTCAACGCAATTCTGTTTTTTCTGGACCTCAGAAGTCTGTTTATCTTCCATTCTGGTGGAACCCTTTGTTTTAGACATTTGCATAAGGGTAGGTAATAGCATTGTCATAAGAGAATTCCCAGTAGAGTTTTCCTTCTTATCCACTTCCTTTTCCGAGTCATCCGATTCAACAGGATCAGCAAACACATATACCTCATCAACATAAACACAATCCTTATTCTGAACTGAGAGTAGACGAATAGTAATAGATATACACGGATCTGCATCGTTGATCTGTGCTGTAGCCTCATAATAATCCTGACATTTTCCTCCAATTAGCCATGAATAATACATAAACAAAAGATAAAAACTAACGATCTCTCATGTTTTAGATAAGTAGCTTTTCAATTTCTTACCTGTGTGATCTTTGGCCTAGAATTATCTGGGACTTTAACATCTACCCATTCATCTTCACTGCTTCGACTACCATCGTTTCTTATGTTTTCTTTCGATTCACCATCACAAGCTCCCTTCGAAGACGCAGAAGCCACATCCTCCTTATCAATTGCTTGAAGCACTTGTTCATCTCTAGCAGCAATGCCACACCGAACAGTGCAAAGATATTCTTTGCCGTTTTGTGGGTTTGACTCATAATATATCTCATACACTCGAGCAGTGCTCCTAACATAAATCTGCTGGACCTCATGCTTTTGTGCAAAACAAACTGAACTTCCAATAAAATAAGGATATCAATTCTCTAAGCTCTAATAAAAAGGGTCGCTTAGTATGAATTTAGGTTATCAAAATGTATGCCTACTTAGAAAGTAATCCCAAAATTGTCATTTCTGAGATTATCTTATCCAAAAACAAAACAAAAGGGTTTATTCACATTCACTCAAAGAACCAATCACAACAAGTTCAAGAAGAACAATTACATCAACAAAAACATCCAAAATCAGCAAAGCAATTAGAAAAACTGATTGAATAAATCCACTATAAACACCATACTAACAAACAACTCGAAATCCCAAAAAAAAAGACTCCTTCACTCAATATTCAGTAAAAGAAAGTATTTTTACTTCAAGAAGAGTGATTCTCACTTACTTGTGATCTCACATGGCCCTGAATCTGACACCGAAGGTTTCAGAACAAGAGGGTCATTCGAACTTGAACTGAGGTCTTCGCAATCGCCATCTCCATCGCCGTCGATTGGAGAAAGAGATGAGTCAAAAGTGATTGACTTTAGGAGAGAACCGCGGGAAATAGACCAGTTGGTGGTGGAAGAATTCAATGGATTGGTGGTGGTCGTCTCCGATTCCATGGTCGGAGTTTCTCCTGAATTTTCTAACTCGATTTTTTTCTGAGATTTTGAAATCGAGTTTTCTCGGACAAGATTTGCTTTAATCAATTTTTTATTTATATTTTGAAGTGCGTTGTTTTGGTGACACGTGGAATCAAATCTTATGCTCTTTTCTTTATTTTATTTCATTTTTGTTGTCGTTTTCTTACTTTAGTTGTCGTTTGTCACTTTCTTTGTTGTTTGTTCCTTTAGTTGTCGTTTTTTACTTTTTTTTTGTCGTTTTCACTTTTGTTGTCGTTTTTTACTTTTTCTGTCGTTTTCACTTTTGTTGTCGTTTTTACTTTTGCTGTCGTTTTTTCACTTTTGTGGTCGTTTATTGTCGTTTTTTATTTTTGTTGTCGTTTATTGCGTTTAAAACTTTTGCTGTCGTTTATTGTCGTTTTCACTTTTGTTGTCGTTTTTTACTTTTGCTGTCGTTTTTCACTTTTGTTGTCGTTTATTGTCGTTTTTACTTTTGTTATCGTTTATTGCGTTTTAACTTTTGCTATCGTTTATTTTCAAAAAAAAAAAACAAAGCACTTTTGCTATCGTTTTGTCGTTTCTCATTTTTGTTGTCGTTTTCAGTTTTGTTGTCGTTTTTTACCTTTATTGTCGTTTTCACTTTTGTTGCCGTTTTACCACTATTGTCGTTTTTTATTTTTGTTGTCGTTTTCGACGTTTATTGTCGTTTTTTGACTTTTGTTGCCGTTTATTGTCGTTTTTAACTTTTGTTGTCGTTTTCGACGTTTATTGTCGTTTTCACTTTTGTTGTCGTTTTTTTCGTTTATTGTCGTTTTTCACTTTTGGTGTCGTTTTTTCACTTTTGTTGTCGTTTATGAACAATTCTGTGATTTCAAATCGAGTTATTTTAAGTGCTCTATTTCGGTAGTTACTGAAAGCACATTATGTCACATGCTCTTTTTCTTATAAACCATTTTATTCACATGTTCAAATATAGTTTTTTTTCTTAATTTTATTTATGGAACAATTATTATTGTTGCTTGTAAAAACATTTTGTATCAAAACT
Source organism: Cannabis sativa (assembly GCF_029168945.1). Lineage (NCBI taxonomy): Eukaryota > Viridiplantae > Streptophyta > Magnoliopsida > Rosales > Cannabaceae > Cannabis > Cannabis sativa. The sequence goes on along the minus strand of NC_083603.1, from coordinate 1,872,251 downwards.
GATTATAATATTATTATTATTATTAATTTATTTTTATAAATCAAAAAATTATATAGCTCAAAAAAATAAATTATTTACAACTTAAATAGCATCTTAACAAGAGATTTGAAAAAAGAAATTAATTACAATGACTGAAATTAACTATTTAAGGCTAGCTCAAGTGGCCATAGGAGATGCGTGTGTGTTGGAGGTCCTGGATTTGAGTCCCAGGTTATGCATGATATTATATATAAACGCTTAAATAAAAAAATTACAATGACTGAAATTGCTCTCTTTCTTCTATTGTTCTTTCTTCTATTGTTTTTATGATAATATTTAGACCTGTAATTCTATGTTTTACATTTATTTTTACTTGCTTAACACTACTTCCAACTGTTTGCATCTTGTCATTCTAAAAAAAATAATTTCGATTAATCAAAATTTGATAAACCAAGCATGTTATAATAATTTTTTTTTAACTTGAGAGCACTTAGATCGAAAATCTACTTGATTAGCGCCTTTAAGGAGCAAGCAGCCCCTTACCAACCCAACCACCTTTTGATTTCTTTAAGACACTGTTAAAAACACATCCAAAAAATATGTGTTCAATAGTTTCTAGAGCAACCCCACATAACAAGTAAGATCCATCTTGACATATTTTAAACTTCAATGGTCGATTCTTGATTTGAAGCCGATTTTGGATGGCCAACCACAAAATAAAGCTATGCTTCAGTATATTGTATCTATTTTAGACTTCTCTATGCTAGTAAATTTTATTTTTATCATCAAAAAAATAGTTGTAGATTTAGTGGATACTATATTACTTACCAAAGGAGGATGCAAGTGAGGAGGATGTATATAAGTTTCTTTAATCTTTACAATTTGTCTTCAATATCAACTCCTTTCTATGGTTGCTTGATAGTCTCACCACTATGAACATATTTCATTCATAAATTGTCTTGTTTTGTCCCAATAACAGAGTGTTTCGAAAACCCAAGCCTTCCTATCTTCAATTTATCATCATAAATTATTTGCATAAGTTTTCTCTCCATAAAAAGCACTACAAATGACATTAATCTTCAACACTGCTTTAGAAGAACCCAACAGCAATAAGCACTGAATTTATTAGAGATGTTCGACCAATAAAAGAGATATTCTAAATCCTCCAAATTCTAATTCTTCAAAACCATCTTCTCCACTATTGAATCACATTCCATTGTCGATAATCTTCTAACTCAAATTAAAATGTATCTTATTTTTAATGTGATATATTGATATTTTAGTTGAATTAAGAAAATCATTGATGATTTTATTACATAGTTATTTTTGAATCATATCATAATACATTTGATTAATTATTTGGTCCTTCCTTCATTCGGCAGTGTTAATTTGAAAATTCGATTAGTGTGAAATAATTAAATAGTTATATATAATGCATATTTATTTATATTTTTAATATTTTTGCTATATAAAAACAGAATAATAAACATAGAAAGGATCAAAAAAAAATATCACTACATTCATATATTTATTATTTATAGGATTATACTTAACATATAGTAAGTATCCTACTATTTTAGTTATATAGTAATTGTAGGTACTAAGCACTACAATTAATTTTATTAATTAATTATATATATTATAATTAATTAATTAACAACATGAACCGACGCAAACCCCAACTAAAATTCCAACAGGAGCACAATGGCATCCGCCGCAACAAGGGTCGTTGAGAACATTGCAAGAGGAACCGCTACACCCATCATTACGACGGAGCCCCTCAGCTTCTTGGCGGGCCAACATCCTTGACACAACTTGATCTATAGGAGAAGATTTAGCGATCTTCTTCATCATTAATGTAGCAACATCAGTTTCAACTTCAACCTCAACCTCAGTATTCTCATTGACGAGTTCCTGATCAGAAGATGAAGTGAGAAGTTTAATATTGTTGTTATTATTGTTTTTGCATCTTGCAAAGGCGGACGGAACAAGCATTAGAACCACCATGGCCGCCACGACGACCACCACCAAGTTGCTAATCTTAATCTTACTCTCCATATTATCCTATATATAATGTATTATACTAATTGTATGTAGTGTATGTATTGTTTGTTTGGTATTGTTAATAATTAAACATCGGTTCCTTTATATATAGTTGTAATAAGCTAGTTCGTATGTACACTTAGTGCATGTTCTAACCAATTAATATGAAATGTAAAAGACATGCATGCAGATGCAATTGTACATTAACACTTTTTATGCATGTTGAGTGGAGCCTATTATTGATTAATTAACTACAAAACCAATTATATGTGTTCGTTAGTCATAAAAAATACTTTAGATTTTCTTGGTATCGAAATAAAAATACAAGGGCATGTAATATAAAATACAAAATAGAAAATTTTATTTAATATAGGCGACTATCTACCAAACACATAAGTTTTCCCAAAATTGTAAGACATAGTGATTGACTCTTTCTCCTATTAGAATTTAGAATGAGAGAAGTTAAAATGAATAGAATTTTATCTCAAAATTAATTGGTAAAAACTAATTTTCAATGAGAAGAGTAGGTCATTCATCTTATACATGATAATTTATTTCTACTTATTAATAATGTGAGAGTAACTTTGATACACTCTCCTCACGTTTGGGTTTGGAAAGTGTAAGTATATATAACAAACAACGTGTAAGACACCACAAGACCGAAAATGACATTTGAAAGAATCCCACAAAGCCAAATATCGAAAAATTTGTAGATGTACACGTAGGAAAATTTGTATATATTGAAACAGGTCACAGACGCCAACCTTGAAAACTGACATACATTGGCTGGAAGGTCCCAAATAGAAGTTAAAATAAAAATAACAAAAATTTTTAGTTTGACTTGTTTTTTTAGATTGGTAGCACTTTGGGCTGAAATGATGGAGGCGTGAGGCCCCTTTGGGCTGAGACGACATGAGGAGGTGAGGACACGCCTCTTTGGTCTGATACGAACCACAAACCCCAGATCTCAACACAATTATACATAATACAAAACTAACTATTAGTTTAGAAATTTTACCTCTTGTTGCCTATCAGAGTTTTCTCACTATCTTTCACTACAAATTTTTTTACTTTTAGTCATAACAAAAATTGTGACTAAAAGTGAAAAAATCGTGACTAATTATAAATTATAATTTATATGTTGTGACTAAAAGGTCCGTAGATAAAAGTATTAGTCACAAAAATTACAATTTGTTGTGACTAAATGTATTTTTAGTCACAATACTTATTGTGACTAAACTAAATTAGTGACAACTTGTAACTAAATACTATGTTTTCGTCACAAGTAACATTTTGTTGTGACTTAAAGTCACATTTAGTTACAAAAAAATTATGTTGTGACTAAAAAATTGTCACTAAAAGTAGTAGTTTTTTGTAGTGTTTTCGCATTATTTAATTGAACATCTAATCCATAAAAACTTGTTGAAAAGTTCACACTAGGGTCTTTCAAGTCAGCCTCAACACTCTAGGATTAGAGTAGACTATTAGGAATGAATATAAATTTATAATCACGGTGTGCACTCAACTTATGAGATACTGTGATTGAGATTGAGTTTAACACAACACACCTGTATTCCTATTTATTTATTTTGACTCTATATAACCTATAATTTATATTTTTATTTTTTGTACAAATAATATTATTATTTATAACTACTAATAGTGATATATTAATAATCAAACAAAATACATTTCAGTAAACTCAAGAGGGTACTAAATCTCCATTAATTATAATAATATTCTCAAAATATAGAAAAAGACATCTCAATTCTTAAACAAATTGGAGTTATAAAAACGTTACAATGGTTTGAGAATAAATTTGTATTGATTTTGTTTAAAATAGGTAGATATGTGGATTATGTGTTTGATGGTTTTGTTTAAATAAATCCCTGATATGGTGGGACCCCGAGTCTGGATGTCGCCACGTAAGATAATTTTCGAAAGTCTCTTCAATTGCCTGTATTTGGATTACCCCATGAGAGCATCTAGAAATGTCATGATGGAGCTTTCACCATCTACGCCACATCATTTTGTAGACTGAAGTGGTCTGACCTTGCCTTTCTGTAAGCTAGGCTTACATTCGGCTCTAGACCTTTTACCGCCGTTGCACTTTTATTTACATCTTAATGCGCTGATAATAGTTATTTTTGTTGACACTTTTATTTTACGCCGGTAAAAGCTCTAGTAACAACGTTGATTTGTCAACCCCTTTTGCCAATGGTATACCCAAGCCAAAGTCTTATTTCTTGTAGTTGTAGTGGGGTTGATAGGTTAATTTGTTGGGCCTAAAAATGAGCTTGCTTTGATTAATTTTGCTGAAACATGCGCAAGTTACTAAACCAGAAACGTGAATAACAATACAAAATATTAATATTATAATGTATGATTTGTCAGCATATATTAATTAGTATTGGATTGAGGAAAAATAAAAAGGAAAAAGAAAACACAATAATTTGTTTACATTATCCGTTAGCTAACCCCAATAAATATCTTTTTTGAAATTATAAAACATTATTATCTTATCAAATCGATTAATAAAATATTATTTTGCATGCAGCAAGTCCAATATATACTTCACATTAATTAATAATATACTAATTTCATGAGAGTCATGCATGAACAATAATAACAATAGCGGTGAGGAATGCTAATTGCCTAAATAACTCTCTTAATTCAAAATGAGAATTTAAAAAGGGGGAAATTTGAATTTTAATGCTTACATTACCTTAAAATTTTTCTCCTAAACTTATACTTACCAATACTTCTAACATATGACAACTTTATTGTTTTCTCCAAAATACTCTCCTCCAGTTACATCAACTCCTCTCTTTCTATCATCTTCCTCTAAATGTAAATCGGACCCATCAGGCCCAAAACATCGGACCCATCGAGCCCAAGGAATCGGGCCCATCGGACCCTAAAATTGGACCTATATCGAGCTATCGGGCTATCGGGCCAATCGGGTAGTCATCTTCAACCTCCAGCCAAGCCCCCATCGGATGGGCATCATGCACCATCAGGCCTAATCTAAAAAATTTTATTTTCGACAGATCTCTTCCTAATCTTCCTAATCTAAACCTAACTAACATATTCACACAAAATTGCAACATATTATTCTATTTTATGAATTTAAGCACCAAAAATTAAAGGAAAAAATTGAAAAAAATAATAATTATCTTAGACATTTTAGGTTTTGGGCGGTCAGTGTGGGTGATGTGGGTTGAGGGGGCCGGTCGGCTTTGGGTCACGTAGGCCGGTCGGCTGCGTGGGTAGTATATGTGTGTGGGTGTGGCACCGAGCGAGAGAGAAAGAGAGGCGAAAGAGAGAGAAGGCAGATTTCAAATGGGAGTAATGTGAGAATTAAGTAAATGTTGTCCCATTTTACCAATACCCTCTATTTTAGGTTTAGGGAAAAAATTACCCCTTAATGTATGCATAAAAATTCAAATTTCCCATTTAAAAATAATTTATATGATGAAAATATAATTTTAAAATATTATAATTATTTTTATCTAATGCAAATAAATTTATACTTTTAAAAAAAATAATTAATATATAATACATAAAAAATAAAAGTTTATATACCATATGTTTTTATATATATTTGTGATTATAATGAACTAGATTATAACATTATCATTATAATAAAATCTTAACAACTCACAACACTTTAAAATTTATAATTTATCAAACACTCAACTAATTTTTTTTTCTAAAGTTCTGCTGCAGTTACTTTTTCTCACAGCACAACGACATTTATTTTTTCCATAACACAGCTGTACCAAACTGGGGGCCCTCAACGGGTGAGGTACATACAAAAATTCTAACCAAAAATTTAAATTATGTATTTAAATGTAACCGGAAGTTATAGTTAGGTATTTTTGAGGCAAATAACTCTAACTAGAAATTGCTACAAGGAAAGGAATCTTAAGGTGCCCAATGTGACACTCTACATTAGGCACTCAATGTGGATAATCTACGACCTTTATAAAAATGACAATCTTTTTTGGGTTTCCACATATTAAATTACCAAAATATCCTCACTTTTCAGCTTTAGTTTATTATGCTGAGGTTGATTTATACAATACATGTGGTAGTTTTTTTTTTTAATTAAATTATCTATTATATATGTTAAATAATTTAGTTTAATTCATTAATAAAATTAAATTTTAATTTATTTAATATATATAAAACATGATTGTTTTTTTTTCTCAATATGGTTATATATATATTTGTAGGAATAATAGTGTGCACAAATAAATACTTTTTTCTTTAGGAAATTTAGTCTTATAATTTATTACATACATAATTTACTAAGAATTATAAATTATAATTTATTTTCATAATTTCACATTAAAAAAAATAATTTTAATTTTTTACTTTTTGTCTTTTCTTTCAAGAAGAAGAGATAAGTTTGCATTGAAGATTTTTTAGGACCACTATTAAATTGTGTCTTTTACCTTTTCTTTTCTTTTAAGAATTCTCATTGTTAAATATAAATGAATTATTTTAGATTTTATAGCATATAGTTAACAAAATGCTCACGTCGTCTTCAATGGGAAATATAACAATTATGTTATATTATATACAAATATTTACTTTGTGATATATTTGTATTAATTTTTAATATTGTACTTCAATACACAATTATAAAATTTTATTCATGCAAATTTTTATGTTCAATTAATACATCTATTAAAATACAAAAAGAAAAAAATATTTATCACTAATTCTATTATTATTTTATTATCTAAAAGAATGTAAATAGTTTATAATATAACGTAATGGTCAATAGCTATATATATTAATAAAATATTAAAAAAAATATATAAAAATAAATAAAAAATAGTGTATTTATAACAATATAAATTTTGGATTGTGCTATATTATGGGTTAAATTTAGTATAATTTTTGAAATGTATCAATTTTGGCACAACTTTTAAAATACTGTTAGAGCAAGTTTTTTGCAAAATAAACTACACACGTAATCTATTTGATGTATCGCCATTAGAGATACACTTATGCAACTCTTTAATAGATGATGTATCATTATCATGTGAGTGTCACACTAATGACCATATGATAATTATATTTTGTTTTGAATATGTTAAGTGTGGTTTATTTTACAATTAAGTACATTACAAGACACATGCTATGCTAGATTAAAACTCAACAATGGTGGAAAGTGGAGTTGGAGTCAAATTTCTTGGTAGCAGTACACGCTATTTGAAATTTATTGTCTATGCTTTCTTTTTTTAGGATTATTATAGAAGATTGTCGTAAATTTTCCTTATTTTTTATTAAACGATCTACTAACATGGTTGCTCATAGTGTTTTGCTAGAGCATTTTGTTCTTTTTTAGATCGAGTATTCAACAAAGGTGATATTAATCCAATTGAGTTACAGTCTTATCTTTTGGCTGATTTAGCAAATTAATAAAAGTTGTATATTTTCTTTCAAAAAAAATTATCGCACGTGTTGTTCCAACTAGTTATAATTAAAAAGGGGGAAAATAGCATAGATAGACAGAGATGGATCAAAGATGAGGACTACATTATTTATAGGATTATGTATACTTAACATATAGTAAGCATAGCATGGATCCTGTTATTTTAGTTATTATATAGTAATTAATTGTAGGTAGGTACTACAATTAACTAATTTTATTTATTAATTAACAACATGAACCAGCGCAGACCCCAACTAGAATTCCAACAGGAATACAACTGCATCCTTTGCAACAAGGGTCGTTGAGAACATTGCAAGAGGAACCGCTACACCCGTCATTGCGACGGAGCCCCTGAGCTTCCTGGCGGCTCAACATCCTCGACACCGCCTCATCTATAGGTGAAGATGAGGCAATCTTCTCCATCATCGATACAGCAGCCTCATCAGATGAACTCACAAGTTTAATATTATTATTATTATTATTGTTCTTACATCTTGCAAAGGCCGACGGAACAAGCATTAGAACCACCATAGCCGCCGCCGCCACCACCACCAAGTTGCTAATCTTAATCTTGCTCTCCATACTATATATATATATTATTGATTGATTGTATGTATGTATGTATTGATATATTTTAACTGATGCTATTGGCCTTTATATAGAAGCTATAATGTGTATGCCATTGGATTGGGATAGATATAAATATATATTATGTACAATTTGATAAAACCTCAGAGAAAATAATAAGATATTATAGACCTAATCAATAAAATCTTCACCCAAAATATTCCAAGATCATTAATTACACTAACCAAAAAATATTGTTCTTGCTGGCACTAATAGTAAGGTTGTACATAAATTTTTATAAACCACCTAATTTAAATAATTTACTCAAATAAAATAAAATTATCGTGATGTATACATTATGATTATTTAATGAGTAATTAGTGTGTTGAAATTGTTAAGCTGATATTTCGAATTGTTTAGAATTAAATTGTTTCTTTGTCAAAATTAATATTAAGTATATTTATATGTTTATAGATTTATCTATTTTTTCTTAAATCAATCATGCTCATATAGCAAAAAAATCATACTCATACAGACAAGTTATTTTCATTTTGTAATTTAGATCTTCTTAGTCATTATTTAGTTCACTTAAACCTTTTCGGATTATGGTAACTGAAGTTTTGTTTCTTTAGGTACTCCATTACAAAGATTTGTATTACATGTATTATTTACTTTTGACTATGAGGAGGTGGATTTCTTTATTGAGAAACATATAGCATGACAAATTATTGTTTATATATTGAATAATTATTTTTGATTAATGAGATTCATATATATAACTGTGTATATTGAATTCTTTATTCAAATAATTATTTTTGAATTTTACGTGATTATTTATTGTTCATATATCTAGAACCCTATTTGATTAAAGTTAAGATTATAAGATTAATTAATTTGTGATTTCTTCCTATACACATAATAATAATCTCACATAATAACTAATAATATTTTTTCTTTAATTTTTAATTGTATCACTTTTTTTTTTGATGAATAAGGAAATCTTGTAACTATCAATTACATCTCAAGTTTTTGTACATAATCGGCTATTTACTGCTATAAATCAAATCTTTTTACAAATTACAAATTCAGCACCCGATTCTTGTCCACCTCCTTTGTTTTACTTGGCCATACTCCTACAATTCTCCTCTTGCTTTCCTGCTGTACCCGATTCACAATCGCCCTGATTTGCCATTGTTTTTGATTCCACAGCACATCATTACGTGCACCCCAGATCTGGTATACCAAGGCAGCCAACATAGTTAACATCAATTTAGTATATGTGCCTCGCACGTAGCTTTTTGCCAGTATATACGTATATATACATTATACATATGTACCCACATAGAATTTTAATCCAACATGTAGTGGGAACCAGCTAGCTAGCATATATTGGGATGCTTTCCAAACCTCAAAATGGTCCACACAAAACTGCCCTCTGGTGCTTATGCTTCACTACTAATTATTTCTAGTTAACTATGGGCTTCTTAATTTGCAATCCAACACGAAGCAAGTGTTACTTCATTTCACACCACACTACACTATCTCTATTTACAAGATTAACTGTTATAAAATTAGATTTTCAATTTAATTGCTCCCAATACTAATTTTATCACTCAAACTTGAAAATGAAAATAGAACTCGCAAATGTCTAAATCATTTTACAAAGCACACATCATCAAGGATTTTGCCTCAAAGGCCAATTAATGCAAGTTCTATCCAATCTAACTTATCAATCCTCTATTAATCCTAGTCAAGCATGTATAACAATGTCCAAGTATTCACATTTACCAATCATATTCAACTTTTCCAACAAGTGCCAAAGTTAAGCACAAAAATAATCAAATTAAAAGAAACTAAATTAGAATAGAATTCAACTATTTTCATGATATTAACTAAAACAGTCATATGCAACAACGCCGAAAACTTATTATAGATTTTCCAGCACACAAGTATATGTGGTCAAAGTAAGTAATAGACTCACAAGAATGAGATAGATCGCCCAAGAACTGTAGTTAATTACTAAACAATTAAATTCTTAAGTTCTATTTAGCAACAATAATAATTGAGAAAAAAGAGTTCAAAATCTATTGAAAAAAAAAACACAAATAGTTAAAGTGAAATTAACAATGATTAAAACTTAGGGTAATTAATTTTAATTGAATCTACTTTATCTGGTTTAATATAATTTAATTATCAAATTCTAATTTTAATGTGATAGCTGTTTTGGTCGAAAAACAGTCACCATTTGTTCTTTTGTGGGTTCTTTCTTTTCCAATTCCTAATCTGCTTTTCTTTACGTGATCCTTCTCTATTTATTTGGTACGTCTTTTTGATTGCATGGGTAATCTATCATATACCTATTCTGCTGTTGACACGTGTTTTTCCTCTCTGTTCTTTCTGCTATGCTACGTATCCGTGTTTCAACTGGTAGCTATAATGATGCTGCTTTCTCTCGATCCGACGGTATCATACCCTCAAAAATACTGATTTTTTCCTTTGTGTCCAGAATCTCCTTCTTCCGTCGATCCGAGTTTCCTTCCGTCGGGGGTGTTTGTCCTAATCGTGGTATCATCCCGGCGTTCATTTTCTTATTGCATTTTAGGTACATCCCTCGTCGGCAGGTCATCTAGGAGTCCTTATTGGGTTCTCATTTGTCATACATCCTACATTCGACTTTTTACTCTGTCGACCAATTCTTCTGTTCCCCCCTTCCTTCAATTTCCGTTGGTGCTTACTCATTTTCTATGTCGTTTAGCGCTCCCTTTCCTTTTTTGTCCGTATCGCTCCCTTGAGGTTCAGTGCTTGGGCCGCACCGTGTTGGGCCTTCTCTGACGTATTTTGATCTTGGGTCTTTATGTACTCAACCTGTGTGGGCCTTTTGACGTTTTTATTTTAATCTATTGGGTCTTTTGTTCCTGTGCTCGGTTTTTACCCCCCAAACACGGATTTACTAAAGAAACTTATATTCGGACTAGGACATATAAATCTCAACATATATGTAAATTTTCTACTCTCGTGATAAATTTAAACACATAGGAAGCATTAAGCATAAAAATCCTAAATGGTACACAAACTATATAGGTACTCTTGTCCTATCTTGAAATCTTTGTCCATTTCACTATAGCATAATCAATATTCACTTCTCAGATTTTGTATATATTGTTATATAATAGTTGATGGGATCGGCCTTTATATAACTTGTTTGTATAACTTGGGACAACCATAGCTTAAAATAATTATTCTTTTTGAAAAACTAAAATAAAAATCATAAAATTTTGTTAATTTGTTAAGACACCCCTAATTAATAATTGTGTTTAACAAGATATTGTTATAAATATTAATAATTATGTGGATGTCCAAATCTTTTATTTATTACCATTAATTGTAATCAATATTCCTCTTTTTCTTAGTTTCCCTTTTTCTTAGTTTCTTAATATCTCACTCTTGTATTTGTATAAATAGGGGTTCACCCCATTGGAATAAAACAACTCAGAAATTCTCATTCACTTTATCTTTCTCTCTTCATCTTCTTCTTCTTTCCTCTCATCTACTTTATATTATTTTATAACACCTTATCAGCACGAGTCTCTGCCCAAGCTTCAAGCATGAGTCTCTGCCCAAGTCCCAATGTAAGTATCTTGTTAAAGTTCTTGAATTATTTCAAAGTCAAAATACACTAAATATATATTTATATATATACTCCTCTGACTGAAATAATTTCAAGAATCATTTAGTTTTTTTTTTTCTTTTTATCTATATATCTATATATTATATATGTATGTATATATTTTTATATATTTATTATTGATTTCATATATATATAATGTTCTTATCATTCATAATATTTACAATATATGTGTGCCTATGATATGATAGAGAAAATTTATATAAATTATACATATATCCAGAAGATTATGTATCATCGATAAAATATTGCATATATCCTAAAGATTATGCATCATCGATAAAATATTGCATATATCCTGAAGATTATGCATCATCGATAAAATATTGCATATATCCTGAAGATTATGCATCATTGATAAAATATTGCATATATCCTGAAGATTATGCATCCTCAATAAAATATTGCATATATCCTGATGATTATGCGTCCTCAATAAAATCTTGCATATATCCTGAAGATTATGCAAACGTAATATTCATTATATAGTTGATGGATATATAATGAAAGAGATGAATACATATTTATATATATGTTCTTGTATTCTTTGAGGACAATGAAAAGTAATCTAATATCGATATACATTTTGACAAACATTTCCTGAAGTAAATGTTTTATATTTGTCAAAAAAAAAAAATAATTGTATTTATGTGAATACAACTAAAGAATCATTAAAAATGATTATTATTGATGCAATTTTATAGTGGGTTTTGAATACCTAAAAAGAATATTAAGAAAATTGCATTGAAACATCAAAGTATAAGAATAACAGTGAGCATGACTAATATTATTTAAATACATGAGACATGTATTTATTGTTCATCATTCCCTGCAGAGAATGATACGAATTGAATTTAACTACTTTTAAAGATTGTTTGTATTAGTCATGTTACTATACATTGTTATTACTTGCAATGTTGGAAATTATTGCATGTGACATATATTAAAGATCAAATTTTGCATACATCTTGGAGATTATGCAAAAATTGTATTCATATATTCTTTGAAATATTGTTAAAGAAATTGTTGAGTAATTTCTTTTTATATATGAACAAGTAATAAATTTTTAAGAAATTTATAATAATGTTCTACTTGTTCAACGTCATTCCCCGAAGTGAATGTAATGATTTTAAATAATCAATGGCATTGTTTGCTACTCAAATATTTCCAGAAGAAATTGGAAACAACCAAAAGATGAAATACCACACACAATCAAAGTGCATGAAATCTATATATCATGTGTGGGATTGAATAATAGTAGTCGCGTACCTGTAGTACGGACACACTTATAATCAAGATAAAAGTATATTTGATTATTGAATAAGTGTGAATTGTACAAATTGATTGTACATTTAGAATATTTAAATATCATTCCCTGAAGAGAATGAATAGACATGAAATTCTATTTCAAAGAATATAAATTTCACATATATTGGTTGTAACACCCCGATTTCCCGAGATGTCACATAGGATAGTCCGTATAAAACAATTTAATAAGATAAAGACAATCAAATACTGCTTTATTGAAAAATATCCAAGCATGAGATCTCATTGTTTAAAACAAAATACTTTTAGTACTGTAAACTTAAATAAGAACTAGTTAAGTCAAAATAATAGTTCCAAAATGTTTAGCAGTTAAAAACATTAAAAAAGCAAAATACTGTGCCAGCCCCCTAACATGCGGTCCACGCCTCGAGCTCTTCATTCTCACTGCTTAGCCTTACCCTTACCTCAGTTGCTAAGACCACACTTGCTACCTCGAGCACCTCAACGAATTTTCTTGTTGAGAACAAGATCCTCCAGAAACCCCTGAACGGAGTGTCGCCGGAGTTCTCGTCGGTTTCGTCGCCGGTAAAGTGTAACTTTGTCTCCGATGGCTCTTGAAGCGTCCTTTCGATTGGGGAAGCTCTCCACAATGCTCAGGACCTCAAAACGATCAAGAAAAGTGGTCCGAGAGGCGGATCGGGGGTTGTCTTCTTCGTTGGCGGTGTACCGCCTTTAATGGAGTCAAAATTTTGGATTTTCGTTTTGGACGTTAAAGCTTCGTTTTCTTACGTCAAAAACAATCCTTAGGGTCCCATGCACTCAAATATAACCTCCCTTGACCCAAGAACAAGCTTAAACACGTTCGAATTCGAGTCTGTAACTAAGCCGCACCTTTGAAGCTTCAAAAATGGCGAATCTCAAAACGACGACTTCCGCCCCTTATACCACGTTAAAAGGCTTCCTTAGGTCGTATATAAGTGATCCCAAACCCCCACGTTCACCCAGGTTTCACTCCGCTTGAAGAAACGAAAGTTTTCGGTACCGTATACGTGCTCTCTCTCTCTCTCGTTGGTTCTCTGTTTTGGGTGAACGAAAATAGAGTTTAAAACCTCATTTCTATCGTGTTTAAACTCAAGCAAAATATCGCATTGAACCGAAGTGGAGCGATTCCCATTCCACCAAAATAGGCGTTCGGTTCGGTTGAATCGTGTATACGTATCGCATATACTAACTAATAATAATAATAATAATAATAATAATAATAATAATAATAATAATAATAATAATAATAATAATCATACGATAATAATAATAATAATCGTGTGCTGAACTGCATCTGGCCCTAGGAGTTTGTTCTCTCCCAACTCATCCCAATGCAGTGGAGACCTGCACTTTCTTCCATACAACATCTCATAGGGTGCTACCCCGATAGTAGACTGATAGCTGTTGTTGTAAGAAAATTCAATCAAAGGCAGGTATTTGCTCCATGATCCTTGGAAATCTATCACACATGCCCTCAACATGTCTTCCAAGATCCGATTTGTTCTCTCGATCGACCATCTCGTCTCTGGATGATATGCGTGCGAACTTCAATCGAGTTCCCATTGCTCTCCGTAAGCTTTCCCAAAAGGCAGAAGTGAACCGAGCATCTCGATCACAAACACTAGAATACGGTGCCCCATCTAATCTCACAATCTCATTCACATAAAGTTCAGCAAAATGGTCCATGGAGTAAGTCATGCGTACTGGTAGAAAATGGGCAGATTTTGTATACCTATCGACGACTACCCAAATGGCGTCATGTTGCTTTGTAGTCTTAGGTAACCCAGTCACAAAATCCATGGAAATCTCTTCCCACTTCCATTCGGGGAGCTTCGGTGGTTGTAATAATCCGCCGGGTCTTTGATGCTCTGCTTTAACTTGTTGACATGTTAAGCATTTGGCCACAAATTCAACTACATCCTTTTTCATACCGAGCCACCAATACAATGCTTTTAGGTCATGGTACATTTTAGTGGTCCGGGATGAAGGCGAATAAGGTGTAGTATGAGCTTCTACCAATATCCCCTTCTTGAGCTCATCATTATCGGGCACATAAATTCGTCCCTTGAACCGAATTAATCCTGTGTCTGATATTTCATAATCTTTGGCGTTACTATTCAAAATTTCTTGCTTTAGTTCACCGAGCTTTTGATACGTCGTCCTTGCCCCTCCTTAATTCTTTCTAACAAAGTGGATTGAAGTGTGACCTTTGCAAGTTGTCTGTAATAAACTCTATACCGGCTCGTTCCATGTCTTCCACTAATTCCCTTGATACTCCTTGTAAAGTGGAAACTAGTCGGGACCTCTACGGCTGAGTGCATCATCGCTACCACATTGGCTTTACCGGGATGGTACATTATCTCGCGGTCGTAGTCTTTGACTAGCTCCAACCATCTCCTACGCCTCATGTTTAACTCCCTCCGGGTGAAAAAGTACTTTAAACTCTTATGATCGGTGTAGATTTCACATTTCACTCCATAGAGATAATGACGCCGATTTTTAGTGCAAAAACCCTTTACGGCTAACTCTAGGTCATGTGTCGGGTATCTCCGTTCGTATTCTTTTAATTGCCTTGAAGCGTAAGCAATTACCTTCCACTTCTTGCATTAGAACACAACCCAACCCTTGTTTAGATGCATCACAATATACCGCAAATTGTCCTCTTGTTGGTAAGGCGAGGATTGGTCTTTGAGATAAGTCTGATTCTTCAACTCTTGGAAAGCTTTGCTCACACTTGTACGACCGGAAAATTTTAGATTCTTCCTAGTTAATTCTATTAAGGGTGTGGCTATCTTTGAGAACCCCTCAACAAACCTTCTATAATAGCACTAAACCCAAAAGCTTCGAACCTGCGAGGCGGTCTTTGGTCTAGGCCATTCTTTTTCACCGACAACCTTAGCGGGATCTACTTTTATTCCCAGGTTAGTGACAATGTGGCCCAAAAATGCAACCTCGGACAACCGAGAACTCACATTTTTTGTACTTGGCATACAATTGATGTTCTCTCGGTATGTAAGGTCAAGCGTAAGTGCTCCTCATGTTCCTCCTCTCTGTCTTAGAATAAATCAGAATATCATCTATGAATACAATGACAAAGGCAGTCCGGATATTCCTTGAAGACTCGGTTCATGAGGTCCATAAAAAGCCGGGGCATTTGTAAGTCCAAATGACATCACCATGAACTCGTAATGTCCGTATCTCGTTCGAAGGAAATTTGTCTTCGGTATGTCTTCATTTTGATTCTTAGCCGATGGTATCTGAACGAAGATCAATCTTAGAAAATACATTTTTCCCTTGAAGGCCGGTCAAACAAGTCGTCAATCCTCGGTAATGGGTACCGATTCTTTATAGTCACCTTGTTCGGTTCTCGGTAATCTATGCACATTCTCATAGTACGAGTCTTTCTTTTTAACAAATAGAGCCCGGTGCGCCCCACGGAAAGTAGCTAGGTCGATAAACCCTAACTTAAGCAATTCTTCCAAGCTTGTATTTTGAGTTCTTTCAATTCGGATGGTGCCATCCTATATGGTGCGCGGGAAGCGGGTGTCGTTCGGGCACTAATTCTATCACAAATTCGATTTCTCTGTGTGGTGGTAACCCGGGTAACTCCTGCGGAAATACATCAAGAAACTCAAAGAACTACCCGTGTTTCCTCCGGCTTTCTTTCAATTTTCTTGGTGTCATCGACCACATTAACTAGATACCCTAAGCACCCACGTTGCAATAGTTGTCCGGACCTTCATTGCGAAATAATAGGAGTGCGGGGTTTCTTTCCTACCCCTACGAACTCGAATGTCTCTCCATCTTCTGGTGTGAAAACAACTTTCTTTTGCTTGCAGCCAATTGATGCTCCATATTTGGTAAGAAAATCCATGCCCAAGATTACATCAAAATCAAATAAATCTAATACAATCAAGTCTACAAATAATTCTCTACCATCTATCCCGACGGGTATACCCACTAAGCCAACTTCTAGAGATTACAACCTCCCCCAGATGGTAACATGGTCCCAAACCCCACGGTAAATAATTCACTCGGTGCATTTATATGATTTACAATTGTGCTTAGCAATAAAGGAATGAGTTGCACCGAGAATCAAACAAAACTTTACAAGTGGTGTTGGCCATAAGAATACGACGATACAACCGAAGGACTTGGCCTCGACACTGCAGCGAGGTGATGGCAAAAACTACGGGCTGGAACATACCTTGGTCATCTTTCTTGGGTTCTGCTCTTGCTCCTGTCCCCACGGTGGGCAATTGCGTTTGATGTGTCCTTCTTTTCCACATTTGTAGCATGCTTTTGCGCGACACTCGCCGAGATGACGTTTGGTACATTTAGGGCATTCTCGGAATGTTTCGCCCACTTCTTTGCCATTAAATCGTTAGTCGTTATCACTTTTGTACCTCTTGTCTTGACTTGTTGCCGCCGGGCCCAGTCACTGTCCCGTTTCTTGTGGTCATTAGAATTGGCTCCACCTTTCTTAGATTCTCTCTGGCGACATTTTCCTTCCAAATTTTGTTTTCACTCCGCTCCGCCGTAAGAGCCATTTCGACAACTTGAGCATAAGCTGAATTGACCCCCGACACAATTTCCACATCTCGAGCAACCATTGGTTTCGGGCCACTCCCACGAATCGATGTGCTCGCACTCTATCAGTAGGTACCAGATCTGGAGCGAATTTTGCCAATCTATCAAATTTTTGTGCATACTCAGTCACAGTAAGACTCCCTTGTACTAACCCAGAAAATTCATCGACCTTTGTTGCTAGGCTTCTTGAGTTATAATACTTCTCATTAAAGACCCTTTTGAAATCGTCCCGAGTTCATGGTATCTACATCCTTTGTTTGTTCCACCACCTCCTTTGAGATACGAGCATCTTTCCTCAGCATGTAAGATGCACACTTCACTCGGTCATTCCCATCTACCCTTAGCATCTGCAAAATGCTTTCTATGCGACTTATCCACTCCTCAGCCACTACCGGGTCTATGCCTCCCTCGAACTCAGGTGGGTGTTGTTTTCGAAATCTCTCTGCTAACAACTCATGTCTAGCCTCTGTAGCCGGGATATACCACTTGCGGTGGGTCTCTATTTTTGCATCTTGCCTTATTTGACCGGCGCTCGGTTGACGTCTCGGTGACGAAGTTCTTCGTCACGCTTTTATGAATGATTCCTTCCAGTCTTGGCGATGCGCTCTTCCCATCCTGTGGTGCTTGAGGTGGTTCATTGATCCCTCCATCATCTCGGCCTTGGCCAGCCTTGGCCTCGACCTCGACCTCGACCTCGACCCACTCTAACCGACCTTCTAGGAGGCATTTCTAAGCTCTGAACCACACAAACCAATACACATCAAGATCATTTTGATCATCAATTTTACATGAAAATAATGTTACCCTCTCGCATGCAGAAATTTAAGGCAACTTAATTATAAGTAATAACCACTTACAGTACAGTGAGTCGAGCTCGTCTCATGGCGGTGAACTTTACATGTTAGGGCTAACCACATTCTTTAGGACCGTATTGCTCTGATACCATATTGATTGTGACAGTCAGTAGTCCCGTGATCCGTAAGGGGAAATATCGGGTAAGCTGTGCAATCCCACACCGCCTGGGGAAGGTCAAGTGGGATGATTCTGAGGCTGTGTAGGTATAAGACTACATAGTTGAAGAGGGCTTAAATGGATTGATTGGTACTACTTATATCAACAAGGTGCATCTTGTTTTTCGGTAGCCCATCACGAAAGAACTCCACAGTTAAGCGTGCTTGACTTGGAGTAATTTTAGGATGGGTGACCTCCTGGGAAGTTTTCCCAGGAAGCGTGCGAGTGAGGACAAAGCATGCTGAAAACACTCGTGTTGGTCTGTAGGGTCGATCGTCGATCCGAGAGCGACGGAGTGACGTACTCGTGTATAAGAGCCATTCATTCCGTGGGTGTAAGGGCCCAATGGAGGCTTGAAGCGGGGACGTTACAAATGGTATCAGAGCCTTGACCCAGCCGGAAGTGTGGTCGACGAGGACGTCGGACCCCGTAAGGGGGGGGTGATTGTGACAGTCAGTAGTCCCGTGATCCGTAAGGGGAAATATCGGGTAAGCTGTGCAATCCCACACCGCCTGGGGAAGGTCAAGTGGGATGATTCTGAGGCTGTGTAGGTATAAGACTACATAGTTGAAGAGGGCTTAAATGGATTGATTGGTACTACCTATATCAACAAGGTGCATCTTGTTTTTCGGTAGCCCATCACGAAAGAACTCCACAGTTAAGCGTGCTTGACCTGGAGTAATTTTAGGATGGGTGACCTCCTGGGAAGTTTTCCCAGGAAGCGTGCGAGTGAGGACAAAGCATGCTGAAAACACTCGTGTTGGTCTGTAGGGTCAGTCATCGATCCAGGAAGCAGCCAGAGTGACGTACTCGTGTATAAGAGCCATTCATTCCGTGGGTGTAAGGGCCCAATGGAGGCTTGAAGCGGGGACGTTACATTGGTAATGCCAGAAGCAAATTAATATATGCATATTTTATTATTTCTTGAAATCAATAGTTTCAAACTATTGTTAGTACAGAATATGTATATATATAGTTACTATATAATTCCGTTTGCATATTCCCGAAAGTGGATATATAATTTACTAATATTTGTTAGTGATCCAATATAATCAAAGTGATAAAGAATCACAAAATGATTATTTGAAAAGCTTCCTGAAGAAGTACTCTTACATACAATTGCTACTTTGAGAAGCAAAATATCTTTGTATGTACCTAGATGTATAACTTTTATCTAGTTATGAAAGTAATAAGAGATGACTTATTATATGTACTGGTTGTACATTTAAATATATAATATATCAAGTCATGATAATTAGACTGATGAATAGTCTAAATAAATTAGACGACTTGTTAAAAAGATACCAGGAAAAATGAATGATATATTATGGTTATATCTATTTGACCATTATAACAACATGATGAAGTTGTTATGTACATTTTATATAATACACATCATTAAATTGATGATAGTGATTCCTGAAGAAATATAAAATTTGATAAACATAATAGTGACTCCTGAAGAGTGTATATGTTTTGGAGAATAATATAATTATATTATTCGTATATATAAAAATGAAACTTATAATGATTATGTTGTAATAAATTTACATTACCTTTGAAAGTTTCATTGAAATACAAATTATAGTGAACCTGAAGTTCATTAATTGAATTATTTTGACATGATAAATCATATGCAATAAATTGTCAAAGGATTTGACTAAATTTTGTTGAAGAACCAAAAGATTATTCTCATTGTTAATTTATAAGGCTCAAAAGAAGAATGTGCATATATTTGCACATAGAAAATATTTAAATTATATTTCTTTAACAATCTTGAGCCATTGTTAGATTTTTATTGCATAGTTTCTTATCGATGTGATGAGATTATATGATCATGCATTTACAAAATGTGTAAATTTATGTATTTCTAATTATACACGTATGACTCATTCTTAGAAATGAATTAAGTTCATAAGTATTGAACTTGAAACTGAAGTTATTGAACCTGAAGTTCAATGTCATATAATATATATGAGTTTAAATAGATATTGATTCATTGTGATATATTGAAATCCCTACAGGTGTATTAATATTATTAGATATCACAATTTCTTAAAATTCTCTCGATCAGGGGGAGAGAAGCAGTTGGGATCGATGATAATTTTTAAAAAATGATCCTTGCACAAAGTATATAAGAACGATATAGTTCAAAATGATATATACCAACTGCAAATCAATATTACTCAAAGTTGAGATAGAATGAGTTGAAAACGCCTGAAGCGTAAATGAACAATATAGAAATTATTAGTAAATGTTCATTTGATTTGCTCTGAAGTTGTTAAATCTAGAGGTACTCATGGAGATACCTTAATGTTATAAAGTATTAAAATGATAACCGTGATGAAAACGGTACTCGAAGAGACTCCCAAGAGAAGTTAGACATAACACATTTAATCATAATTGAATCCCTGAAGTGATTCGTTATAGGTACCTATAAATGATAAACATATTTGAAAATATGTAATTTAAAGAGATCTCTGTAAGTTATGTCAATATGGGAGGAAATTATCATTTATTGAAATTTTTGTCGACAATAAATATTGAATGTGTGCATATGCAATAAACTAACATGAGATAGCAAGGATCATTGTATTAGATTTGTCGAGAATTATCGACATACATTTTGATTTTTGGCCAAAATATTATGACGCAGTCCAGGCAAATTTACTCACATAAAGTGAAGTAAGACCTGTAGGGTGTGCAAATAAATATTTCTAATGAGAAATTTGCATATATGTATTTGTACATAATGAATTGTTGTACAAAGTTTGCATAGACATGAGATTGATTGAAGTAAGGCTTAAATATTGAGAAAATATAATCATGATTTGATTATAGCCTGGAATATATTTTATGAGGATTTATAAGCGTCACATAAAAGTTGCAACAAAAGATTATTTATTTGGAGCTCCTAATATAGTGAGAATTTGAAATAAGCCTTATCTAAAAATTCTAGAAGAATTTAATACATGTCTTAAGTGATATAAATTCTAAGTCGCGCGCACTATATGACAAAGATCTTTGTATGAAATAAAGACATGTAAGTAAATTATTGTTTGAAAAATACGTATGGTTGTCTATGTAGTATAAATACGTAAATTATACGTTGTGATAGACTCTTGAAGAGTTTTTGATTAATTGCAAAACAAACTTTTATTTCTTTTGTATATCGAGAAATATTAAATGTATAAAGTTTGTTCATTAGTATTGAAGTCCTGAAGTACTTCATATGCATTAAGAATTATAGATATATGATCATTTGATATGAAAATTAAGATCATACAACAAGATGGAACAAATATATGGTCTTGGAGTACCATCATTGTCACAAACGAAAATTTATATTATCATTAATGTGTTATGTTCATATCTACTTGAAATGTTAAATTTTAGTATGAACAAGATTGTATATACACATGAACGATACAATTAGTTGGATAAAGATTAATGTTCCACGAACCCCTCATCTATAATTTAGAAGTCCATACATACTCTGGAAGAGTTATAGAGAATATATGATCAAAGATTGTATATTATGATATTTTAAAAGTGATAACAATAATCTTATGAGATTTATTATCACCAAAAGAATTATGGATCATATGTGCATGAGGGGGAGACATATTCATGTTGCACTCTTTTTCCCTTAGCTCAGGTTTTGTCCCACTGAGTTTTCCTGGCAAGGTTTTTTTAACGAGGCAACTTGCAAATAGTTATGAATATGAAATATATATTGTACTCTTTTTTCCCTAGCTCAGATTTTGTCCCACTGGGTTTTTCTGGCAAGGTTTTTAACGAGGCAACTATAAATCATGTTAACATACTTGCATTTTATGAAGCAAGTAGAGAATGTGTGTGAGTGAGATCATTGACATAGCATATTTGGGAAACATATGAATTGCACTCAATAAAGAAGTATCAACCCAAGCAATTCTCTATGGATAATACTGCTTGCATCGCTCAACTAGAAGGAGATAGAGTTAGAACACATTTCACGAAATTCTTCTTTATACGCTTCAAGAAAATACATATTGGTGTTCAACATATTTAATTAAGTGTCAATCTTGTAAACTTATTCACAAAGTTATTACCAACATCAACATTTGAGAAGACGGCAGATAAGATCGAAATTCGTCGATTAGAAGATCTCCACAAATGCCTAAATGAGCGGGAGTTAGTTTACATTATACTCTTTTTCCTTTGATCAAGTTTTCAGCAAGATTTTTAATAAGACAGTTATTATGGACATCCAAGGGGGAGTGTTATAAATATTAATAATTATGTGGATGTCCAAATCTTTTATTTATTACCATTAATTGTAATCAATATTCCTCTTTTTCTTAGTTTCCCTTTTTCTTAGTTTCTTAATATCTCACTCTTGTATTTGTATAAATAGGGGTTCACCCCATTGGAATAAAACAACTCAGAAATTCTCATTCACTTTATCTTTCTCTCTTCATCTTTTTCTTCTTTCCTCTCATCTACTTTATATTATTTTATAACAGATATATATATTTTAACTTTGTAAACGTTTTGTTTTGTTTCTCATGTTCTAAAATAATAGACTTATAAATAAATATAATGATGCTTACCTGACTAATTATTATAAGATATTATAGGCCTAATCAATAAAATCTTCACCCAAAATATTCCAAGATCATTAATCACACTAACCAAAAAATATTATTCTTGTTGGCACTAATAATAAGGTTATACATAAATTTTTATAAACCACCCAATTTAAATAATTCACTCAAACCAAATAAAAAAATCTCAAAGAAAAATTTAAATTAAAAAACTTTGCGAAAATATAATTTGCTTTGTGAACTTAAAATTTTATTAATACAAAATGAGGCTTAATAATTAATGCCCAAAATTAATTATGTAAATAAATAATATTATATCTTACTTAAAATTATAATTAATAATGAAGACAAAAGTTTTATGTGGTTTTGTAATTAAAATTTACATACCCAACGATCCAGTATTATTTCTGTGTTTTGTAGAATGAGGTTACAATTTAGCAGAATTTTTTTTAAGTTAGAAATTTAGTCGTCCATTTTACAGTGTTTGTTCTGTTATTTATAGGAATAGGATAGCAAATATTTTTTATCTTCCATACAAAGTTATGGAACATGGATATTCCATACTAAGGATAGCAAATGAAATTTTCCTAAATTGTAACCAACTTCGCGTATATAGTCACTCCTCTCTCTAAATACCTTGCCCATAACCTTGTACTGGATGTCAAGTAGCAGTTTCTACAACTTTCTCACTAGAATGGCCTAACCTATTATGCCACATTTGGAACATAGAGTTATTAGTTTGACTACATTCTTTATTTTCTAAAATTAAGACATTTGCCTGAGCACGGACAAGCTTGCCATCTCCAACATAAAGATTGTTTGGACCACTGTAATTAGCTCGAGTCATCAAGTTCTAAACATTTGGAGTGCAGTGGTTTGTTGCTCCAGAATCAGGGTACCAGTTTGAGTCTTGAGTTGTTGAGTTTTAAGCTAAATTTGCCTAATGTTAATTTTGTTGTGTAGAGCTAGATCCAACACTACATGTGAAGCTTTTATCAAACCTATAGTAGTAGTCAAGAACAGTGTGTCCAAGACGACGACAAAGTTGACATTGGACTCTTGAAAGTGGAGCTGGAAGCCTTCCTCCTCTTCCAGCAAAAATTGCTAATTAGCCTTATTTAATTGAACATCCAATCCAGAAAAACTCGTTGAAGAGTTAACGCTAGAGTCTTTCAAGTCAGCCTCAACACTCTAGGATTAGAGTTGGCTATTAGATTCTATTTGAATGAATATAATTTTGTAATCGCGGTGTGCACTCAACTCATGAGATACTGTGATTGAGATTGAGAATAACACAACACACCCGTATTCCTATTTATTTATTTTGACTCTATATAACCAATAATTTTTATTTTTATTTTTTGTGAAAATAATATTATTATTTCTAACTACTAATAGTAATATATTAATAATCAAACAAAATACATTTCAGTAAACTCAAGATGGTACTAAATCTCCATTAATTATCATAATATTCTTAAAATATAGAAAAAGACATCTCAATTCTTAAACAAATTGGAGTTTAAAAAAGTTATAATAGTTTGAGAATAAATTTGTATTGGTTTTGTTTAAAATAGGTAGATATGTGGATTATGTGTTTGATGATTTGTTGTGGTAATGTAGTAAAGTAGTGATGTTGATGAGTAGTTGTTGATTTAGTATATAAAGTTAGCTAATTTGGCTTAGAAAAGAGAATTGTATGTAAAGTACTAGTAACTCTAATTGAAAGTTTGTAGCTTTGGATTTTGGGTTTTGGTTACAATTGAAAACCCTTAATGGGTATTTATAGTTGCTAGCTTTCAAGTATTTGAGGCTAGAATTATTTGCTCTAGATCTTTCTAGTTCAAGAATTTTATCCATACATTTCTACATATTTCTTAAGCATGTATAACTAGAAACATCTAAACTGAAGTTTTCTAGAAATGTCTATGTTTTATTGTATTTTTCACATGTCTAGAAAATTTTAAAGTATTCTATAATTATCTAAAAAATTTAGAGTAAGTTTTTCTACAAATGTGTTTCTAGACTTAATTGAGTATTGTAAAAATATGTTGCAATTTTTAATAAGTTATATAAAAAAAATACCAAGGATGAGAAAAATAATTCTATTGTGTCACTTAGAAATAATGAATTATGAATGGTTGTCCATTGTTTGAATAATAATAATATGATGATATCAAGCAATTAAGAAAGGATTAATTTGTTGGAAGCAAATTAAGAAGCATAGTTAGCTAGAATTACTAGTGAAGCATAAGCACTAGAGGGCAGTTTTGTGTGGACCATTTTGAGCTTTGGAAAGCATCCCAATGCTAGGTAGCTGGTGTAGACTGTTTTATTCCCACTACAAGCCACCTTATTAATAAAATAAAATTTTCATACTTTTTCTTTTAATTAATGCAATTAATTTTGGGATTTATTAGTTTGCTTAGTTTATTGATTTAAAAAAATTCTCAATATTTCTTTTAACATTTTTGTAGGAGGTCTTATTGTCTTTACATAAGTTATGAGGACATGTTAATAGCATTGGAAAAAAGTTTTTCACTAGAGAAATTAGCAGTAAATAGTAGATTATGTAGTTGTAACTCGTATGTTGATTGCTTATTACATTCTCTAAGAGATTTTTTTTTTTTGCTTTTTGGATCTTTCTTAAATGGAGGAATGCTAATTATAACCTCTAAGGATATTTGAAAAATTGCATTTACTAATAGCTATAGGTATATGTCTACTGAGAGTTTTCAGAAACTAATTATAAAATAATTAAACTTAAGAAAAAATAAATTAATTAAAGAAGAAAAAATCAGAACTTTTACATAATTTTGGGGCATTCATGAACCTTAGTCAACAACTCAATATCATTGAGCTAGAAAAATTTAAAGTATCGTTATACAAGTATTTTTGCTCTAGCTGAAGAACCCTAATTATTAGCTCTTATATATAGTAGCAGAAAAATGATTTCTCAACTGATCTTTAAATGGAGGGATCATGTAGGGTATATAGGTGTCAACTAGACCCACTAATGGAGTAAAATACAGTTCGTATTGACTTTGAGCTAATTAGGTGATGTTATGATGTACTAAGAATGTTAGAGCATATATCATTGGAAAAAAAAAAAAGAGCTTCATTTTGCGGTGCATGCTCCCTAGATCTGACGTAGGGGACAAATCCCTGACATGGTGGGACCCCGAGTCTGGAGGTCGTCACGTAAGATGATTTTTGAAAGTCTCTTCAATTGCTTGTATTCGGATTACCCCATGAAAGCATCTAGAAATGTCTTGATGGAGCTTTCACCATCTAGGCCAAACATCATTTCGTGGACTGAAGTGGTCTGACCTTGTCTTTCTGTAAGCTGGGCTTACTTTTGGCTGTGGACCTTTTACCGACGTTGCAGTTTTATTTGCATCTTAATTAATGCACTGATAATAGTCATTTTTGTCGACGCTTTCATTTTACGCCGGCAAAAGCTCTAGTATTGACATCGATTTGTCGACCCCTTTTGCCAATGGTATACCCAACTCTTGACAGTGCAAAAATGTACTAGCACGTTACTAAACCAGAAACGTGAATAACAATACAAAATATTAATAATCTTATAATGTATGATTTGTCAGCATATATTAATTAGTATTGGATTGAGGGAAAATAAAAAGGAAAAAAGAAAATACAATAATTTGTTTACATTATCCGTTAGCTAACCCCAATAAATATCTTTTTTGAAATTATTACATTATTATCTTATCAAATCGATTAATAAAATATTATTTTGCATGCAGCAAGTCCAATATATACTTCACATTAATTAATAATATACTAATTTCATGAGAGTCATGCATGAACAATAATAACAATAGCGGTGAGGAATGCTAATTGCCTAAATAACTCTCTTAATTCAAAATGAGAATTTAAAAAGGGGGAAATTTGAATTTTTATGCTTACATTACTTTAAAAATTTTCCACTAAACTTATACTTACCAATACTTCTAACATATGATAACTTTATTCAGTTATATCAACTCCTCTCTTCCTATCATTTTCCCCTAAACGTAAATCGGACTCATTGGGCCCAAGGCATCGGACCCATAGAGCCCAAGGAATCGGGCCCATCAGACCCTAAAATTGGACCTATATCGGGCTATCGGGCCCATCGGGAAGTCATCTTCAACCTCCAACCAAGCCCCCATCGGACGGGCATCAGGCCCCATCAGGCCTAATCTAAAAAATCTCATTTTCGACAGATCTCTTCCTAATCTTTCTAAATCTAACCCTAACTAACATATTCACACAAAATTGCAACATATTATTCTATTTTATAAATTTAAGCACCAAAAATTAAAGGAAAAATTGAAAAAAAAAATAATAATTATCTTAGAGATTTTGGGTTTTGGGCGGTCAGCGTGGGTGATGTGGGTTGAGGGGGGCGGTCGGCCGTGGGTCACTTAGGCCGGTCGGCTGCGTGGGTAGTCTTCATGTGTGGGTGTGGCAGCGAGCGAGAGAGAAAGAGAGAAAGAGAGGCGAAAGAGAGAGAAGGCAGATTTCAAATGGGGAGTAATGTGGGAATTAAGTAAATGTTGTCCCATTTTACCAATACCCCCTATTTTAGGTTTAGGGAAAAAATTACCCCTTAATGTATGCATGATGAGTAAACTGCTAGCAAAATAAAAGAGGAACGATATTACCGAATGAAGAATTCTGGGTTGAGTCGCGGACTAAGTCGCTCTCTTTAAGACGTTCGCGGCACTGCCCAGGAGTGTGCAAGCAGTCGGAAATTGCCGGTCGTCCCCAGGATAAAACAGCCCAGTCGTTGCACTGTATCGGAACCCCACTGCACTGTAGAGCACCGTCGAATACACCAAAAAATTTGATATCGCAGATGGAATTTTAATTTTATGAAAAACTGTATTTTTCTGATACGAAAAAGAGATGTTTTCTTCCCATCAGTTCAATCGCATTATATAGGCGAATGGATTGAATAAACATAACGGGAAGAATAACGTTTTCTGAAGTGGGGTGAGTTGGTCCTTTGAACGTGTCCCATTAACTGATACGACTAAGTAATCAGTTTAATTAAACACGTTTCTTAATTAAATTAATAAATAAAAAATAATTATTTTATTAAATAATTTTTCTGTAAAAAATAATATTGTGTCACACCACACCAACCAACCCAACCCGGCCCGGCTCGGATCGGACGGACGGCGCGCGCGCGCGTGTGTGGTGGGTCAAGTGTGTGTGTCCTCACCCATTCGCACAAAACTGGGTACCCCTTGGGGCCCAAACCCAAATGCCAAAGTTGCACTCTTTATACCCTTGTCAATGAGGGTTCATATCCCATGTGGGACTCTTTCCAACTCACACACACTAAGACACTTATATATTTTGTTAAAATATTCACAATATTTCCAACAATCCCCCACTTGAATTTTTTAAAAAATATTTCCATCTACTAGTATCATTCAACAATAAGATTGAGCATAAACAAAGGTATCTTTCGATTTGAACCTCTGCGTAGTGAATACGATTTAGATTTTACTAGAGTGACCGTAGTCTTGAACTCTATCTCTAACATTGTACCACGCAACAACCTTTTCAAGGGTGTAATCAAAAGCCCGTGCGTTAATGGCCATGCACGTCTATCCCAGTATAGTGAACGCTCTAGAAATTTTGCCCAAAATTTCATAGGAAGCGGCCCCACTCCCACATTCACATAGGTGAGTCTATCAAGAGTACTCCCGTAGCTCGGTACTCCACTCCACTTGGAGTATAGATCTCATTAAGAGTTTCTATTAACTCAACCTTAAATCGCTTCAGGAATTCATGCTTCTCTTTTCGTATAATTATAGCATGATCTCACTTTTATCACTTCATAACTTGTTATTACCCATTGAACCTATTTCTTGGGATCTCCAGTCTATAGGTCGGGTTGCCATTATGAGTGATTCATCAATCTAAGGGCAACAGTCCCATTCCTTTCGATGTTTTAAGGACTTTCTCTCTAGCTAAGCCTTTCGTCAAAGGATCAGCCAAGTTATCATCAGTGCGTACATGATCCACTCTAACAGCTCCTGTTGAGAGAAACTCTCTAACAGAGCTGTGCTTACGACGTATTTGTCGTCTCTTACCGTTGTAGTAACGGTTCTGTACTTTTGCAATAGCCGCGGTACTATCGCAATGGATCAACACAGCTGGAATAGGTTTTTCCCATAAAGGAATCTCAGCTAGCAGGCTTCTCAGCCAACCTGCTTCTTCACTAGCAGCAGCTAGCGCTATCATTTCAGACTCCATTGTAGATTGAGCCAGAATAGTCTGTTTCTTAGATTTCCATGAAACAGCTCCACCAGCTATGCTAAAAATATAGCCACTGGTTGCCTTGGAGTCATCTGATAAAGTGTTCCAGTCAGCATCACTGTACCCCTCAAGTACAGCTGGAAACTTTTGATAATGTAATCCAAGTCAATGTTCTTTTGAGGTATCTCATGACCCTCTCTATAGCATTCCAATGCTCTGCACTAGGTCTACTAGTAAACCTGCATAGTAATCCCACGACATAGGCAATGTCGGGTCTAGTACAATCAGTGGCATACCGAAGACTGCCAATGATGCTCGCATATTCAGATTGCCTTACACCATCACCAGTGTTCTTAAATAATTTTACACTGGGATCATATGGTGTACATGCAGGTTTACAGTTAAAGTAATTATATTTCTTTAAGATCTTCTCAATGTAGTGAGATTGATCCAAAGAAATTCCCTTTTCAGTCCTAGTGATCTGTATACCAAGGATTACATTCGCTTCACCTAGATCTTTCATGTCAAAATTTTCACATAGTAAAGATTTCACATTGTTCACGACATGAATATTAGATCCAAAAATTAGCAAGTCATCCACATATAAACAAATAATGGTACACACATTATTTTCAGATTTATAGTAAATGCATTTGTCACTTTCATTTACTTTAAAGCCATGTGAGATGACAAGATTATCAAATTTTTCATGCCATTGCTTAGGTGCCTGTTTCAAACCATACAAAGATTTATCTAATTTACACACTTTATGTTCTTGACCAGGAACAACAAAACCTTCAGGTTGGTCCATGTAAATCTCTTCTTCTAATTCACCATTCAAGAAAGCAGTTTTAACATCCATTTGGTGCACAACAAGATTATGAATAGCGGAAGAGCAAAAAGCACACGAATAGATGTAATTCTAGTAACAGGTGAAAATGTATCAAAGAAATCTACATTTTCTCTTTGTCTAAACCCTTTGGCAACAAGTCGTGCCTTGTACTTTTCAACAGTACCATCGGGTCTTAATTTCTTTTTCAGAATCCACTTACAACCTATTGTCTTACAACCTGGTGGTAACACAACTAAATGCCAAGTTCCATTTGACTCAAGAGAGTCCATTTCATCATTAATAGCTTCATTCCATAAATCAGCATCTAGTGAAGTCAAGGCTTCTTGGAGGTTAGAAGGATCCTCCTCTAGAGTATATGCACAAAAATCAGAACCAAAATCTTTGGTAATTCTAGCTCTTTTACTTCTTCTAGGTTCAGTTTCTATACCCTTTTCATGCTCATTATCCCTAAAAGCAGTCATGTTACTAGATGATGCACCCCCACTATTTCTCAATTTAAATGGAAATCTATGTTCGAAAAAATCAGCATCATTAGATTCCAAAATAGTATGCGCTTTTAAATCATAAAATCTATATGCTTTACTATTAACAGCATATCCAATAAAAACACATTCATATGCTCTACTA
Source organism: Cannabis sativa (assembly GCF_029168945.1). Lineage (NCBI taxonomy): Eukaryota > Viridiplantae > Streptophyta > Magnoliopsida > Rosales > Cannabaceae > Cannabis > Cannabis sativa. The sequence continues at coordinate 1,841,268 of NC_083603.1, read as the reverse complement.
GCCAATTTAATTCTCTTAGGATCAGGAATTCTAACATATGCCAAACAACCCCAAGTTTTAAAATATGAGATATTGGGTTGTTTATTTTTCAAACTTTCATATGGAGAAATTTTCCTTTTAGATTTAGGAACTCTATTAAGCACATAACATACAGTTAATAAAATTTCTCCCCACCAATGAGAAGCAGCACCCGAATTCAATAAAATAGCAACAACAGATTCAGTAAGAGTTCTATTTTTTCTTTCAGCTTTGCCATTCATTTCAGGTGAATAAGGTGCAGTCTTATCGTGTATGATTCCATGTGAGTTATAAAATTCAATAAAAGCAGTAGAATCATATTCAGTGCCTCTATCGCTACGAAACTTCTTGATTTTTCTACTAAGTTGATTTTCAATTTCAGCCACAAAAATCTTAAACATATCAAGAGCTTCACTTTTATTTTTCATTAAATACACATAGGTAAAGTCAGAACAATCATCAATAAAAGTGATAAAGTAGCGTTTACCATTTCTAGTCAAAGTTCCATCAAGTTCACAAATATCAGAATGGATTAAATCTAGAGGCTCGGTTTCTTTTCCTAACACAGATTTATGTGGTGTTTTAGTAATCTTGGCTTGGCTACAAAATTCGCATTTTTCAAAGTCATTTAAAGATAATTTAGGAATTAGGCCTAAACTACTCATGTTCTTGATTATGCGTTTATTTACGTGACAAAGTCTAGCATGCCAAGTATTAAAAGAACACAACATATAAGCAGAAGCATTAACTTTATTGACTTGAACATTCAATTTAAACATTCCCTCAGTTGCATACCCCTTCCCCACAAATATCCCATTCTTAGTTAAAGTAAACAAATCAGCTCCTATAGTCTGAGTGAACCCCGCCTTGTTGAGAAGGTAGCCCGAGACCAAATTCTTCCTCATCTCTGGAGTGTGCATCACATCTTTTAGAATCACAGTTCTTCCAGAGGTGAAGTTCAATTCCACATTTCCAGTACCAGCAACTATAGTGGTGTGGGAGTCACCCAACAACACTTTCTGATCCTCAGTAGCAGCAACATATGTTTTAAACATATTTCTATCATAGCAGACATGGCGAGAAGCGCCAGTATCTACCCACCACCCTTCAGATCCACCAATAAGGTTGATCTCTGAAATCATAGCTGTAAAAGGCAGCTCTTCTGTCAGGTTAGCCTGCGGAGCAGAACTAGGCCTGTTCTTACACTTTCGTGCCATATGACACAGCTTGTTACGGTTGTAACACATGAACAAACCGAGTCATTTCTATTAGGGGTGGTTGCTGCCTGTTATTATGGTTCCTTTGATGGTTCCAATTCTGATTGTTGTTATTGGTTCGAGGTTGATTGTTGCGGTTTGGATTCGCTTTGCGATTCTGATTCTTAAAGTTTTTCCCATTGGGTTTCAGAACGACCTTTGGATCTTTTATTAGTGTTGTTGTTGTTTCCAACAACAAGCACCTCTTCCTTTTGGTCTTGTTTTCGAGCTTCCTCCTCAATTCGAAGACGAGTGATCAGACTTTCCAACGAAAACTCTTTTGTTTTATGCCTGAGAGTATTTTTAAAATCTTTCCACGAAGGGGGTAATTTATCAATCATAACAGCAACTTGAAATTGTTCATCAATAGTCATACCTTCAGAAAGAATTTCGTGAGCTATTTTCTGAAGCTCGTGAGACTGAGCTTCGACTGATTTATCATCGGTCATTTGAAACTTCAAGTAGCGGCTGACAGCGTATTTCTTTGTTCCCGCCTCCTCGGTGTCATATTTTTTCTGTAATGCTTCCCATATCTCCTTGGCAGATTTGTCAGAATTATAATAATCATACAAATCATCAGACAAACCATTCAAAATAAAATTCTTACACAGAAAATCATTCTCTACCCAGGAGTCCCTTTCCTTAACCTGCGATTCGTACTTCTCGACTTCATCCTTCTTCTCGGCAGGAGGTGGAGTCTCAGAAACAACTGGTTTCAAAACAGTAAGCACATACGCAACTTTTTTCATGGTCAGAAAAAACAACATCTTCTGTCTCCAACGTTTAAAGTGCAAACCCTCAAAACGAAAAGGCTTGTTAATATCAGCAGTAGAACCAGAACATTCATCGGTAGTAGTCATAGCAGAAAGAACGTCTTAAAATTGATGAGTAAACTGCTAGCAAAATAAAAGAGGAACGATATTACCGAATGAAGAATTCTGGGTTGAGTCGCGGACTAAGTCGCTCTCTTTAAGACGTTCACGGATCGCCGTGAGTGTGCAAGCAGTCGGAAATTGCCGGTCGTCCCCAGGATAAAACAGCCCAGTCGTTGCACTGTATCGGAACCCCACTGCACTGTAGAGCACCGTCGAATACACCAAAAAATTTGATATCGCAGATGGAATTTTAATTTTATGAAAAACTGTATTTTTCTGATACGAAAAAGAGATGTTTTCTTCCCATCAGTTCAATCGCATTATATAGGCGAATGGATTGAATAAACATAACGGGAAGAATAACGTTTTCTGAAGTGGGGTGAGTTGGTCCTTTGAACGTGTCCCATTAACTGATACGACTAAGTAATCAGTTTAATTAAACACGTTTCTTAATTAAATTAATAAATAAAAAATAATTATTTTATTAAATAATTTTTCTGTAAAAAATAATATTGTGTCACACCACACCAACCAACCCCACCCGACCCGGCTCGGATCGGACGGACGGCGCGCGCGCGCGTGTGTGGTGGGTCAAGTGTGTGTGTCCTCACCCATTCGCACAAAACTGGGTACCCCTTGGGGCCCAAACCCAAATGCCAAAGTTGCACTCTTTATACCCTTGTCAATGAGGGTTCATATCCCATGTGGGACTCTTTCCAACTCACACACACTAAGACACTTATATATTTTGTTAAAATATTCACAATATTTCCAACAATGCATAAAAATTCAAATTTCCCATTTAAAAATAATTTATATGATGAAAATATAATTTTAAAATATTATAATTATTTTTATCTAATACATATAAATTTATACTTTTAGAAAAAATAATTAATATATAATATATAAAAAATAAAAATTTATATACCATATATTTTTATATATATTTGTGATTATAATAAACTAGATTATAACATTATCATTATAATAAAATCTTAACAACTCACAACACTTTAAAATTTATAATTTATCAAACACTCAGCTCAATTTTTTTTCTAAAGTTCTGCTACAACTACTTTTTCTCACAGCACAACAACATTTATTTTTTCCATAACACAGTTGTACCAAACTGGGGGCCCTAAACGGGTGAGGTACATACAAAAATTCTAACCAAAAATTTAAATTATGTATTTAAATGCAATCGGAAGTTATAGTTAGGTATTTTTGAGGCAAATAACTCTAACTATAAATTGCTACTAGGAAAGAAATCTTAAGGTGCCCAATGTGACACTCTCTACATTAGGCACTCAATGTGGATAATCTATAACCTTTATAAAAGTGACAATCTTTCTTTTTTAAGCTTCCACATATTAAATTATCAAAATGTTCTCATTTCTCAACTTTAATTTATTATGTTGAGGTTGATCTATACAACACATGTGGTGATTTTTGTGTTTAACTAAATTATCTATATTATATATGTTAAATACTTTGGTTTAATTCATTAATAAAACTAAATTTTAATTTGTTCAATATATATATAAAACTTGATTGTTTTTTTTTCTCAATATGGTTGTATATATACATATGTATATATATTTGTAGAAATAATGGTGTGCACAAATAAATACTTAAGAGTTTTCTCTTTAGGAAATTTAGTCTTACAATTTATTACATACATAATTTACTAAGAATTATAAATTATAATTTATTTTCATAATTTCACATTAAAAAAATAATTTTAATGTTTTTAATTTTTTACTTTTTGTCTTTTCTTATAAGAAGAAGAGATAAGTTTGTATTGAAGATTTTTTAGGACCACTATTAAATTGTGTCTTTTACCTTTTTTTTTTTCTTTTAAGTATTCTCATTGTTAAATATAAATGAATTATTTTAAATTTGATCGCATATAGTTAACAAAATACTCACAAAGAAAAATATATTTATCATTAATTCTATTATTATTTTATTATCTAAAAGAATGTAGATAGTTTATAATATAACGTAATGGTCAATAGCTATATATATTAATAAAATATTAAAAAATAATAAAAATAAATAAAAAATAGTGTATTTATAACAATATAAATTTTGAATTATGCTATATTATGTCTTAAATTGAGTATAATTTTTGAAATGTATCAATTTTGGCACAACTTTTAAAATACTGTTGGAGTAAGTTTTTTGCAAAATCTACTTGATGCATCGCCATTAGAGATACACTTATGCAACTCTTTAATAGTATCATTATCATGTGAGTGCCACACTAATGACCATATGATAATTATATTTTGTTTTGAATATGTTAAGTGAGGTTTATTTTACAATTAAGTACATTACAAGACACATGCTATGCTAGATTAAAACTCAACAATAGTGAAAAGTGGAGTTGAAGTCAAATTTATTTGAAATTTATGGTCTATGCTTTCTTTTTTTGGGATATAGAAGATTGTCATAAATTTCTTCTATTTTTAAACAATGCTTTTTTATTTTTGATTAAACGATCTGCTAACACGGTTACTCATAGTTTTGCTAGAGCATTTTGTTCTTTTTCAGATCGAGTATTCAACAAAGGTGATATTAATCCTATTGAGTTACAGCAGTCTTATCTTTTAGCTGATTTAGCAAATTAATAAAAGTTGTATATTTTCTTTCGAAAAAAATTATCGCACGTGTTGTTCCAACTAGTTATAATTAAAAAGGGGGAAAATAGCATAGATAGACAGAGATGGATCAAAGATGAGGACTACATTATTTATAGGATTATGTATACTTAACGTATAGTAAGCATAGCATGGATCCTGTTATTTTAGTTATATAGTAATTAATTGTAGGTAGGTAGATACTACAATTAATTAATTTTATTTATTAATTAACAACATGAACCAGCGCAGACCCCAACTAGAATTCCAACAGGAATACAACTGCATCCTTTGCAACAAGGGTCGTTGAGAACATTGCAAGAGGAACCGCTACACCCGTCATTGCGACGGAGCCCCTGAGCTTCCTGGCGGCTCAACATCCTCGACACCGCCTCATCTATAGGTGAAGATGAGGCCATCTTCTCCATCATCGATACAGCAGCATCATCAGATGAACTCACAAGTTTAATATTATTATTATTATTATTCTTACATCTTGCAAAGGCCGACGGAACAAGCATTAGAACCACCATAGCCACCGCCGCCACCACCACCAAGTTGCTAATCTTAATCTTGCTCTCCATATTATATATATATATATTATTGATTGATTGTATGTATGTATGTATTGATATATTTTAACTGATGCTATCGGCCTTTATATAGAAGCTATAATGTGTATGCCATTGGATTGGGATAGATATAAATATATATTATGTACAATTTGATAAAACCTCAGAGAAAATAATAAGATATTATAGACCAAATCAATAAAATCTTCACCCAAAATATTCCAAGATCATTAATTACACTAACCAAAAAATATTGTTCTTGCTGGCACTGATAGTAAGGGTTGTACATAAATTTTTATAAACCACTCAATTTAAATAATTATTACACACATAATTAATTAATAATTATCTAACATACAAAACAAATAATTATCATCCACATATAATTAAAAACTTAAACAAATAATTATTGTCCACACATAATTAAAAATTAAACTATTAATCATTGTTCATACATAATTAAAAAATTAAACTAATTATTATTGTCTTCATCAAGTACATTATTTTAAAATTCTGAATCGCATGTGCTCAAGTTTACACTACTACAAAAATCAAAATTCGCGACGGTCCTAAAAATACTTTTCTTGGAAGACCATCGCTAAAAAAATTAAGTAATTGTTTAAAACAGTCGGGAAAAAATAGTATTCCCGACGGTTTATAACAGTAATTACAAGAATAGGCAACAACTTTAATTGGAATTCGTAAAATTTATTGGGACCTTATACCTAACGGTTTAAAACTGGTGCCTATATCGTCGCCTATAAGGGCCCAATAAAAAAATTGTTATCTACTTCTCGCCACATTTCCCACATGCCCACCTACTTCTTTTTTATTTCTCACATGCCCACCTATTTCTTCTCCATTTCCCACACCCTAAAACGAAAATTTTAACTCTCCAAAACCCACCCACGCATCCGCATCATCGCCCTCCTCTCTTGCCGTCTTCCTCCCTTTCTCGATTTCCCTTTCTTCTCGTCTCTCTCGTCCATCGATCTACACCCACCCATCCTTCCGTCGGTCTCCCTCTCCTCTCGTCGCATACATCGGACCACCACCACCTCCACCTCCCGTCGGTGTCCCTCTCATCTCCGTCTCATACGTCGGACCACCACCACCTCCAGTCCGTCTCCCCCTCTCTCTTTCTCTCTCTCGGAGCTCGGTATAAATACATTTATTTACTTATATATTTTTTATTTATTATATATATTTATTTTGTTATCGTATTAATTTAATGTGTTTTAAAGTTAGTTATTTTATTTTAATTTAGGTAAAATTATAAAACTAATGCAAAAAAAAAAAAAATAGAGGAATATGGCAGAAAAATGTGTATTTTTTTCTCTTTTTTTTTTTTTACATTCCCGACGATTTTAAACTGTCGGGGGTTTTAAACCGTCGGGAAGTCCACATTAGCGACAATTTTAACCGTCGCCTATTTTGCCCGTTTTACGACGGTCGTATAGGCGACAGTTATAGAAACCGACAGGAATACCTTAAACAACTGTTTAAAAACGTCGAGAAAAACTATTTTTGTACTAGTGTTAAATGGGTTGTTTGTTCATTGTCCTGAGCTTGCAATACTGGTGGTGAAGGGTAATATGGCTGTTGCGAAGATAATATCTCAACAAATTGTCAAGTGGTTGTTGTGGAAAACTCAGAGATTGTTGCTGTTGCAAAAAAATTCAGAGATTATTGTTGAAACTGACAAAAAAAATATGGATTTTGTGGACTGAAAAATTGATCGGAAAAAAGTTGCTGCATTGAACACCCAAACACTATTAGCTGCTGAGATGAGCTCCCAAATTGACCAAACGTCGGTTGTTGTAACTGTGATCCTCCAAACAAATCAGAGTAGAAAAGTTGAGGAGACTGGGAGGAGCATCCAAACATGTTCGTGTTGGGTTTTGTGCCCTAAATAAAACTCATTTCAATATAATTAGATTTACTAATTAATAAAAATCAGAAATCATTTTATGTTGCATGGTTCACATGATTTATTTCATGATTATGTTTAATGTATAAATTGTATTAAGTCCAGAACATATGTATTTGTTCATTATTATAGTGTCGTCAGCACAGTGAAATATAATCATGATTATATGTTCAAAAGTTTAATTCCCTGATTTATCAGTTCACTAGATTTAGACTGGCATGATAATCAGCGATAGGTATACTTACACCTTAGATAAGTGTTATGTCCTTTCCAGGGCATTGGCAAAGTTTACCAGTATCGGATGTATGGAGTATACATTGGAAGGGACTGAAATTGATCTTAGATAAGATATCATAAACTCGCCGTTTTATCTTTCTAAGTCAATATCAATGGTTGATCTTAGGCCTATGGATCTTAATCCTGACATGGTTAGGTTCGATCTCAAGAGTGTTATTTGTGTTCTTTGATTTGTTAGTTAAGCCTATCTTTTGGTCTGGGTGATACGTACATTTTGGGAACATGATAATGTTGGAAATATTTTACCAGGATCTAGATTTACTACCAAGTATGTTTCATTAGCATCCTAATATGAATTTCTAAAACAATGAAATAAAACACATATAAATTTTAGGAAACTTTACATTGGGTGCAGCGGAATATAATGACTCATTCCGTTTAGATCTCTAGCCCTTGATTCCTTTTGGTAGCAGAGCATTATCAAGATCTGAACCTAGACCTCTTTCTCTCCTTCCTTGTGTCTGATTCTCCTTCTTGTTGATTGGATTCTTCACAATCTTCCACACTATGATTGAGATACCACTTGATGTGTGTGGGTACTCACTCTATCACTCAAGGCTGAATAATATGAAGCAGAAAAGAGAGGAAGAGGGTGGCGGCTAGGGTATAGGTAGAAGGCTCAATTTTTCTGAAAGTGAATTTCATCTCAACTGTTAAGTGTGAATGTGAGCCATCACTATCTATTTATAGGTAACCACCTAGGTTTAGGTTAGATTTAATTAGCATTAAAATAATAGAAAAATAAATGGTAAATTCCTTAGTGTGACCGGCCCTAGATTGGATAATGGGCCCACTTTGCAATTTTGCCATTTTGTCATTTTTCTATCCTATTTTCTCAAAAACGCCAATTTTCTAATTTAACCACTTAAATGCCAATTCCAATTATTTAATAACTAAAAATTAATTATTAAATAATATTGTCATTTAATATATTTATTAATCAGACTTAATAAAGTCTTTCAATTAATAAATAAGACCTAAAATCTCTTTTCTTCACAATTTTGCCCTTGCTTAGTGAAAATTCATAAACTAGACATAGTCTAATTTTAGAATTATAATTGATTAATTAAAATCAATTAACTGAGTCTTACAAGCAGTAGGGTCTCAACTAGTATGGGGACCATGAGCCTATATAACCAAGCTTCCAATAAGTAGATCAAGAATTTACCAAGTAAATCTACTAACTTATTAATTCCTTGTTGCATCCATGCATAGAACTTGGAATTGCACTCTCAGTCATATAGAACGCTCTATATGTTCCACGATATAAATACGCTATTAATTATCCATTGTTATAATCCCAATAATCAATGATCCTCTATAGATGATCTACATTGTATAGGGATAAAATTACCGTTGCACCCTTTCAATGTATTTTATCCTTAAAATACTTGTCCACTTATAAATGATATTTTAGTGAACTAACATAGACACTAAAATGAACGTTCTATTATTTATCTCTATTTAGCAAGCTCGAAGGAAATCATCGCTTCACTTCTAAATACCTATAGAAGCTATAGATTCCATATCTATGTTTAGAGCTCCCACTCAATAGCACTATCATGTTCCCAAAATGTACGTATCACCCTGACCCAAAAGTAGGCTTAACTAACAAATCAAAGAACATGTATAATACTCTTGAGATCGAACCTAACCATATCAGGATTAAGATCATTTGATCTAGGGTCAACTAGGTGATATTGGATTGAATAGATATTACGGTAAATTTAACATATCTAATCAAAGTTCAATATCGGTCCCTTCCAATGTATACTCCATACATCCGATACTGGTAAACTTTGTCAATGCCCTGGAAAGGACATAACACTTATCTAAGGTGTAAGCATACCTGTCGATGATTATCATGTCAGTCTAAATCCAGTGAACTGACAAATCAGGGAATTAAAACTTTCGAACATATAAACATGATTATATTCCACTGTGCTGACAACACTATAATCATTAACAAATAAATATGTTCTGGATTTAATAGAATTTATACATTAAATATAATTATGAAATAAATCATGTGAACCATGCAACATAAAATGTTATTTCTGATCTTTATTAATTAATAAATCTGATTATATTGAAATGTGTTTTATTTAGGGCACAAAACCTAACAGATAGTACAAATTAAGTGGGAGCGCTAAACATAGATATGGAATCTATCATCATAGATTAACACTATTTTGAACCATATATTAGTTACCTATCATATTCTATTTTGTTAGATGATAAAATGAATCTTGTATATTCTGAAATAGTATAAAATAATACACAAGACAATTTTTGACATTAAAAAAAATAATTAAAAAAAACCAACCAATTTGAAGACAATTTTTAATACGAACAGATGTAATCACTCCTCTCTTTCTAGTGAACCCATATTAGATACAATCTATTCTATCTTCGTATCACTGCAGCCTTTTTTTTTCTTTTTTCTTTTTTCAAATTTCGTAATTGCTGGAACTATATGGTTTGATTAATAATAAAACTTAATAGAACACAATGAATTTGAAGAATTATAACAATACATACAACATAGTAATAAACAAAAAAAAAAGTATTTTATACTCTCCTTTTAAAAAAAAAATATATATGTATATATACCTACGATAGGTTCAAACTACAAAGAAAGTAAAATTTTGTTCAATAAGTGAATACAAAACTTTAAAAATGTTTCATTAATATATAATGTAAATAAACATGGAGAAAGGAATAAAAAATCCAACTTTGTTTTGTTATAGAAGGGGACCAAAACAGGCTTTGAGTCCCAAAAAATGCAATGAATAATCTATTGAACAACTTATCTATGTTTAATATGAATGTGCAAAGTATAATTAGATTCCAAACTAAGCATACATCATCTCTTCTTCTTCCCTTAACTGAGATTCATAAGGGGGTGGCAACAAACTCGGCACATTAGCGAAAAGTTCTTCACGGCCTGGTGGAGGCAGCTCGGCTAACGGTTTATCCAAAACAAAGTCCGGAATTGGTACTAGGGCTTCCTCGAAAAATGACTTGACGGTCTACAAATAGGTACAAAAAGCTGTATAAGACATTTGGAATCCTTAAAAGAATTCGGAATGAATCCAATCTCCCCAAGTAGGATTCAAATGATGGTAACACTTCCAATTTCATAGACAAACCACATAAATCATGTTTGGAAAATAGGATTGGATAATTGTTATCATGCAAATTTGTTACAAAATTAAAGAGGTATTATGATTTAGTCTTGACAAAAAATCTACTCAAAGTACTAGTTTGTACTATTTTGAGAAATACATGATCGAATTTATCATTTAACAAAACAAACGATCTAATCGGTAATTTTTGTAAAAACACAAGGTCTAAATCAGTATTTACACAAAAAAGTGTAATTATTGATTGCATACCGTGCAAGTATGGAAAGCAGCATCCGCTTTGCGTTTCCACAAAGTATTCCCGGGTTCGCCATGGAAAAAATTAAGTAAAGGCTGCAAAAAAATTTCAGAAAAGAATATAACTACACAATAACAGCTTGAAAAATAATCTTTCATAGAGAAAAATGTAAGATATTTCGTCCCAAACCTTCACTACATCTCGAACACTTGGTCTACGTCCATCTCTCCACAAAATAGAGTCACCATATACTTGATACTTCTCAATAATCTTGAAAAACAATAGAGAAGTTTAAATAAAATTGTTAGTACTTAACAAAGAAAAGTTCAATGAAGTTTAACAACCGAGTTTGTTCGTGAACCTGACGACGTGTAATATTGGAGCTCGGTACACCATAAATAGCGGTATCAACGTGTCCTAGAACATTCCACGGGCTGTTTAAGAAGAACAAGATTAATTATAAAATATCTGGATAAAAAGAAGCAACGAATTACTGGATAAAGTGAGATTAAGCCTCAAGAATTTTGACTCAAATCACTTTTTGATGATCTGGGGGTGTTTGAATCTTTCCACATTTTGTTTATAGTTTCAATATTTAAAGTGACAAAATTATTCCAGGCTGTGGATTGTAACATACTTGTGATATGCAGCCCGTCCAATCATTACACCATGGGCTCCGGCGGTCAAAGCTGCATTAGCCTATAATTTGAAATAATATAAATAATATAGCCGTTTTTCGAGTCTAAAAGTCCACATTCAAAGCTAGATGAAAAAAAGACTCACCTCATCAACACCGGTTATGCCCCCGTTTATAGTAAATCTTAGGTCTGGAAAGTCACGCAAGAGGCCATAAAAATACTCATATCTGCATACACAGTATAATATAGTGTTATCTTAAACTTCATTCATATTGAATGTTGTGGAAGTTAGTTCCTATATAATAATATAACAGCCATTCTGTTACGAAAGTTAGTTGTAACTAACTTAACTACTTCGGCTACTAACTCAGCTGGCTTACTGGAGAACCAGCTGCCTATAAATATAGCCTTACTCATCTCATTCAAGACAGAGAAGAAGAGCAAGTTAGAAAGAGAGAGGGTACAGAGAAAAGAGTGAGATTGAGACTACTTGGGTTTTGTATGGAGCTGCATATGTAGATGAATATGAAAGCTCGGGATTGAGTGTTTGAGTGGAGAGAAAAACTTTGTGAGAAACCTAGTGAGTTGTATCAACTCAACTGTATTGTACCAAGCTTCTTGCTTAATCAATAAAGGGATTTGGTGGTGTTCCAGAATTGGTGTAGAATTATAGATCACATTGATTTATTGGTCCTGAACCAGTATATTTCTTAGTGTCTTGTACTTAATTGCATTGGTTTATTCTTTTCATTATCTTTGAATTTGGTTTAAGTTCTTGCTAATGTGTTTCATGGTTTTAGTTGTTTAGTTCTTGATCTGTATTTGTTAGTTAATTTTCCCACAAATGTCAAGATTACAAAACGAAAAAAATTATATGGAAAAACGTACTTAAGGGGTGGTATACTTCGATTTTCAGCTGGGCTGATGCCATTAAGAAGTGCCTTTCGGGAATGTATTATAAAATGCCTGGTTGGTGATTGAGAAGAAACCTTGTAAATAAAATCACCTGAAAGGGAGAAAATCAAGTGAGATAAGAAGCTGAGTCATATTCTTTCTTGCATAATAATGTAAACAAAAAATACAAAGTAAGTGATCTTACAGAGCTCGTTATATGAATCGCGATCATCAACGCCTATTCGACATTTAACACTGACAGGGGCATCTGTGTTAGCAGCAATCACTGTCATTGCTTCAGCAACAAACTTCCCATGTAAAACCGAAATGTCAATATAAGAGCATATCAATAAAAATACTCATTTTTTTACACACAATGAACAACGAATCTATCTATCTATCTATCTATCAAACCTTTGGATCAAGCATAAGACTAACACCAAAGCACCCGTGACCAGCTACTTTTGGACTTGGACATCCACAACTATTGAAAAGGAAAAGAAAAGAAAAACTTAATTACAATTATCATGAATAAAAATAAAAGAATAACATTGTAAAGTTAAAGGAAGTGTACAAACTTAAAATTAATTTCATCATAGCCGTAAGGATTCGCAAGTGCAGTTGCTTTTGCGATGTTTTCCAATTTACTACCACCAATTTGAAGAACTATAGGATGTTGTTCGGGAGAAAATCCCAAGTATTTGTCCTGAGAAAGGAACACAGATGTAAGTTTGTCATTAGAACTAAATCATTCCATATGAACCTTATATACATAATCCATTATCCAACTAACTTACCAGATTATCCTTCTGATAAACAATGGTTTCAGCAGCAAGCATCTCTGTGTAGAGCCATGCGTGTTTCGATACAAGCCGGGCAAGAGTTCTATAGTGATGATCAGTCCATTCCATCATAGGAGCAACACTGCAAACAGAGAGAAATCAACCCAAACCCGAAATGTCATTTAGCTTAGTAGCTCAGTGATGATAATGCATAACTAATTCAATATTCTCCTTTCACATAACCAAAATTCATAACTACCCAATATTTTGGATTTGTAACTAGCAGCTACCCATTTATTTTTTTAGCGGCTAAACTATCCAATTTTACTAAAACTGTAATCTCGTCCAATTCCGTCCCAACAGGTTCCGTTTGTAAGTTTGTCTAATCATGTGTATAAGTAACTTATCATTGATTAAATACAATATAAGCATAACTCATTCAATATGCTCCAATCAAATAACCAAATTTCATAACCACCCAAAATTTGTATTTAGCGGCTAAACTATCCAATATTACTAAAAGTGCAATTTCATCCAATTCCATCCCAACAGGTTCTGTTTGTAAGTTTGTTTAATAATCTGTATTAGCAACTAATCATTGATTAAAATACAAGATAATGCATAACAAATTCAATATTCTACTTTCACACAACCAAAATTTAATATAAGCTTCTTACCTAAACAAAGGAGGAAGATACTTCTGAACAACCATCCCTGCTTTTGCACAAAAGTAATGCTTTTGACTATAATTATTATGTAATCTCCTTCCACCAATCAAATTACCATGAAACTTATTCAAATCCAATCTACAACGGCTCTTCCAAAAAATATCATGAACAGGAAAAACAGAAGCAACTGAAGAAGAATATCTAGTAGCAAAACTCATCTTCACTCCATTCAATTCCAACCTTGCTCCTCAAAACACCTATCCATTAAAAATACTATATTAAGCTCTGTAATAATCAATAAAAGACACCCAATTCAAACCCAGAATGAGATTTCAACTAGTTCAACTCAAAGTATTTAGCTTTAAAAAAGACTTACCACAGAGGCATTTAAGCAAACAGTTAATGAGCACAGTTTCATTCATGGGTGAGTAAAGTATATATTATTATTAAGAGAAAAGAAAAAACATAAAGAGTATTAAGTAATTTCATGTACATACATATGTCTATATAAAGATACATATTGATGGGAAACTTGGGTTTTACTTCAATGGCGGAATGGAAGAGGAAAAGTCGCCGGATCTGACCTCAGAGAGATTCTCCGCCGTCCGTACAGAGAGTTGCAGAGAAAATTGAAAAGACAGTTTTTTTGGTTGTGTGGAGTTTATATGCTTTATCCGCCGCCTTTGGGCTCTACCTTAATGGGCTTTAACAATAGATAGGCCCATTATCAGAAACTAATAAAAAGTTTATATTATTTTATTTTTTTTATTATTTTTGAGAAAAACTTAGTTTTGTATTTAGTTGGTAATTTCAAAAGTACATATATGTAATAGTAAAACTTTAAAGTCAATAAAGTAGTAATTTAGTTGGTATTTAATGGTAATATCTAACTGAAATCTTAAATTTGCAAAGAAAAGTAAACTTAAGGAGATTTTGTCACAAAAAATAAATAAGAGGATTAACTGTATAAAAATTAAAACATAAAAAAGTATATCAACTAAAAAGTAAATATGCAAATTTCTATTTTGCTTAAAAAAAATAGGATAATTTAGAAAATACACAAAAATTATAAAAATACAGTTGTATAGAATTTTAAATATTTTTATATTTTTGTAATTTTATTTACAGAAAATATGGTCTTGTGATGTATTTTTATGTTCTACCCCGATTAATTTGTGTGTTGATTTTTTTGTTATTTGTTGTTGTTATTTTGATGTTATTATTTAGACGTTATTTGGATATTATTTTTATGAAATTTTTTTTGTTGCTTGTGTTATTTTATAGAATAAAAATAAATAAAAAAAAATAGGTTAATTTAAATTTTTACCTCTGAACTTTAACATGTACTAAATCATGTCCCTGAATTTTTTAGGTCGTTAAAAATTTCCCTCAAACTATTGAGATTGTTTGATTTAAATTTTTTTGTCTAATTTTACTAAATAAAGTCTGATGTGGACGAAAATTGCAATTTGGTACATGTTAAAGTTCAAGGATCATAATTTAGTAGATATTAAAGTTTGGGAGCATCATTTAGTACATGAACAATCGCCACAATATTAAAATTAAATAAAATTAGACAAAAGTAGTTAAAAAAACAAAAAATAAAATAAGTTTCCATGAGGCGGAGTGAGTACAAGCATATTGAGCTGGGCTTTATCTATATGGGCCTCCTAACAAATCTAGCGATGGCCCAATACATTTAGGCCCATTAACATTTAACAACAACGAATATAATATGTGGCGGAAAAATAACTACCACTAACAGCTTCAGCCTCAGCTTGAGAGCTTTATCCATGGCGAGCTTAAGCTTCAACTCTTCCACACTAAGAACCCCATCTTCGTTTCAATCTCAAAAACCCATTTCCAACTACACAAAACCCATTAAAATCCCATTCACATTCCCCTCTAAAAGTCCCAGAAGCTGGCCAAAACTGCGTCGTTTCGGGGGTTCGAGAAGCTCGGTTTCGATAAAGGAAGAAGTGGAAATTGAAGACGAAAAAGAAGAAGAAGATGATGATGATGATCCAACTGTTGAGCTTTGCTATCTCGATCCTGAAACGAATCCAAACAGTCTTACTGAATGGGAGCTTGATTTTTGCTCAAGACCCATTCTTGATATAAGAGGGAAAAAGCTTTGGGAGCTTGTGGTTTGCGATGAATCTTTGTCTTTGCAATTCACTAAGTATTTTCCTAACAATGTTATTAATAGTATTACTTTGAAGGACGCCATTGAAGGAATCAGTGAAGATTTGGGTATTCCTTTACCTGATAAAATACGTTACTTTAGGTATATTGGTCTCAATTCTCATCAATCAAATGTGTTTGTGTTGTTAGGGTTTTTCTTTGTTAAAGTTATGATTTTTAATGGGTTTTTTTTGGTTTATTGGATTACAGGTCACAAATGCAGACAATTATAACAAAGGCTTGTAATGAGCTTGGTATAAAACCTGTTCCTAGTAAAAGGGTAAGCATTTATAGCTTTGTTTTATTTGAATTTATGTTATGTTATTATGTTGTTTGGAAGATATGGTAATATTGCAATTAAAGGAAAATATATCATATCAAGTGATAAAATTTTGGTGTAAAATGAACACAATGAGATAAGTGTCTAACTGAACCATTTTAAGAAGCTTTTTGTTACACTATGAAATAGTGTAAGGGTTTATTAGTAATTTGTAAAGGGTGTGAAGGACTATAAATATGTAATTGTGTAGCTATTGTTAGATATGGATTGAGAAAATAAAATTTTGGTTCAATTAGGAGATTAGCGCTGTCTCGAAAAATACATTTGGAAATTTGTCTGGTCTCGAAGAGGATCTTTTACCTATTATTTTTACTTTTAGTTTACTTAAGATAAGTAAAAATTTCCACTTATTGTTAGTGTTTGAATAACTATTATAATAACGATTCTTTTTATTGAAAAGTTCTTTTCAAAGTGTTTAGATATTATTTAAAAAAGATTTTTTGTGTGTACTATGTAAATTATTTTAATTTTAAAATAACTTCTCAAGAGTCATTTTGGAAAAAGTTTTAAAATTAAAAATGACTTTGTATTTTATCGAAACACCTTTAGAAAGACTTTTTTCAGTCGCTTACAGACGCTAAGACAAACTGGGTGTGTTGTAGTAAGTAGAAATGTAGAAAAAGAGGTATTGAAATCAGTGTCACAACCTATCACATTAGCTAACTTGGAGTGAGATTAGCTAAAGGCATAGTGAACTTTGTATGGTTTCTTTATATTGTTTAACATTCTTATGGTTGTTTGTTTCAGTGTGTATCTCTGCTGTTATGGTTGGATGAAAGATTTGAGACTGTATATACGCGTCATCCCGGCTACCAGAAAGGAGCTAAGCCGCTTCTTGCATTAGATAACCCTTTCCCAATGGAGCTTCCCGATAATCTTTTCGGGGATAGATGGGCTTTTGTCCAATTACCCTTGTCAGGTTAGAAAATTTACTCCTTTTTTCTCTCTGTGATTGAAATCAATTCTATGTTGGCATGTTTTCTTTGTACTGAGCTTCCTTTTCTTTGACTATTGTCTGTTGGTAATACTAATTTCTGTCTCATGTTTTCAGCTGTTCGGGAGGAGATTTTATCGTTAGAATCAAAACTTGTATTTGGTTCAAGTTTAGATTTGGATTTGTTGGGGATTGAAATTGATGACAACACAATGATACCTGGGCTGGCTGTTTCTTCTTCTCGAGCTAAACCGCTTGCAGGTGCATACTCTGTTCTCTATAAAGCATTACTAAACAACAGGCCAACAGCTGTGCCTTTATTTCTTCAACCTTTTGTTAGTTTACTCTGTAAATTGCTGGCACTTTCTTAATACAAATTTGACTTAGAAACAATTTTTTAACCGAGGGGTAGCTCAAATGGTCAGGCACGAAGTATTCTCCTATAAGTTCTTAGGTTCGAGTCCCTTTTAGGCACTTAGATAGGTTACACACCATTCGGAAACAAAACCAAACAAATTACTACCGAAATCTTTACTCATTTTCTCACATGCCCATGTACTATTTTGTGTGGTTTGATTATGTCTTTCTCTGCTTCTGCAGCATGGATGAACGGTCTTGAAGTGTGCTCGATAGAAGTAGATGTGGCCCGAGCTTCGTTGATTCTTTCAGTGGGAATTTCAACAAGGTATGTGTATGCAACTTACAAGAAAAACCCAGTGACCACAAACGAAGCTGAAGCTTGGGAAGCAGCCAAGAAAGCTTCAGGAGGTTTGCATTTCCTTGCCATTCAAGAAGACTTGGATTCAGATGACTGTGTTGGGTTTTGGCTTCTACTGGACTTGCCTCCTCCACCTGTATAATATTAATAATCTAAGATTACTTGTAAAACAAGAAAAGTTTAACCACAATCACAATATATTTGTCTTCTCATGTGTATTATTCTTTATATTCTTCCCTCCTGGGACTCATATCCAAATGCAGCTTATCCTATTGGACAAATTTTGAGAAATTAAAACTTAAAAATTACCAAGAAAATGTAAAAAAAACTTATAGTCCATATTTTATTGCAGTATACTAGGCCTTCTAATTATTTAAGTGATTATCTTAAAGATTTACGATATAATTAGGAAAATGTTTCAAATACCACACATGGGTTACTCGGCATGCTCGTAAACAATATGATTCTACTGCAAAGTTATGAACACCCCTATCGAGACCACCCATAAGACCCTCTTTGATAGCCAACAATTCAACCATTAAAGGGGTGAGTTCCTACTGTATTACCATGGCAGCTGCATGAGTGACAATGCCACCACTTGCTAAAAAGGGTTTAATTAAATATTTAAAGTAAAAATTAATTTTTGCTTGTTATATATTTAATTATAATTAATTAATTTTAAAAAATAAATTTTGACCTATATAACACGTAAAAAAACATATAACTATTGCTCACCTATAATATATAAATATATATTATTTCTTTTTTTGAAAAAATATAAATATATATTATTAATTTTAACATTATTATTAAAAAGTATATTAAAAGTAGATATGGAAGACTCATATTTTATAGCAGTGACAATAAGATAAGTTAATGTAAAGGAAGAAGACCATTAAAGTTGATATTAAACAATTAATAATAACTAAAAAATCTTAATTTTACATATAATAAATTTATTAATGCACTGTATCTATATATAGAGACACTATATTTAAAGAAATCATACAATTTACAACATTATTATTGAATACCAATAGTATATGTTCAATATTTACTAGATGTGGCTCCTTACAATTAGTTAAGAATATTCCTAAAAATATAAAAAACATTAATCAATAAAGGAAATGCAACTATGTGTTGTCCTTTATTCAAACAATCATATTAAAAAAAAAACCCTTATGTCCTACAAATTGACTCAATAGAACAAACATGATTTATCATTTAACTAAATATGCATGTATATTTCAGAAAATGCAAAATAAATTTTCTATAGTTTTTGTATTTTAGATAGAGAATTACTACTAAGTGTCATACTGCTATTAGCATAAGGAAAATTTGATTTTCTATACTTAGAAAATCAAAATTTTTTTTCCCTAAACTAAAAATTTAAAACCTGAAAAAACTATTCATTTTTTTTCAAAACCCCAAAAATACCCCCCTCACAATATTCTCTCTCTCTGCATCATCTCTCTCTCCCTCTATCTCACACCCGAACCCCAACCCCTCCGACCCCAACGCCGATCACCACCCGAACCCCAACCCCTCCGACCCCAAACGCCGATCACCACCCGAACCCCATTCCCTCCGACTCCAACCCCAACCCGAAAGAGCAACCCCAGTCCGACCCCAACTCCTCCGACCGTCTGTGAAACTTTTTTTTTTCCTGCGATTTGAGAGAGAGAGGAAGAGAGAGGTCCGATGGTCGGACCTTGGGGTCCGATGGGTCCGATTGGTCGGACCCCATCGGACCCCAAGGTCCGACCATCGGTGTGAATTTTTTTTTTTTTTTTTTTTTTGCGATTTGAGAGAGAGAGGAAGAAAGAGGTCCGATGGTCGGACCTTGGGGTCCGATGGGTCCGACCAATCGGACCCATCGGACCCAAAGGTCCGACCGTCTGTGAAATTTTTTTTTTCCTGCAATTTGAGAGAGAGAGGGGAAGAGAGAGGTCCGATGGTCGGACCTGGGGTGTGGGATTCTTGGGACCGGCCGAGATAGAGAGAGAAAGAGAGATGCTATGAGAGTTTGGGGGTATTTTTGGGGTTTTGAAAAAAAATGTATAGTTTTTTTAGGGTTTAAATTATTGATTTAGGAATCAAATTTTTTTATTTTCTAAGTATAGAAAATCAAATTTCCCTAGCATAATTAAGTATCAAATATCACATAACTTTAAAAGAAGGTTAATTTAAATTTTTGCCCCTGAACTTTGACATGTACCAAATCATGCCTCCTGAACTTTTCAAATCATTAAAAATTCTCCTCGAACAATTATGATTATTAAATTTAAGGACTTTTGTTCAATTTTACTTAACAAAGTCTAATGTAGATTAAAATTTAGGGGGCACAACTTTGTACTTTTAAAAGATTGGGGGCAATATCAAAGTTCGATGAACAAAATTTAGTATATGAACAATCGTCACATTAGTAAAATTGAATAAAATTAGGCAAAAATCTTTAAATCTAACAATTTTAATAGTTCAGAGAGATTTTTTAACGACTTGAAAAGTTAAGGAGACATAATTTAGTACATGTCAAAGTTCACCCATGCAACAGAAAGCTTTGTACTTGCCATAACTAAAGGGAAGAATAAGTGTTCACAATCATGACATTCAGAACTCAAAACTATCGAATAGACAAGGAAAAAATAGTATGTCAATGTTCCTAAATCATGTATGAGAATTTCTAGAAACAAATTAACCATAAGAGAAGGTAACTATATCAAGCCATTATCTTGGCCGATCTCACGTAGAGACTATCCACCACCTTACCAATGTTGGTTAAAGTTTCCAACGTGGCTGGGTATATGGCATCAGTCTTCCCATCTTCAAAAATTACTAGGCACCCAGCACCTTGGTCCAAAGTCCCTGCAAATTTTTTGTCCAAAATCATTTGAGATAACTTCTTCTCTACGTGATCGATTGGAAGTTCGATCAACTCAGCGATATGCCCAATCTCAACTCGTGAGAACGGCTCTATCAGCCTGCACAAATTCTGCTCCAAGAGGGTGTCGTAAAGCGATGAAAGGTGTCGATGAACAATAGGATCTTCTGATAACTGACCCTTGAAATCCCCAAGGGCAGTCTCAAAAAGCTTCAAAGAACGTTTTGAGTAGGCGTCGGCCACTGCTTTCATGGCATCCAACTCAGGCCCAACATACTGCAAGCCTGCTTTTGATGATATTACTCCTGTAACATCGTCAGCCTGGTTCACCATGATTTTACATAGAAGCATATACTTAAGGCTATACACAGCCCTACTATCTTCTAAAGCATTAAACGCTTCGAAAGCTTCAAAGAAGTAACTGTACGCTGTTTTGTAGTCTTTTTCCTCTGCGTGCAGGATTCCACTCTGCAAATCAATAGTTCCTTGCTGAGCTGGGGGAACATATATGGCATTAGCCGCTGTTCTAGCAGCTGTGAGGGCAGCTTTTGCCTTAGGAAGATTCCTAAGGGAGAAATGGAGCTTACTCTCCAATAGGTCTATGTCAACAAGCAAAAGCTTGTCATCCAGTCTTCTGACTTCCTTTACCAAACCCGAAAGAAGGTTTAGGGCCTCTGAGTACTCCTTGCTCTCCATCAAAAGAGCTGCAAGCCTGGCCTCCACTCGCTGTCGAAGAAAAGTTCGTTTCTCATCACGAGTCCACTGCACCATTTCTTTGCATAGAGAAATCTGAAGCACTGCTGTGTCTGGTATCTTGGCCACTGTATCAATGATTCCACGAACAATTTTCGCAGTTTTGGCCTTGGGAATCAAGTTAAAGAAAGGCCTCAGTTGAGTTAGAAGGTTCCTGAGGTCCTCAGCACGGTTTTCTTGCCTGAGAAGATCCGAAAGATTTGTGATTGCCTGTTCCTTTATCCGCTGAGCATCAGAAGATGATGATGGGTTTTCAAGAATTTTATAGAGAATAGAGATGGCTTCAGATGGAGCCTTGGCTTCTAAAGCCTGAGCAATCGAATCGGTAGTGGCTGGTAGATATGATGAAGCCATTGCTACTGCTTTAAATTCACTCGACCTGCAATGATAAAGAAACAACATACAAAATTATTGAAATTAACAAAACTATAATGATTAGCAACACAGACTACATGCCAAGTACTAATCATTTCAAAGCTCTTTCACCAGTGGTGCAGATTTGATTACTTCCTATAACACAAAACTACTATGGAGCAGAGAATTATATCATAAATACAATTAAAATTCAACAAACCCCAACTTCCAGAAAGCTATTCAAGGTCCACAATTTCTGGATTTCCTCAGATGGTATATATATGAGAGTATTAGAAGGGTTTTGGGGAGAGAATTGTATGGTTAAGTGAGCAATAGTAGTTGGGAGAGCACTTTATCCTCATCATCTACATCAATGTACCATTCACTATTTTCCTATAATTGATACTGTTCTTACTAAATTTACAGGAAATTCATATCACAATAATAAATAAATTATTTACCTGAATCAAAAGATTGATATATTTCTATGTCCTCTAATACTGAACTCCTCAAATTTATAGTGTTTCTGTCATAATAAAATTAAATCTCAATAATACATCAAATATAAATTTGACAAGATCTTTATAATGAGAAAAATAATAATCTTTACATATACACATAGAAATGAAATACATATTTAGATTATATAAGGTAGAAAATCAAAGAAGAGAGCTGTTCGGACAGTGTAATAACTAGAGCAGCCTTCCAAAGAAGTTTAAGGTGTTTATTTTATTGTCTAAATTAGTGCTGAGAAAAATGGAAAGGGAAACTCTAATAACATACCTGTATCGTGGGTCACCTCGATGAACGGAGAAGAAGGAGAAGCCAACCGCAGCGACGCCGGCGCCGGCGACTCACTATTCTTCAGATCTTGTTTGTTGGTATTGAGAGAGAGAAGATCGTACTTGCTGAGGAAGGAGAAAGAGGCATGGCTATATTGCCCTAAAATTATTGAAATAACTACATAATATACCCATTTTTTTTTTTTAGTTTGTTGATTTTTATTTTTACATTTTTACAATTTCCCCTAAAAATAACACAAAAATAATAAGAAAATTACATAAAAGTAACCTGAAAATAATATCAAAACAACAACAAATTATAACATACATATAACAAAAAATCAACAACAAATTAACATGAATACAACATACAAAAACCGTATTTTCTGTAAATAAAATTAAAAAATTCGTAAAAATATTTAAAATTTTGTGAAACTGTATTTTTGTAATTATTTTGTTATTTTTGTATATTTGTGAAATTATCTCGAAATTATTCATGGGCTTGGGTTGGGCTCAAAATATATTGGCTTAATTAATTTTGGGATAATTTCAAAAAAAACACAAACAATAAAAAAAAAATACAAAAATACGGTCTGTACGGAGTTTTTAATTTTTTTTACGGTTTTTAAATTTTATTTACATAAAATATAATTTTCTGATGTATTTTTATGTTATATTCATGTTATTTATTGTATTTTTATAGAATACCATAAAAATGTAAGAAAAAAAACTTTGAACATAAAAATATAAATTTTTTATAAAAGATTATATTTTGTGTAATTATATTATTAATTTTTATATTTCATACTCTATTTTTTATCTAATTATCAAAATAATTTGGCTAAGTTTTACAAACTTTTTTTAATGTTTTTTATTGTTTGTTATGTTTCAACACCTTTTATATGCATGCATTTCTCTCTCCTTCCGTTTACTTTAAAAATAATATCTGGTCATGTCATTATTTGGTTAACCCTTAAAAACAGTCATTATCATTTATTTTATGATTTATTTTTCAATGTGAATATTTTAAAATGTGGGAAGTATATTTTTCTCTATTTTTGAAAAAAAAAATTATTTGATTACTAATACTATAATTAGTTACTGGTTTATAATTTTTTAAATCTTAGTTAACATTTATTTTAAGAATTTTTTTAAATATATTATATCATATTATACATAATTAGTGTTTTCAAAATAACAAAAAGATATATAACATAATTAGTATATAAAAATAGTAGTTGCAACCCTCATTGGCTCATCCTATTTCTTCTACCTCGATTTTTCTCCATTTGTTGCAAGTATTTTTTTTTTCTTAACTCAGTTTTCTTTTAGGATTTTTTTTCTCTGTTTATATTATATTTTACAAGTAATGTTTGTGTTTTTTTATCTTTACATTGTCTGCATAATGGGTCGATTGTGTGATGACCATTTGAAGTGGCTGTTTACTTTTTCTTTCAATGGAAAATGCTTCATCTATAATGAATATTGAGTATTTTTTTTTTTATTAAATCAAGTTTTTTGTTTATGGATATTGTATATTTTTTTGTTTTAGTGTGGTTGTATTTAGTGTATGTTTGTGTTTTTTTAATTCAAATTGGAGAGTATTTGTTCTCCTTTACATAGATATTTTTTGGTTGTGAAAAGTGTTTCTTTGTTATTAATGTTTTTCTTTCTTGGTTTTTTTTAATATGGTAGAAATAAGGTTTTGATTTTGTATGTGATATTTATTATTTTTGTTGTTGTAAATAATCAAATTATCCCTTTTATTTTTTTTTTAACATGAAATTGCAACTTCATTAAATTAGCATTCTGAATACAAAATAATCTGAAGATCACAGGGGATAGAAGACCCCAGAATGCTACGACCAGTTAGCGATCGTGCATGCCTAGCAATATAGTGGGCCGCACGATTTGCTGATCGTCTAACAAAACGTAAATGAACATCAGAAAGAGAGAATAATAAATTTCTACAGTCATTAACGACTAAACCAAACACAGAAGTCATTAACTGAGTAGAATGAATAGCCTGAACGACGAGCATGCTGTCACTCTTAATCGTAACACCTTTCTAGTGATTTGCCTTGATCTAACTAAGTGCTTCTTTGATGCCCATGGCTTCTTTGATCCAACTAAGTGCTTCTTTGATGCCCATAGCTTCTCAATCGTAACACCTTTCCAGTGGTTTGCCTTGATCCCTTTTATTTTTGTTTATGGATTTTGTGTATTTTTTTGGTTAGTGGGATTGTGTTTTCAGTGTTTGATTGTGAATTTTCTTTTAAATTGCATAATGTATAATCTCTTTTTACCTAGATAATACTCATAAGACTTTTAGTTGTTTTTTTTTTTTTTGGTTGTGAATTAACAATGCTGTTTTAAAGTTGTTTTTTGGTTGTGAATACCCATACATTACAATACATTTCAGAGATTAAACAATATCATTTTCTTTAATTATAAAAGAAATTATACTAATACATCTTAATGCATTATGCAAACATAATTCTAATTACAGCCAATAGTAAAAAAAGAAAGAAAAATAAAAAATCTAACAGCCCTTAAGGGTGCTCTAATAATATCTTACACTATTACAGCTGACTTGATTTCTTAATATAAAGTTTAAACCTTCCATCAATTAATGGTGAGAAACAAAAATTTGCCAATAAAAATCAATCACTGTTGGACTGATTGATGAGTCCCCAACAAACAGTTCATCATCGAGAACCTAGCTGCAGCGATACCAGCGCGGTTGAATTTCTCGGTGGCTTCGAGGATGGGGAACTGTTTTCGTTATGTGCTGAGGTGTAGTGAAAGAAAAGCCTACTGAAATCGAACTTGTTCGACATTTCATGTCTTTGATCTTTTCTGCTTTTGAGACACGAATCGAACGCCTTGTTTCCCAAGTTCCAGGAATTTTACTCTACCGTCGTCTAGAGTAACTGAAAGTGTTGATGTGCCTTCAACTAGATCGGCTACCACCCCCTTATGCCTGGATAAGAAATTCGAAAAATCAACTGTCATAATGCGCATTTAGGATTCGCATAGCGGAAATTGTAACATAATTTTCTACTTGCACCTAAGAAAGATAGCTCAAATCGTCCCACATGTGGTTTGCTCCCCTTGGACATCTACATAACAATTATTATAATTTCCTGATATCCCAATACTATATTTTTCTACATAACAAGGTTTCTTAGAAGAGAAGACTCACCATGAATTGTCAGATGGTTGATGAACTTCAACTCGTTTTCCAATTGCATCTTTACCCAACTTTTTTAGTATCCAATTAGCATCCATGATCTCATCCATTAAATCCTCTTGATGTGCTTGGGTTGCACCATCTGCATTAAGTGTTGTTTTCTCCATGAACGGTGAAGGGCGTTTTCTTTTAGACCTTTGGCCTTTTAAAGAACTTTTCTCCTCCTCTTGATTTGCAGAGTTCTGACTCTCGATACTAGGCTTCTTAAATTTGAACCGCAACAAAGGTTTTGAATCTTTAGGCAAAGAATTTGACAAAGGTGTCTGACTAGAATCATCGTTGTTCTCCGTGCTAGTATCAGGTCTTCCTTCTGATAGCTTTCCTGAATATACTCTCTCCCTTTTCGAAATAGGAACTTCACTTGCAGGCCCAACTGATGCAGCGGTTTCTTCAATTCTTCTTTTTCCCAGTGAAGTGTGAGTTTGCTCTGGAGTAGCAGTTTCAGATCCATCAGCACTACTGCCTCGGCCAACTTTTGGGTTATAACTAGGAACCCCGGTCCTAATTTTTCCCAACTTAATAAAATTTCCTTCTCTTCCGAGCTTCAAACCCTTTGATTGGCTAGAAGAATCATTTCTCTCTGTGAATTGCAGAAAACTATGTAACTAACTTAATAATTTAAAATTTAAAAAGAAAAATCAACAACAAATACTTATGTTGAGCAAGATAAGAAAAAATTATTCCAATAAAGAAGAGAGAATAAGCCAACTACCATCACCACTGTTAGCAAGGCCATCATGCCTCTCCAATATAGACTTCTTATCATTTGTTTTTCGCCAACTCGTGTCTTCTGTGCCTGCTTAAGAACATAAGCACACAAGTCATACCTCAGATATTTTATATTATATAATATATAGAGAGGGAGAGAGAATGTGTATGTGATTGAAAGATGGACACACCGTTGGAATTCATGATCTCTGGTTCTCTTTGGTCGGTTGAAGCATCGGACCTGGGAGAATTGGTTACGTTTATCTTCCGTGGACCAAAATTGATGACTAACTTCTTTCCTTTCACAGTCTTTGACTTGCCAGCTTGCTTTCCAGTATCCTCACCACTATCTAAATCATTAGATTTGTTGTTCTTAATTCGAACAACTCTAGAAGGCCTATTTTCATCACTCACCATTACCTCATCAACAAACTTGCGTTTCAAAACTCCGGGCTGATTGATAGAGCAAATCTCTTCTGTTTGACTATGACTTACTGCAACCGGAGAAGAATACGTGTCTTGTATCTCATCTTTATGAGACTGCATGCCAACATTCTTGTCATTAGCCAAGCTGAATCCTAAGGATTGGGCATCGTTATGCCCTTCAAAACTCATTTCTTGTTCTCTTTTACCGATCACAGATGCCTGGTATTTTTTCTTACTAGACCCTTTGCTGTAATATTTCTTCCCATAATCTTTCGCCTTTTTTGGTGACTTATCAACTAACCCTTTCAGAGATAATTTCAAGGAACGTCCATGTTCATTCTTCAATACAACAGGGCCATTTTCTTCATCGTCAGAATATGGAGAAATCGAAAATATATCTTCTTGAGTTGGCAACCCAGCAGCTGCCCTCAAGCTCGCAATGAGACCTCGATCAGCTTTGTCCTTTCTCCTCCAAAGTTCTTTAACAGCATCCTCAAGATCCTTGACCTAGCATTATATGTAGAAATATGAATATACTTATCAATAGAAAGACTTGTTAAAACCATGTCTACTCTTGGCAAACCTGATAGCATTCTCCTCGGCATGTAGCACATTTGTACTGAAGATTTCCATCCACTTGGTACTGCAAATACTTTTCATCACTGCAAAGAAATTATCTCAGAAGTTAGCACACTTAATTTGTAAGAGATCACTTTCTAGGTCAAAATATATTACGCCATCTGTAATTGGACTAGTGAAAAAGCACACCCAAACAAACACGATACTAAATCGGTATCATGTGGGCAAAGATACTGAAGTAAATAAGCAGATATGTCCTGGATTCATTTTGGCTGAATACCAATGTAACAAATTGCTTCTCCCGCCATTTCTTTGTTATAAATATATAAAAAATATTAAGAGAGTATTTTATTTGAAATAATTCCCAAATACACGAGTTATGACAACACTCCACAGATGTTGAAACACTTCACAGAAGTTGAAACAATAACAGAGAAAAGGGAAGATAATGACCTGATACCATCACATTGGCAATGAACCCATCGCTGGCAAACGTCACAGCAAACCATAGGAGTAGATTCTGAATCCCTATAGACCTATAAATTTTCAACAGTAAAAAATGGTATATATCAAGAATTCCATTATCTTTGACTGATGCATTGTTAGTATTCTGGCAAAATCAAGAAGCATGTTTTTGATTATAAAACATCCAAACAAATGGAGTACCTTCAAACAAACAGGGCAATAATTCCCCTTAACGAACAATCGACCACATGCATCACAGCAAGTGTATCCCAGAAACCACCTGTCAGTTTAGAAGAAAAATATGGTGATCCTGATATTAAAGAAGCAAAGAGGTTGATTTTTTTACTAAAAAGAACACAGAACAATAAATAAGCAATAATTACTGTATTACCTGAAAATTAATAATATAAATTTGCATGTAAAATAACTTAGCAATACTCTCAAAATTTCTTACAAACTTTTCCCTCTACTTTATAGAGAAAAAAATTTAGTAAGTCCCACTCAATATATTTCCACTCATTTTTCTCTTCCCTCCACTCGTCTTTCCTACCAAACAACTTTTTTTTTTCCTTTTCTTTCCTTTCCTTTATCTTCTCTACCAAACATAACATTATAATATGTTAAGAAAACAAAACAAAATAATAAGCTGTTTGGTAGGAGAGAAAAGTGAAGGTATGAGGTAGAATGGATGGAAAATATGGTGAGGCCCGCCAATTTCTTGTCTCCAAAATGACAAGAAATGGGAGATAAAAAATTTTATTAGCCAAGACTTTAAGGGTAATATAGTAAATTTCACAATATGTTAATTTCATTCCTTCCTATATAGACCAAATAATCATGGGAAAAAAAAAATGTCCTTTCAATCCATGTATATATTTCCTTCCGCCCTATTACCTTTTCATATTTTCTTTAAATCATGAACCAGAAAAGTCTAGGTTTTTAGCAAGAACAAATTACTGTAGCAAACACAAAAAGTGAAGATACCATACAGTTATAACCAAAACAGATAAAAATATACACTAAAGACATCTTTCAAACTTCTTTATAATTAATACCTCACGCTTAAGCCATTTCCTGGTACAGGAGAGTTACAGCTGTGACACTTGGTATGTTTTGGACACAAATAAGGTCCAGAAGAAACATTCTGCATTATCCACCAACAAAATTAAGAATTTAGAATACATTTTTTAATTGCAATGTAAGAACTCAGCAATACACATCCACACGCACCTTGTGGGAAGGATGTTGGCAGTAGCAATGGTAAGCACCATCACACCTTTTACAGAACATAAATTTGTTAGGATCTCCTGTTCTCCGGCATACCTATAAAAGGAAATGTATAACATATTTACTACATTTCTGGGTTATTACATTTACTTGAAATAAATTTACAACAAGTTATAGCAACCATATTACATCTTTTCGTCATATTGACATGGAAAATTAAAGTAATAATATCAAATTTCTAAACTAGCAATGATGAAGTTCTTACAATCATATTGAATAAGAAGGAAGAAACAACAGTTTTACCTCACAAATTCGGCAAGAGGGGCATGTCCATGAACTCCAATGAAACAGATCTGCTAACAAGTTCCACTAATTAGGATATGTGAATTTTTAGTCTAAAGAAAATGCTTGGACCAATAATTTTACCTCTATGTTGAGCCCAACTTTTCAAGCAGTTTCTGTGGTACTTCTTGCAACAAGTTTTGCAAGAAAGCATCCTCTT
This sequence comes from Cannabis sativa, assembly GCF_029168945.1. Taxonomy (NCBI): domain Eukaryota; kingdom Viridiplantae; phylum Streptophyta; class Magnoliopsida; order Rosales; family Cannabaceae; genus Cannabis; species Cannabis sativa. The sequence continues at coordinate 1,811,203 of NC_083603.1, read as the reverse complement.
TGCTCTTTCACTTCCTTCATTTTCACCAAAAAAGCATATTCTGCACAATACATTGACATTGGACTGACCCTGTTCTTCTCCTGCAGAACCTCTCGAGACATCCTGTCGACGAGAAGAAAAACGGCAATCATAAATTACAAATTTGGAATTGTACAGAAATCATCTTGACTTTCAAGAATAAACAAAGAAAAAACAAAAACAAAAAATATAACATATCATGTGGGCAGATTAATAAGCTCAGATAAAGTCACTCAGCAATAGTACCTCTAGTGACAAAAGGTCCATGCGTGAGTGAGACAATACAGCAATAATTAAAGGTCTTTCACCAAATTTATCACTAAAGAGGTCCTTTTTCCTTATCACCCCAAACCCAGAAATTGGTAAAAACAAATGCATTATAATCAGCAGAAATCACAATGGCTATTGACTCCCAACAAAACAAGATCATTAAAAGTCAACTAATTTGCAGCAAAGGACGCAAATTAGGGTTTATGATAAAGAGTCCGATCTATTCTAAAATTCTCCATAACAAAAAAGTTCAAGATACTAAATTTCTTCTCAAACTCCCAAAATTTGCAAACACTGAAAAACACCCAACCATTCAACAACAAAATTACGCACAAAAAGGTCAAATTTTCAACTCCACTACATCAAAAAAACTTCCCAAATCATCACAAACAACCACCATTCCAACAAAAAACCCAAAATTGAGACCAAAATTCAAAGAACCTCACCGCCGCCAAATCACCCGACTCAAATCGCCGAGCATAATCTTCAGCAGCAACCATAGCCGCCGCAGCTTTACGCTGCAACGCAGCTCGTTTAGCTTGAGCCGACGCAGCAGCAGCAGCTTCATCATCAACGATATTAACAACCACATCACCTAAAATCGACACCACCGGTTGATAAACCGAAGACGGCGGAACCAACAAAGGCGGAGGTGGCTCAATTCTTGGAACAGCAACCTGAATCGTTCCTCCTTTCTCCTCCCGAACCCTATTTCCCCAAGGATCTTTAACAAACTCCTCAACCTTGCGAATCTCATCAAGGAACTCATTCTTCGCCTTATCAGCAACAAACCCTAGCGAACAAAAACAAATCCTCCGACTGCCAAAACACAGATATAGAGAGTGAGAATGAGAATGAGGAGAGTGAAAGAGAGGGTTTTTAGAGAGAGAAATAGATAGATATAGAGAGAGAAAGTACTAACCATGTAATTGGGCAAGCTACGTGAAATGCCATATTGAAGAGAGAAAGAAAAGATTTTGATTTGAATTTTTTCTTTTTTTTTTCTTTTAATTATTTTTGAGTGTGTGATTTTAGGGATTTGCTCTCGTAAAAAAAATAAAATTTAGTTGGGAAAAAATAAATTTATTTATTTATTAATTATTTGTTAGTGTTTTATTTTGTGAGTAAATAAATATTATTATTATTTAATTGTATATATTAAGAGAGAGAGAGCGTGGTGTGTTTAGAGAGAGAAAGAGTTAGAGAGAGAGAGAAGAGAGAAAGAATGAGAATGGTGCGGTTGGGTTCGGGAATTTGAGGATCTGAATAATGGGTGCTTGGATTAGACGATGTCGTTTTGTATCACGTAATTGTAATTACGATGTGTCGTTTTATGATTAATAAACGACATGTCGTTTTGTTGTTATTTGACTAAACGACAATATTTGCGGGGGTCTGTAATAGAGGGTGTCGTACTCTTTCATTTCTAGTTACGACGTGTCGTTTTTTTGAATTTTAATAAAGACATGTCGTTGTTTGTTAGTTTGACTAAACGACAATCCTTTTGTTTGTAATCTTCCATTTGACAACGTGTGATACTATTAAATAAATTAGTTTATAATATGGTTTTGGAAAATTTCACTATTTCGAGAATTTTTTAATCAAATCTATTTTATAATAATGTATGTTGTAGTTATTTAAGATATTTTACAAAATTTTGACACATTTAAAGAAATTTAACACCCTAAAAATAGAGTTTAAATAGTCTATTACACGCGTGACTCTTTTATTTGATACGATTGTGATATAGACTGTCTAAATAGTACTTTTTATATTATAAATTATTCTGAATTTTTTAAAATTTTGTAAAATTTACACAACTATGAAAATAATTAGACTACAAAATTCTTCCAGATATATATCGAAACAGACAAGGGGTCCACGGTGTACCCTTTTTAGGGGTGTGCACTTAGAATCATTCTATGATTTTTTGGTCTTTAAAACTACTGTTTCTCAAAATGATTTGAAAAAATTCTAAAATACACCCCCTTAAAATGGGTGCACCGATGCGCTCTTATCTGTTTTGGTATCTAAAAAAATATTTAGTCCAATTTTTTTTATAATCGTGTACGTTGTAGTTATTTACGACATCTGACAAAATTTTAAGAAATTTATAAAAATTTAACATGTCAAAATAGTATTTAAAGAGTTTGTTATATGTGTCAAAAATAGTATTTAAAGAGTTTGTTATATGTGTGACTTTTTTATTTTATACACGTGTGAAATAGATGATTTGAATATTGATTTTTATATTGTAAATTATTTAAAATTCTTCAAAATTTTGTAGAATATCTTAAATAACTATAACATACACCACTATAAAAAAATTTATACTAAAAAATTCTTAGAAACAATTAGAAGTAGTATTAGTGTACCAATTTTAGTAGGGTGTTATAAGCACCCAATAAATCCAATAAATTATATTGTAAGATATAAAATCACATTACCTTCTTATAGAGAAACTATACCATTTTCTAATAAATCGAAAAAGTAAAGATTTTTATGTTTTTAAGAATAAACCATCACTCAATTATAAGCTTTTCAACCATTACAACCAGATTAAAAAAAAATAGAAAACAATACAACTTATCAATTATCATTATAAAAAACATGGATGATTATAACTTATCATTATGGTGTGCAATAATAATAAGAAGAATGAATTTGAATTGGTAAAAAAAAGTTGTTATAAGGCAAACACTTTTCTATAGCTTAAATCCTACACTTGATTTTACACTATATTTACCTCTAACTCTTTTCTCTCCTCTAACTTAACTCTTTTCTTTCTTACAAGTGTTATGGTATATGATACTATAACATTATATGCCTAAAGTAGCTCTAAACTAAGTTTCTTTGTCTAATTTCAAAAATCAAAAGACTCTATTATTACATGATTGAGAAATCATCATCAAGACCATCTAATTCTCCTCTTAGATTATGTTGTTGGATGATTAAAACTGAAGTTGTAGCCGAAAAATCTGACCCCGAAAGAACATCTCCAATGGGGCCTAATTCGGGGCATTGTTGCCAATCATTCATACCAAATGTCAAAACTGAGTTCACTCTTCCACCTCTCCCTACAATGATGAGTGAGTATTGTCCTTCAAATGATCTCAAAGTTGAGTATGTCTCAGCTGAATTAGCAAGATGTTTTTCCATGTATGAAACGTGACCACTCCCAACAAATCTTTCATAGAAATCAGCAAAGCATTCGTCGTCAAGGTTGGTTTCCTCTTGTTGCTCGTCGATGTTGATTCTATAGTTTCCTGTCCTTCTCATCGCGTTTTCTGAATTTGCGTCGACTAAGAATCTTATCACTGTGAGCTTCACTCCTGGATGGCGCGCTACTCGGCTAGCATAGGCTAATGCCTCCCTATCATCTTTACCACCAATGAATATCACAGCTACATTGAGTGTTACATAAGGTTTTGACATTTTGTCTTGTAATCCAAAACCTCTGTCAATTAAAATCCCAACTGAGCATGGTGCACTCCTCAACACCTGTTTAAGTTTCAACCATAATATTAAGATGTTAATTGGTCATTTCTTCTAGACATGATAATAACATAGGACTATATGCCAATGCTTTGTGTGTTCATTCTAAGTTGTGATTTTAAGTTAGTTTATACAAAGTTTATATCTTTACGTAACTTCTATTGAGACCCTTTATTCCATTGTTTTTATGACAAATTATAATTTTCTAAGTTGTGATTTTAGGTTAGTTTATAAAAATCTTTACATAACTTTAATTGAGACCCTTTATTCTATATTTTATGACTTTTCTAAGTTGTGATTTTAGGTTAGTTTATAGAAAGTTTATATCTTTACATAACTTCAATTGAGACCCTTTATTCCATTGTTTATGACAAGTTTCTTTTGTTATTTTAAGTTGGTTTATACAAAGTTTATAGCTTTACACAAGTTCAATAAAAACCTTTTATTCCATAGTTTATGACAATTTCTAAGTTGTGATGATTTTCAGTTAGTTTATACAAAGTTTAAACTAACTGAAAATAAAGACCCTTTATTCCATAGTTTATGACAATTTCTAAGTTGTGTTGGTTTTCAGTTAGTTTATACAAAGTTTATATCTTTAAATAACTTCAATAAAGACCCTTTATTCCATAGTTTATGACAATTTCTAAGTTGCGATCATTTTCAGTTAGTTTATTCAAAGTTTATGTCTTTACATAACTTCAATAAAGACCCTTTATTCCATAGTTTATGACAATTTCTAAGTTGTGATGATTTTTGGTTAATTCAAAGAAAGTTTATATCTTTACACAAGTTCAATTGAGACCCTTCATTCCATAGTCTATGAAAGATTTCTAAGTTGTGATTTTAAGTTAGTTTATACAAAGTTTATATCTTTACATAATTTCAATTGAGACCCTTTACTCCATATGTTATGACAAATTATAATGAGTTACTTGCTAATAACATATCAAGGATCAAAGCTGTCTTTTTCTATATGCAGATGCTTGTGTTGTGTGATCATTCTAAAAAAAAGAAAATGTTACCTTTCGATTGACATATCGAAAACCAGAATTGCCACCATCAAGTGTTCCATCAGCTTTCAAAGTCTTATGAAAAGGCAATATAATAAGAGCAACCATTAAATCCTCTGCCAAAATGCATACATCTTGAGACAATCCACTAAATGTTGAGAGTGCAAGCATTCGTCTAAGCGTGATACCATCGCCATTTTCGTTGACATAAGCCTCAACCGCGCTAGTAACTTGATTTCTCTTCTCAACCACACCAGCATCGGTTACAGTCACAGTGTCCGGTCCATCTCCCTTCACCAATGTGGCTGAAATTTCGTTTGTGAGCTCAATCATATCGGTTACATACACAACAATGCCAGGATCAGCCGAGCCCCGAGATATTTCCATGAAATTTATTGTGCTAGGCACATTGTGAGGTCCATGAAGGCATAACAAGATTCTTAATTCGTTTGATGGATCAAGCAATTGAAGTGCCATTCGGTGTGTTGGTGCGCGTTTTCTTGCGCGTTTGATGATTTGTGCTACTACTGATGGTGCATGAACAACAGTGAAAAACACTGCAATTATCATTACTATTGTGGTTGATGTTGATGTTGCTTCAGCCTGCATTTTTACCAATTATATCATAACACATGAACAGTAAGAACTAACAATATTATTGAGACATACTATATTTACCAAAACAAAAAGAGAAAGGGTTATAGAAACTAACTGTTTTTGCAGCAATAGCCAAGTAAATGTGAAAATGTCCTTTAGTGGTTAAAAGCAAGCCAATTGCAATAGACTCAGGCCAATTGAATCCCAACATAGCACCAGAAATTATTGTACCAGAAACTTTACCAATAGTAGCTACACCAAATAGCACAAACAACCTTGCCCAAGTCATCAAATGACCAACCTCAAAATCCACCAAAGTAGCCTCATACCCCATCCAAAAGAAAAATATTGGGTAAAACAAAGTAGTTAACAAGTAATTAATCTTACTAACCACCCATTTTGACACTCTCCCTTCTCTTGGCATAAAAATTCCAGCCATAAAAGCACTCAAAATCGGGCTATATCCATACACCGGTGAGCAACAACAAATCAAAGTCATGAAAGCAACCGAAAGCACCAAATGTGACCCTTTCAAAGGCTTCCCTTCTGGATTTTCATTATTGACCCAATTCATGAAAATTGGTGACAATGTAGCTGCAACAATTGTTTGAAACAACAATGCACAACTCATTTGTATGGCGGTTTTAAGTTGAGTAAATGTAGCGGGATGTAGATCATGATCGCCATCTTTATGAACCGGGTAAATTATGTACCCTAGGGAGAATACAAGAGTGGTTATGAAATCAGAGTGCATTCCTGCACCGATCACAAGCCTTCCTATGTCTGATTTGCCTATTTTTAGGCTTGTTATGAGGCGAGTGAGGACCGGTGAGGCTGTGCTTGAAAGGGCAATGGAGAGTGAGAGTGTGAAGGCTGTTTCAAATTGGTTTGTGTAATGCATGAATGGGATTATAGCACATGCTAAGATGAAGGTTGACACTAATCCTGCATAGGCTACTTTTGCATCTTTTGTTGGTACTCTAAAGAGTGCATATGGATCCATTTCTATACCTAATGCAAACATGTAACAAATCATTCCAAAATCTATTATGAATCTTAGTGTTTTTGCTGATGAGTAGTTTACTGCTCTTTGTACAAATCCCAAGTTTCCAATTAGTAAACCAACCTGTATAACATAAAGATCATAGTGAAAAAAAAACATTAATCACACAATTAAAGCCATTAATCATTACTATACTTTATTCTATAAATGAGACAAACTTGTTCCAATTACTTTAGAGAATACCATATTAGCATAATGAAATAGGCTCTTACTAATGCTTATTTTTTTCGCTAATTAAAAAAAATTTAAGATTACAACACGAAGATTGAAAATTTGGGTAATATAATGATTTCACGAAAATATTAGAAAGTGACTTTTCTTTCCGGGCTTGGTGGGCCCTAAGCACAGACATGGTGCACTATTCAAACTATAGAGTTCTGATAGAATCTGGTGCATTCGATTATAATCACGAGAAGGGTATAAATGCGTTTAACAAAATATCGAGTGTGTCAAAAAAGTTACTTTGTAAAAAATAACAAAAATACATTTTGATTTCGCAAAATGACATTAATTTAAAGTATATTTTAGCATAGATTATTAACATGTATAATAAATTATATATATGATATAAATTAAAAAGAGAAAAAACATACAAATGTATCTGAGGTGATCCTTGGTTGTGAAATTGGCTTCAAAATGTAATGAAAAGCATTACAAAGACCAGCAATTAAGAAAAATCCCAAAAGATTAATAGCCACTTTGGTGAATAGCTCAGTGAGTCTCCCTCTGCATTGGCTATCTCCAAATGAAAAGCTTCCAAAGTCATTAATGGAGCTTGAATTACTATAAGCCATTATTTATATATAAATAAATATAAATATATATTATATTTCTTTTCTTATAACACATTCATAATAATAATCTCAAACATCATCATCAATCATCAAAAATTCTCTGTCTTTTCTCTCTTTATGTTTTCTTTTGTTTTTCCTATGATCTTTCTCTTTTCTTTTCTCTTGAGAAAATTAATTGAAGAAATAATAATTAATTAATTAATTAAGAGTTTGACCTTTTCTTATTAAGTAATTGAAGTTAATTAATTGGTTATTGTTCTTCTTTTGTTATTAGTGGCTGTGAATGATTGAGGTGTTTGAGGAGAATAGATGGTTATTCTATCTCATAATAATAATAATAATAATAATAATAATAATAATAATAATAATAATGGGTTATTAATTTGCTCCATTCTTGTAGGAAAAAATTGTAATTATTTTGGGAGTCTTTAATTTTTTTTATATAATTCCATTCCTTGCAAATAAAAAAATTCATAGTTATTTTCTTAAAAAAAAACATTTTTCATTCACTAAAAGTATTAAAATCCCCTCCAAAAAGAAAAAAAATATATATATTAAAATCAATTTTTGTAACCAACAGTGACGGATCTATAATTTTTACTTTGTGAGTGCTTATTTATCATTTAAAAATATTTATACCTATATTATAATCATTCTTACTAGATTTATTTAATTTTATGGGACTTTTTCTATTATTTTGATCTATAATTATCAAATTTAAAAAATTACATTTAATTTTTTAAAAAGTAATATTTTTGTTAGCGGGGGCTATAGCCCCAAACCAATACACTTGGATCCGTCCCTGGTAACCAACGTTTTTTTTTTTTTTTTGTAAATTTTTACCATAAGAATTTTAATTCAGATTTTCATAACCACCATTAATTCCGTTTACAAACTTTTATTACCATCAAATATTTTAGTCTCATAAGTTTTACCATAGGTCCATAGCTATGATATATTCGTATTTTTTATAGATATTTATTATATATTATATATGACAATTAGAAGTTATAACTGAATAAAGATTTATTAGAAAAAATTAATTAAAATACTAAAAATATCAAATATAACAACAATAAGTTAATAACTAAAAAAATATTATAGTATAATAAAATTATTTTTGAATAAATATAATCATGTATTACAATTCAAAATAAAATTATTAACTTTACATAAATAAATTTTTAATCTATACATATTTTTTATTAAATTATATAGAAAAAATTTCTAGAAATTATTTTTATAGCTCAAATTGCGATTTAATTTTTTTCATAACTTTTGAATAAAATATTCTTAGATAAAAATTGTGTTGGATATATGATTTTTTTTTTTTTTGCTCAAAGAAAGATTTAAAAGAATTTTATAAATATAAGAATATTTTTCTTTTGCTGGTAGAAAAAGTTAAAATTTTCATTATTTTTTTAATATAAAAACATAAAAAAAAAATCTTTTTTTTTATTATTATTTTTGAATGAATATCTTTTTATTATTAATTCTATTATACAAAAAAAAACTAGGCACAGACGAAACCTATATAAGAGCTCAGTGTTTCCCCTAAACCAAAATTCAATTCAGTAAAAAGAAGAAAACTTTTTAGGGTTTTGGCTTGCGATACTCTCTGCTCTTGATCTACTAACAGGTTCGTCGAATTTCTTGATTTCTGTGGTTTAAATGAATCTTTGAGAATTCCATAGTTTCATTTGATCGTCTGTATTCTTTGATTATTTATTTTGGATTGGATTGGATTGAGTTTTCTTTTTCTAGGTATTACGAAAATTTGATTTGCTAGGGTTTTTGGGTGTGCGCCTGTATTAATTCGTGCAATAATTTTGATTATGGAAGCTTTGAAGCGTAATGGTAAGAGAAAAGAATTAAAGAAAGAAAGAGAGAGGAGAAGGAATGATGGTGATTTTAAGGAGAGAGAGGATGAATCAAGCTCTGGTAGGTGCAGAGAGAGTTCTAGATCTAGAAAGAGGAGAAGTACTGGTGAGGATGAAGAGCGAAAATTAGGGGAAGAGGTTGAGAAGCGGAGGAAGAGAGTTCAGCAGTGGCAAGAATTCAGGAGAAAGAATGAAGAAGTTGGAAGAGAGAAAATTTGGGAGGTGAATGATAGGAAGATTTGGAGCCTTGAAGATGAACAATCTGATGGAGAAATCGATCAAGTTAGTGATGATGAAGTTAGGGATGGAATGAAAATTGGTTTGCAGAATGGGGTTGATGGGGTTTCTGTTGATGAGGAGATTGATCCATTAGATGCTTATATAAATACTATGGTTTTGCCTGAAGTTGAAAAACTAAATGATGAGAAAAGTATAGAGTTGAAGAATAAATCTTTGGGTAGAATAATTCCTGGGGAGGAGTCTGATTCGGATTATGGGGATCTTGAGGATGATGGAGAATTGATAGATGATGAAGAAGATGATGATGAGTTCATGAAAAGAGTTAAGAAGACAAAAGCTGAAAAACTCTCTATTGTTGATCATTCGAAAATTGATTATAAGCCATTTAGGAAGAATTTCTATATTGAAGTGAAAGAAATATCAAGAATGACTTCGAAAGAGGTTTCTGCATACCGTGAAGAATTGGAATTGACTACACATGGTGAGGATGTACCGAAGCCAGTTAAGACTTGGTACCAAATGGGACTTACAAGTAAAATATTGGAGACAATAAAGAAACTTAAATATGAAAAGCCAATGCCAATTCAAGTTCAGGCACTGCCTACAATTATGAGTGGTCGAGATTGCATTGGCATTGCAAAAACTGGCTCGGGCAAAACTCTGGCATTTGTGCTACCAATGTTGAGGCATATTAAGGACCAGCCGCCTGTCGTTTCAGGAGAGGGGCCTATCGGGCTTATAATGGCACCTACAAGGGAGCTTGTTAAACAGATTCATGGTGATATAAAAATGTTCTCCAAGGTATTAGGTATTAGGTGTGTGCCTGTATATGGAGGCTCTGATGTTGGCCAACAAATTAGTGAATTAAAAAAGGGTGCTGAAATTGTTGTTTGTACACCAGGCAGAATGATTGACATGCTTTGCACAAGCAGTGGAAAAATTACAAATCTCCGTAGAGTTACATATTTGGTCATGGATGAAGCTGACAGGATGTTTGACATGGGTTTTGAACCTCAAATCAGTTTGATTATTCGGAATATTCGTCCAGATAGACAAAATGTACTTTTCTCAGCTACTTTCCCTCGTCAAGTTGAAAAGTTAGCTCGCAGTTTGTTACACAAACCTGTGGAAATACAGGTAGGTGGAAGGAGTGCTGTTAATAAGGACATCACGCAGCTGGTTGAAGTGAGGCCTGAAAATGAGAGGTTTCTTAGATTATTAGAAATACTTGGAGAATGGTATGAGAAAGGGAAAATTCTAGTTTTTGTCCATTCCCAAGAAAAGTGTGATGCTTTGTTCAGGGATTTACTCAAACATAGTTATCCTTGCCTATCTCTTCATGGTGCTAAGGACCAAACGGATCGTGAGTCGACCATTTCCGATTTCAAAAGTAATGTTTGCAATTTGTTGATTGCAACTAGTGTTGCTGCTAGAGGATTAGATGTCAAGGAGCTTGAACTGGTGATTAACTTTGATGTGCCAATTTACTATGAGGACTACGTTCACCGTGTTGGTCGAACAGGTCGAGCTGGCCGTAAAGGTTGTGCTATAACATTTATATCTGAGGAAGATTCTAGATATGCTCCTCATATAGTAAAAGCACTTGAGCTTTCGGATCAAGTTGTTCCAGATGACTTAAAAGCACTAGCTGATAGTTTCTTGCAAAAAGTGAATCAAGGATTGGAACAACCACAAAGTGGCTATGTGAGAAATGATGGTTACAAGTTTAGTAAAGAAGAAGATGAGTTGATGATAGCAGCAAAAAAAGCACAGGCGAAAGCGTGTGGTTTCGAAGTTATGTCCGACTCAGAAGATGAAGGTGTCTGCAAGGAAGAACTTGACATAGATGGCTCCGCTTCTTCCTCCAAAGGCAGAACAGAAGCATTGGTGCCCGAAACTAAACTGCCTGTATCGGTAAACTTGCAGCATATCCTAGAGAAAATTCAAGCTGATGCAGGGCCTAAACACTACAGAGCAGAGCTGGAGATAAACGATTTCCCTCAAAACGCTCGCTGGAAAGTCACGCATAAGTTAACTTTGGGAACTATAACCGAGTGGACCGGAGCTGCCATTACTACTAGGGGGAAGCACTTCCCGCCGGGTCAAGTTGCAGGACCAGGAGACCGCAAACTTTACTTGTTTATTGAAGGACCTACCGAACAATCTGTGAAGAGAGCTAAAGCCGAAATCAAACGTGTTTTGGAAGACATAACAAGCCAGGCTCTCATGTAGCTCTCTAATTGGTAAGATCTCAATCTTAATCTTTGCTAATGCATTAATTGTGGATCTTTTACTTGATAAAGTTGGATTACTTATAATTTGTTTGTTTCTTTCTTTCTTTCCAGCTCCAGGTTTTGAAACTTTAAGATCAAATTGTTGGGTAGTAGTGGTAATGAGTTGGGTAGTGATTGATTTTGACTTGTGGTCAAAACTTGTTTAATGATATGTGTTTATCCCTTTTATTGGCTAATGATTTTCTTGTTTTTGTCTCTTCAGGAATCCTATTGTGCTGGGTGACTAGTATATTTTGGCTTTTTGTGATAGTTGTTCTTTAATGATGTTTTTAACTAATTGTTCTACTTTGGTTGTTGATAGAATTTGTTTACTGATTTTGTTTCTTTTTTCTTGAAATTTGCAGGAGCAACAAACACTCATGAAGAGAGAAACTTTTTCTTAGAAGAAGGGTGAATTGGTTGATTAATTTTTGTGGGATTCTTTTGTAAGCATTATCTGTTAATCTTTTTATTATAAGTTTAGTATTTTTGTAATTAAAGTACATGTATACCTTAAGAACATTTGAAAAGTTTGTCTCTCTTAAGAATTGAGAAAGAGAAAAAAAAAACAGCTCAATTTGGCACTTTTCAAAGTTTGTTCAAATGCTTGAATATTAGTCAATGGATGGGTATTTTGTTATATTTTCTAACACATTATAAAAATCTTCAAAAATAGATGACTGTGTGAAAGAAGTGAAAAAGATGATCAAATTATAAAAATTATATTTGAAGTTATTTTAATTAAAATTAAACTAAAGATACTATTTTAATCTATCCAAACATAAAACCTAAAATATTAAATAATTATATAAGATGAGTTCTAACAAACCAAAGTAGAATAATAATTTTTTTCAATACAAACTTTATTCATTAGTTCATCAATACAAGAAGGATAGTCTGTCCTCCAAATCTTACTAAGGTATGAGCAACAAAACATACTTATGGCACGTTTACTATACAGTATTCAGAATCGGAATAATTTAAAGGAAAAATGTAACGGAATAAATGAAAAATAATCGGAATCAATATTTGTAATATGTTGTTTACTAAATTTTTTTGGAAATGGAATAGTAGTGATTTATCTTGTTTACTTTATTAGGAAACGTAATCAGAATGCTTAAATTGACTAAATTGCCCTTTTGAGTTAAACTATATTATATGGTAGTTATTTTGTAAGACACATTTTAAAGGACAAAATTGTCATTATATATTTAATATTAAAAAATAAAATAAAAAATAATTAAAATTCATTACCCTTAATGACATTCTTTATAAAATTGGTAGGAGAAGTTCTCCCTTTCTTTTCTCCTTTATTCAATCAAGTTCTCCCTTTCCTAATTTTAATAATGTAAGTAAACAAATGTAAGGGAATGATTACTTTACTATTGATTCCCATTACATATTAGTAAACATGCCATTAATGTTTTAGAATAATGAGAAAGACAAGTATATTAAAAAAAAAAAAAACTACTTAATTAAGGTATGAGCAACAACCGTAAATATTCTAGAACAACGAGAAAGACAAGCATATCGATAACAAAAAAAAAATCTATGTTTAAAATCATTTAACACTAAACGCAAAGAAGAAGCCAACGAGACAGGGTTATTGAACTTCAACACCACACTCAAACAATCTGATTCAAAGCAAACACTATCAAAACCTAGCAACCGACAATAAATACCCATCCATTATCAATCATTTTTAGTGAATACCCACCCATTACATGCCAAACAGCTGAGCCAATCACATTACCTCGAAAATCTGAACCACCATACCCATATCACACCGTCCATTATCAGAATCAAGTGTCAGATCAATGTTGACGTTCATCGTTCTCTCAAGAGGCAGAACCTAGCGGTTGTCAGCCGTCGTAATTTGCTAACTAAACATCTTCACTTATAGAGGAATATTAAGACTCCATAATTTCTTCCACTAATCCGAGTAACCAATAGAAGAGAAAGTAATTGATTAAACACTATGTTTGATTTTTTTAATGAAATTTTTTTTGTTGTCTCAACTTCTTAGGGCTTCTCTTATAAGACGGTAAAATCTCAAAAATAGTAGAGTTTTCACACAATAATACTTCAAGATGTGAGAATCTACAGTGTCCCACTAACGAAAAAAACAAATAATTTTGAATACATATTTGTTTATTTGCATTTATATATTTAAGGCCTACAAAAATTGATAGTTTAATTTATTAAAGAGTAATTTACGATCAAAATTTATAAGTTTAACTTACGGTTGTAAATAAATATTTAAATTTAATTTTTGGCGGTAATAATGTCTAAGTTATATTTCTAAAACTCTGTAATTACCTAGCCGTTAAATGTCACGTTATTATCCACGTGTTATTTTCTTATTAGTATATTTAAACTATTTTTTTAATAAAATAAAAAATTAATAACTTAGACCAATCAAAAATTGTCAGATAGCAATTTACCTAACACGTAATAGTGAAGTACCTACAGAAATTCCATAATTATAAATTAGATATTATTACTACTAAAAATTAAATTAAAATATTTATTTGCAATTAAAAATCAAACTTAAGTATTTATGCTGTAAATTATTCTTTATTAAATATTAATTTAAAATCATGTACTAAATTAATTTATTCTTTTTTTAAAAAATATAACAAAATTATACTTTTAGAATGTTAGTTTTAATTTTAATTATTATAATTAATATCTTATATTAAAGTCAATATTCTTATCATATTAATAAAATAATGGCTAATTAGGATTTTTGCCCCCTGAACTTTGACATGTACCAAATCATGTCCTCTAACTTTTAAGGTCATTGAAAATGTCCCCTGAACTATTAAGATTGTTGGATTTAAGGATTTTTTTTTTCTAATTTTAGTAAAAAAGTCTAACATGAATGAAAGTTCAGGGGGCATAATTTAGTGCATGTCAAAGTTCGAAGGTATGATTTGGTAGATATCAAAGTCTGAGGAACATGGTTTAGTACATAAATAATCATTGAAATAGTAAAATTGAATAAAATTAGACAAAAGTCTTTAAATCCAACAATCTCAATAATTCAGGGGCATTTTCAATGGCCTTAAAAGTTCAGGAGGAATCATTTGGTACATGTTAAAGTTCAGGGCAAAAATCATAATTAGCCTAAAATAATATAATAATACAGAATATGCCATTACCTCGTATAAGTAAACAATAGCTTCAGTAGCTTTTTCTCTGGTCATCGTTTCCACTCCTTTGCCCAGATGATGATACATACAGACACGGCAATGAAGAATTGACAGAAGAAAATCCAGCTAATGGGTACTCACCACAACCACTGCCACACTAAGGTTTCACCAAAATCTCTCTCATCATTTCCCAATTCCCATGTTTATATTTCATCTTTTTTCAATAAGAACCGAAATTTCATGAAAGAAAAGCTTTTTATGTAAGCCATGATTGATTTTCTCCTGATAAAAAGATGGGATTTTTACCTGTGTTTTGGGATGAGTAACAAGTTTTTACTTGCTCTAATGTTTTCAACTACCTTAAAATCAAAAGAAGCCTTAAAAATCACTGTTGGGTTCCATCACTAATGAATAAAAAATGAAATCAAGATGAAAAAGATTTGTTTTTTATGGAAATCAATTGGGGCTCAGTTTTGTTTGGTGTTCATTTGGGTTACTAAAAAAAACTTTACTTTCATCCTTTTTTGTTTATCTTTTATTGGGGTAATCTAATTTCTATGTTATATGAGTGTAAGTTCTTACTGTATGCCCTGAAACAAGTTCAAGCTAGTGACAAAAAGAACAAGCAAAATTAGGGAAAGAATCAAGCTTTAGCCTTGTTTTCATTTTTGCTATATGGCTAAACCTTGTTTCCACTCAAATTCTTCCTTAGGTGGCGTTTGGTTGGAGGTAATGAAACAATTTTTATTCCATTCTTTTGTTTTGTTGTATTTTTATTGGAATGTCATTTCAATCATTCTAATGGAATGGCTTTTTTATTATTTTGGTAGAATAATTATTCCATTTTAAAATTGAAGGAATGATCGTTCCAATATAAAAAAAAATTTATCAATTTTTTTTAAACATTTTAAATTTGATTCTATCCATTCTCATTCCTATTCTAATATTTTCATTTCTCCCTACCAAATAGTCAATATTAATTGGCTAACTATGATTTACTTAAAATTTTGCTTGTTGTTTTAGTGATGTCATGTTCAATATACTAAACTCAAACTTTAGTTTTTGTAATGTTAGGTTAGGACTTGGGAGGTTAGGTGGCGTATGGTCGGAAGGAATTAAAATATAAGAATAAGAATGAAATGCAATCAAATTTAAAATGCAGAAGAAAATTGATAACAAAATTATTAAATTTTTTCTCATCTTGTATTAGAATAGTTTTTCCTTCCATTTTAAAATGGAATAGTCATTCCACCAAAATAGTAGAAAACTCATTCTATTAGAATAACACTCCAATACTTTAAAATCCAACCAAACAAAATAATAGAATGAAACTTAATTTATTTCTATTCTATTTCATTGCCTCCAACCAAACACCATCTTTTCAAAACACTATGTGAGAAGATTTTCCAACACAAGTTGTGGGTTTCTATATGGTTAAAGATTGTCAAAGTTCTCACCTTGTTTTCATTTTTAACTTGTTAAGGAATTGGGATTGCTTGATGTAATTTCATCTGTTTGAAGTTTTCTTTAATGTTCTGTTAGTTTTTTCTTTGAGGGGTTTTTGTGAGTTTAGTTGTTGGTGCTTTGCCTCAGTTGGTCTCTTTTGACTGGAATCATTCCTTACCTTTAATATAAACAAAAAAAAATTAATATGGTTTCTTTCTTTTCTCTTTTTCAGGACAAAGTTTGTGATACATGTGGTGGTAATAATCATCGTGCCAATTTTTTACTTGTAACTTGTTCTAAATGTTACATAACTTCTGAACATGTGTAAGATCATCTTTCTCACCATGAAAATACTAATTTTTATCATTGAATTATCTTTATAACTACGGTTTTTCTCCGCCACAAGTGAGATTTTTCTATATATAACGGGGAACAGAACAGTCTAAGACAAGTGACATCTTTCTCTTCTTCACTAAAAATGATCTTTACATTGATAAAATATAATTGGCTTTGTTGCATTGGATGTGATCATAGTGGAAAATAATGTTATGGAAAGAACTACTTTGATAATAATATGAATGATCTTTCCATATTTCGGTTTTCAGTTATTGCATGCGAAGAGAAATAGAGCACAAGGTTCCCGAAGATTGGGTCTGTGAATCGTGCCAATCTGATAGTGACTCGGTTTTGATGGAAACTAAGGAGACTGAGGATGTTGCTGAACAAGATAATTTGAATGTTCAGCTTGATACGTCGGGGCTTGAGAGGATTAAGAAGAGATACAATTTTCTTGGTAATCTCGAGCTAAGGATGGGCAACGGGGAAGATGCGCAGGCTTGTTGGCCGGGTGGAGCATGGAGTGCATGGAGTGAATATCATAGTAGTGCAGGGGTAGTCCTTCCCCTTAGACAATACTTTATCGATTTTTGTGATTATTTTGGAATTGCCCCATTTCAGCTCGCTCCCAATAGTTATAGAATCCTATCCACTCTGAAGGTGTTGTACCATCAGAAAGGATGGCCAACTCCTAGCCCAGAGGAGATTCACTACATGTATATTTTGAAAGCCAATCCTATTCGCGATAATCGCAATAATACAGATGGCTTTTACTATCTAAGCACTTGGCCTTATGCTTCTGGAAACTTGGTTACAGACATCCCTAGCCATGCAGGTCCATACAAGAAAAGCTTTTTCTTCACTACAGCCATCAAAGCCGAAAACCTGAATTTTCAACAAGTTGGTAAACTTCCTTCCATGAAACTTGTTTGTTTTCTCTTTCCTTTATCATTTGAGTCTTCCTCTTAATTGGGATTCTTTTATAGGGCCATTCAAGCGATCCAAGGTTGATAACGAGATAATCAGTCGAGTTGAGCAAATCAGCAAGTTGCCTTCAGAGGAGAAGAGTTCAAAAGTCTTGCTTACTGATGATAATCTTCGTGAGTGTGGTCTCTTTGATATGTCACATTCTCTTGGTTTGTCTGACTCTTGTCGCCAAGCTGGTTCTCGCTTTAAGAAGGCATATCATGGGCCTGTCCCTCGATTCAATCTTCCTATGGAGCTGCATTGCTCTCCAGCAAACATAGATATTGTTGAGGATTCTGAGGAGACTTTGGATGATCTTCCCCAATGCGAGGAAGCTAACAACGAACTTGAGATTATCCCAACGGTCTGTGAGGATGACACTCACATTGAATCCCCCGAACAAGGATTGAAGCATAAACATGATTGCTCGAAAGAATCATCAATAATTAACCATGAGCTCGAGAGCTCGGAGGGTATGATTCCTTACTAATTCCTTTACTACTTGTACAATTACTCGCTTCGAACATCTTTGTCTTGTCTTTGCAGGAAGCATGGATATATTTGATTGTTTCTCCACACCTATTGTCAACTTGAAAAGAAAGAAGAAGAGAAAAAGAGGTATTAACTCCTTACAAATTCCTTTAATACTTGTACAGTTCTTTTGCTATTAACATTTGGGGTCTTGTCTGTGCAGGTAACATGGATATATATGCTTGTTTCTCCAATCCTAATGTTGACTCGAAAAGAAGGAAGAAGAGAAAAATAACAGCAGGGACCTGCAGGGACACTTCAAGGAAATCAACAGCCAAAACTCCTGCAGCGACCATCTCTTCCAAGGCTGCGATTAGGACTCCCGAGCAAGTGCTAATGGAAACTGCGCAAACTGAGTTGGTACCTGCTCGCTCTCGAGCAATGTCTGATGTTCTCGAGAGTGTACAGGCCTTTGCCACCCCTATGGTGAATGTTTTCGAGAAAGAAGTTGGAGACAACTTGAGCAAAGACGGGTTGTGGATTGACTCTGAGGACTTAACTGATCTTGCTCTCAAGCAGCAGAGCTTGATGAGCTTGGTAAGTGATTATCACCATCCTATTGTCTTTATAATACTTTTGCAACCATATTAACTAACTTTTTCGATATGTTTCTTCTCATCAGACCACTGCGGTAGCGTTCCAACAAGCTAAACTTATGAAATCCTGCCAGAACAAACTAAATGGTCAGGAGAAAGAGCTGATTAAATTGAAAGGAGAGCTTGGAGAGACAAGAAACGAGCGGGACCTTGTTCAACAAGAACTTCAAACTTTAAAGAAGAATTTCGGGGAAAAACTTAAGGAAGAAGTGAATTCGGTTGCTGCTCCTTTAAAAAGTGAGATTCAGATTCTCCAGGAAAAACTTTCCAAGGCTGAGGCTACCGAGACTTCACTAAGGAGTGACCTCAAGGGACGAGATGAACAAGTCGAAGAGCTTCGAATGACACAAAGGCTTAATCTTGAGGAGTTCAAGAAGGAAAAGACCAAGCTGAAAACCCAACTGAATGACATGTCAATGAATGTGTTCTACACTTGTTGGAAGCACAATCGAGATGGCGATTATAGCTTTCTTGGGAGCAAACTCAAGAAGTGCATGGCGGACTTTAAGAAACGGTTGGCTGATGAGGAAGCTGCTGCTGCTGATAGTGAGGAGGATGAAACAAGCTCAATTCAAGAACTGAGCTAAATCTTGAAATCATTTTTTTGTGTTTCATTATTTTCTTTATGTATTAGTGCAATAAAGGACTTTGAACATTTGAATGTTGTATATACAATTTTAAAAATATGTAATTGTATTGCTTAAAGTTGTTCTCAAGTATCAATATTTTGTTAATAAAAATATATATTAAGTATACATAAAATAATTATACAGATTGGTTTGATTTGAATTGTTACCGAAAATTTTAAAATTGTGACTAAATTAGAGAGTTTAAACAGTTCCGATTAACCAAATTATTCTCATTGGATTCATTTAGTTTAGATTAATTAGAGTTTGAAACCACAAATTACAAATTATATATACAACACCTCTAAAATATGCTATAACTATATAAAAGAAAGTGACTTTTCCCTTTTTTCTTTTTCTTTTTGCAGCAATAGAAAAATATTTAATTGAAAGTCTTTCTTAATAAACTAGCATTACATTTTGATTCTTTATTAGGAATTTTATGGTGGTAACATAAATACATGAATTGTGTAATGTAGCTGTATGATATTTTTATGAGCATTTTTTTTTATTTGGGTCAAGGGTTCGAATTTCACTATAATTCTTCATGAAAAGTATTCTTAATAGAATAAGAACTCTCGAATTACATACCGATGATTCAATTATAGAAAAATGAACTATAAAACTCTTGTAACTAGCACGTGATTCCAATAATCGTCTAAACTACTAATAGAGCGAGAAAATAATTTACACCATCTTTTTTTTTCTTAATAAAAAAATTTAAAAAATACACATATTCTGAAAAACAAATATCATTCTATATATAACATTACTTATAATATTATAACATGGATTCAATCTTACATTAAATCTTCCAAGTTCAAATACCCATGTAAAAAAAACAAGACACTATACCCAATTACCCATTTTCTTTTTCCAATTTTTAAATCAATTTGAGCTTGATGTGATTGAATCTTTAGTGGAATGGCAGGTGGGACAGTTCCGGCAACACACGCATTTCTTCTCATTTTTCCCACCCTTTTTCCCAAATAATAATTATATATATGCAAAGCTACAGTGAAGAGAATTTTACAGAAGAAAAAACCAACAAAAATGGGTAGCCATTGCCATACCAAGGTAACCAAATCTCTCTCAATATTTTGTTTTCTTGCCCAGTTCTTCAAGAAATTGAAAAGGGGGATTTTTTTTGGTATATTTATTTAAACTGCTTGTGACAGAGTCTGATTTATCTTTTCAGATTAGAGAAAAACAGTAATTGCGGAATACCCATTTCTAGTGTTAGAGCTATGTGTGTAAAAATAGTGGCTTTTTCCTTTAATATACAATCTAGTACTATTTTTGCTATGTTTTTCCCTTACAAAAAAAAAAAATCTGACTTTTACTTGTGCTTTTGGGGTAACAGAAAGTGTTTTTGCATGAGTAACAAAACTTTAGTTGAAGGCATAGTTTGGTGAATAACTAAGTTGAGAAACATAAAGAATCTGAGATAAGGATTTAGACCAGAAAGATTTGTTTTCTTTTTTTCTATTAATCAACTGGGTTTTACTGTTTTGTTTGGTGTTCATCATGGTTGTAAAAATAATATAATGTTTTAGGTTGTGTGTTAGTACTTAATGTATACAATAGAATAGTTTAGTGTGGAAGTTCTAGCTAGTAATATAGATTTATAGCTATGATCATATAACAGGACATATGTGGGAAATTCAGATGTGAATTCCTGCAACAATACCTTAACACAAGTTCTAAAAGGATCAAATGAAAACAGAATAGAAACAAGTTCAAAGAACTAATTTTGAACAAATGAAAGTAATAAAAAGATTATGCAGAAATGAAACAAGGAACACAGAGAAGTATCCTTGTTACCACTTGAGGCTAGCTCGAGTAGCAATAGGGGGTTATTGGAGTTTGCGTGTGTGGGGGTCTGGGATCGAATCCCAGCTTGTGTAACTCAAAAATGTCTGTATAATAATAATACGCTTAGATCAAACAAAAAAAAGAAGAAGTATCCCTGTTCAGAGACAAGTTCTATGTGAACTTAATCCTAATCAAGCTTGGAAAATCATCTCTGAAGTACAATTACAGTTGAGAGAATGGATCTCTGAATATCTGTAACTCTCAAGTGTTTCCTCACAAGACAAAATCCCAAGAATCCCGAAAACACTTTTCCTCAGTATTCTCAGTGAAGTGAGAACTGTTTATATAGAAGTTAGTTGGGAACAGAAAAAATTAGTTAAACAAGATTAACTGACTTAATGGCAAAGTGAATAGAAGGAGCTAACAGAGATTTGGTGAAGATAAAGTTTGGTACTTGATAGACTTGGAGTCCTATGTTGCAGTTGGTGCTTTCTTCCGAAATTGGTGATTCCCAAAGAATCAAAGCTTAAAACAAAATATTGGAGAAATTTCGTAGTGTACTTTACTAATGAAACCTATATTCGCCTTATCAACTGGCTGAATGAGTAGAACTTCTTCAGGATAAGGAATATATAGGTTTCATTAGTTACTCTGTGGTATGTTTGAGTGTTGTTATTTCTTGTATAAACATAATTAATTTGATTTTTTTCCTTTAAATCTTCAGGAAAAGGTTTGTGAAATATGTGGTAGCAATAATCCTCGTTCTGAATATTTACTTGTAACTTGTTCGGTATGCAACACAACATGTGAACATATGTAAGATTCTCTCTCTCTCTCATATATGTTGTTCAAGTATATCACTCTTATCATTGAATGTGATTATAGTAACACATTAAAATAAATGATCTTTGCATCTTTGTGTCGTTCTGTTTTCAGTTACTGCATGCGAAGAAAGTTAAAGAAAGTCCCTAAAGATTGGGTATGTGAATCATGCCTAACCAGCAGTGACTCGATTATGATGAAATCTTGGGAGACTGATGCTGCTGTGACATCTTCATTCCAAGAAGATGAAGCTGTGAGAAGAGCAATGAGCAATGAGAAAATTTCAAATTCGCAGCAAAAGCCCGTAGAAAATGGTAAAGAGTCAATATGTCAGAAATCTTTGTTAACTTAACATTGCGCCACTAATTTGTCTCGAATGCATACTAACTCGAAAAATAGTAGAAATATCTGAATTTGATTTCCTAATGTTTGGATACATACATTACGAAAATTAACATCATAATAGCTAAGTCTTTACATTACTTATCATCCCACTTTTCATTTTATTTCAAAACTTGAATTGCGATGTTGTAGCTCTTATCTTGAAGGCAGCTTATTCTCCCATTTCGCTTATTCTGTTGATAATCGTTCTTGAGGGAGTATAGTGTATATTGCTTGTTATGTACCTGTGCTTGTGGGCAAAGACTAAGAAAGCATTTGGTTCACTACATAGAGTCTGAAACAATCTATTGATGTTTATTTCCGTTCTAAAATTCAACGAAAAATCATCTTTATGTTCATGAGCTGTTGGCATTTCCGAAATTGTTGTATGTTGTTTTGATTTATCAAGTGTAAAATGACATTTTTCGTTTTCGTAGATATAATAATTTTAGATGATGACGATGATGATGATGCATTTCATGAGGATGGTGATGAGGAAATGGATGATGCTGAGGGGTTCGATGATGATGACAATATGAGTGGTGATGAGGAGATAGAGGATTATGTAGCCGGTAGAGGCCCTGCGTTGATGCATGAGGTAATTAAAGCTCAGAGTAAGGGTATACGCACACCGATAATGTTCAATGAGTTTGGACAAGTTATCGGTCCAGCTAGAAACAAGTTTGCATCGACACTTGGAGCCATTGTACGCAGAACTGTTAATATTAATCATAACAGTTGGGCAAAGGTTCCTATGGCCGAGAAAAATAAATTTTGGCGTATCGTTGAGGTATGTGTCTATTATCATAACATGTGTTAATTGTAATGTACTTAATGTTATGATTCTACTATAATGTATTGTTTTGTAATTGCAGGAGACTTTTGAGATAGATTCGAAAGTGAGGAAAAAGATTTTACAGATGGGCGGTAGATATTGGAGGAATTTCAAAGCAAACCTCACAAAAAGATGGATAGAAAAACATAGACACACTCATCCCCGCAAGCTGAGACACCCACCGAGAGGATATATATCGGTGATAAGAAAAATCGATTGGGATAAGTTTGTCAAAGTAAGACTAAGCCCAGAATGGGCTGAGAAAAGAAAGAAAATGCAAGCGGTACGAGCAAAGGTTCCTTATAATCATAACATGTCTAGAGGAGGTTATATGTCAAAGAAGGAACAACTAATGAAAGAACACGATGGCCAAATAACCGAGGTTGATAGAGCTGAGTTGTGGACATTAGGTCGAACGAACAAGAAGGAAGAGTTGTCTGGTGAGGCGGCATCTGTGAAAGCTAACATTGTAAGCCTATATTGTATTACTTCCTATTTTTTTGGCAGCAATGAATAATTTTATTGACAAAGAAATCATAATGTCATACAACTTTAAAAACCAAGAATCCCCAACAAAAGGAATCTCATCTAACTATACAAGTTCTCTATCTACTCGAAGAGCATGCCGAGCTAATCCATGTGCAGCCTTATTGACCGACCTGTATTATTTCCTTTGTTTCACAATACTTGTGAGATTAACATTTATTATTTGTTTTACAGGATCATTACAGACAACTGCAAACAGAGGGGAAGTGGCCACTCGAAGGGTCTAATGATGAGAAAAGCGGTGCTGTTAGGGGTATGGGAGTTGGTGTGATGCCCAACCAATTTTTCGACACTCCAACACCCATGTCAAAGAAGGGGAAAGCCAAAGAAACTTCGAATAAAACCAGCATTGATGAAATTTTACGTGTAAACTGTTCTGTATGCAACACAACTCGCGAACATGTGTAAGACTCTCTCTCGCCCTCTCTCAGCATGAGTACCGCACATCCTTTCCTTGTTCTAATTTTAACTATTGAATTATCTTTATGATTTTACAGTTATTGCATGCGAAGAAAAGTGAGAAACGAGGTCTCTAAAGATTGGGTGTGTGAATCTTGCCGAATCAGCAGTGACTCGATTCTTATAGAATCTGGAGAGGAAGATGCTGTTGTGACTTCTTCGTTCCAAGAAGATGAAGCGGTGACCATAGCAATGACCAGTGACCAATTTTCAAATCCAGTAGAAACTGGTAAAGTTAAGTTAGATCCTCATGAAGAAGTTGTTAAGCTATCTTCAGGAATCACGGGAACAATATTGTCCACAAACATAAATCATACAGATGATGATCCTGAGGATATGGATGATGCTGAGGGGTTCGATAATGATGAGAATATGAGCGGTGATGAGGAGGTAGAGAATTATGTAGCTGGTAGAGGTCCAACATTGATGCGTGAGATATTTAACGCTCGAAGTGAGGGTATACGCACTTTGATAGTGTTCAATGAGTTTGGACAAGTTATCGGTCCAGCGAGAACAAAGTTTGTGTCTACACTTGGATCCATTGTACGCAGAACTATTAACATTAAGCATGAAAGTTGGGCAAAGGTTCCTATTTCCGAGAAAAATAAAGTATGGAAAATCGTTGAGGTATGAGTCTATTATCATAACATGTGTTGTTTGTAATGTGTTTCATGGTATGAGTTTATTATAATCGATTGCTTGTAATTGCAGGAGACTTTTGAGATAGATCCTAAAGCGAGGAAAAAGATTTTAAAGATGGGTCGCAGATATTGGAAGAACTTCAAAGCAAACCTCACCAAATGTTGGATAGAAAAACATAGATACACTAAACCGGACAAGCTGAGACACCCACCGAGAGGATATATATCGGTTATAAGAAAAATCGATTGGGACAACTTTGTCAAAGTTAGACTGAGCCCAGAATGGGCCGAGAAAAGAAAGAAAATGCAAGCGTTACGGGCTAAGCATTCTCACAATCATAACATGTCGAGGGGAGGTTATATTTCTAAGGAGGAGCAACTAATGAAAGAATGTGATGGCCAAATAACTGAGATTGATAGGGCCGAGTTGTGGATGTTAGGCCGAACTAACAAGAAAGGAGAGCTATCTGTTGAGGCGGCATCAGTGAAAGCTAAGATTGTAAGTCTATATTGTATTACTTCTTTAATTGTTGTTAATTCACAATACTAAGTATGTGATTAGCATTTTATTGTTTGTTTAACAGGATCATTACAGACAGTTGCAAACCGAGGGGAAGTGGACACCCGAAGGGTCTAATGATTTGCTTACTATGGCAATAGGCACCCCAGAGAATAGAGGGCATGTTAGGGGTGTGGGAGTTGGCGTGACGCCCACTCAATATTTTGACACTCCAACGCCCATGTCAAGGAAGGGGAAAGCAAAAGAAACTTCAAATAACACCCGGGTCGATGAAGCTGTGACAAGAGATACGACCAATGAGCAAGTTTCAAATCTGCAGAAAAATGTTATGTTAGAACCTCATGAAGAAGCCGTTAACCTCAACGAGTCAAAAGGTCAGAAATCTCTGTTAACTAAAAATTTGCACAACTAATTTATCTCAAATGCTAACTAACTCCCTAAAGAGAATAGGAAGATCTACATTTGATTTCCCATAAGTCCTTACATTACTTATGATCCCACTTAGCTAATGCGCCTTTTTTCAAACTATCGGTGTGCTTTTATGATTTGTGAAGTGTGAAATGACATACAGATTGCTTTTTCTTTTCACAAATATAAATCCTTTAGATGATGATGATCATCCATTTCCCAAGGATAGTGGTGAGGAAATGGATGATGCTGAGGGGTTCGATAATGATGAGAACGCGAGTGGTGATGAGGAGATAAAGAATTATGTTGCTGGTAGAGGACCGACATTGATGCGTGAGGTATTTAAAGCCCGAAGTGAGGGTATACGCACACCAATAGTGTTCAATGAGTTTGGTCAAGTCGTTGGCCCAGCAAGAACAAAGTTCATATCGACACTTGGATCCATTGTACGCAGAACTGTTAACATTAAGCATGACAGTTGGGCAAAAGTTCCTATTTCCGAGAAAAATAAACTATGGAAAATCATTGAGGTATGAGTCTATTATCATAACATGTGTTGTTTGTAATGTGTTTCATGGTATGAGTTTATTATAATCGATTGCTTGTAATTGCAGGAGACTTTTGAGATAGATCCTAAAGCAAGGAAAAAGATTTTACAGAAGAGTGGCAAATATTGGAAGAACTTCAAAACAAACCTCACCAATTGTTGGATAGAAAAACATAGATACACTAAACCCGACAAGCTGAGACACCCACCGAGAGGATATATATCGGTGATAAAAAAAATCGATTGGGACAACTTTGTCAAAGTTAGACTGAGTCCAGAATGGGCCGAGAAGAGAAAGAAAATGCAAGTGTTACGAGCTAAGCATTCTCACAATCATAACATGTCGAGGGGAGGTTATATTTCTAAGGAGGAGCAACTAATGAAAGAATGTGATGGCCAAATAACTGAGATTGATAGGGCCGAGTTGTGGACATTAGGCCGAACGAACAAGAAGGGAGAGTTGTCTGTTGAGGCGGCTTCAGTGAAAGCTAACATTGTAAGTTTATACCGAAATACTTCTTTTAATTGTTGTTATTTTCACAATACTAAGTATGTGATTAGCGTTTTATTGTTTGTTTAATAGGATCATTTTAAACGGCTGCAAACCGAGGGGAAGTGGAAACCCGAAGGGTCTAATGATTTGCTTACTATGGCAATAGGCACCCCCGAGAATAGAGGGCATGTTAGGGGTGTGGGAGTGGGCGTGACGCCCACTCAATATTTTGACACTCCAACGCCCGTGTCAAGGAAGGGGAAAGCAAAAGAAGCTTTGGAAAACTCCAAAGTTGAAGCGTTAAGAAGAGAGTTTGAAGAAAAATTTCGGCAACAAGAAGAATTCTTCAAACAACAACAAGAAGAATTCTTACGCCGACAAGAAGCCATGATGAAAGCATTCATGGAGTCTGCGAGAGGCTCGTCGTCTCATGCAGTAACGCCTGAGTTGGACACAACACAACCAACATGTGTAACGAACCTTGAACCCGATTAATAGAAAAAAGCATGAGTTTTCTAGCAATGAATGAAAAATGTAAACTGGTGTAGATGATCAATGTAGAAGTTGGACTGTTGTAGAGTAGAGACTATACTATGCTAAACTCTTAAGTTAAGATGTCATATGGTAAAAGAAGCTCAATGGCTATGATTTTGATAAGAGCCTAGAATGGGATAAAAATTGTCTTTTTTTGCTAGATGAATGAGATTCATAGTTACAAAAGAAGAAAACAAGTAATATGGGGTCTCAACCCCAAATTCTTGGAATTAATATGATTCCCTTCACTTATTAATTTGTAACAATTAATATTAAGATAATGGTGCTCTATTAACAATGTTTCATTGCTTTAAGCCAAATGTAAATGTTATTAAGAGGCACCAGTAAGATCCATTACTTAACTAGTATACAATAGTAGTGCTCTTTAGTCCTTCCTAAAACAAGTTACTTTTTCTTTCAAAAATAAAATAAAATAAATATTATATTGTTTTGTTGATTAAATTTTTTTAATGGGGTGAAGTGGGAGAGAGATAACAATTCTTTTTGTTTGGCAAGAGAGATTGGAGGAGGGAAGAAATAGTTAGATGGAGAGCAAATTCTTCCAAATTTTTAATTTATAATTCTTCCACTAATGGAAGAGTCCATACTCTCTCTTTTTAATTGTTTAAAATTACAATTACCCCTCTTAATATATTATTAAAAAAATATTTATAAGGATTATATAATAATTTTATAAATAAATACTCCATCCTTCTACTACTATATCTTTTACCAAACATCTTAAAAGGATTGTTACTTCACTCTCCCTACCTTCTATTCTACATCCTTCATCAACTCTCCATCCTCTCGATCCCCTACCAAACATAGTCGAAGTGCAACCAAATAAAATAACAAAAATGTATTTTTAAAAAGCTAATTAGGATTTTTACTTCCCGAACTTTGACATGTACAAAATCATGCTTCCAAACTTTTCAAGTCGTTAAAATTTTTCCATAAACTTTTGAGATTATTGGGTTTAAGGACCTATGTCAAATTCTACTCAACTTTACAAATGCAGCTATTGTCCATGTACTGAATTGTGACCCTCTAAATTTTGATATCTATTAAATTGTACCTCTTAAACTTTGACATATACCATATCGTGCCCCCAGAACTTTAATCCACGTTAGAAATCTGTTAGTAAAATTAGATAAAAATCCTTAAATCCAATAATTTCAATAGTTCAAGGAGAATTTTAACGGCCTGTAAAGTACATGGGGCATGATTTTGTACATGTCAAAGTTCGGGAGATAAAAATCCTAATTGGCTTTTTTTTTTTTGAATAATTAGTATTTTTGCCACTTGAACTTTTGACACTACCTGATCTTGTCCCTTAAAATGACTTGTTAAAATTTTTCCCTGAAATATAACAATTACATAATTATGTCTTTTTTGTTAAATCCCGTTTCTTTTACCGCTAAAAATTAATATTATTACTTTTCAACTTTGACTAATACAAAATTTTGTCTTATTTTATTAAAAAAATTAATTTTGAATATTATAATGTTCTATTAATTTTGAAAATTAATTAAAATTATTAAAAAATCTGATAAAAATATTTAATTAATTAAAAAATATTAAATTTACTTAAAAAAAACATAAATTGTTTTTTAAAAAATTATTTCAAATTTTATTTTATTTATAAATATGTATCTTAAAAATTAAACTAAGATTATTAAAAATCCAATAAATAATTTAAACAAATTCAGAATTTTTAACAAAAAATTAAATTTTTTTATATTTGTATCTTAAAAAATAAAAAATAATTAAAAATTTGATTAAAATATAAATTATTTTTAAGAAAAAATAAAAAATAAACTAAAAAAAATTATTATATTTACTTAAACAATTTTTTTTTCCTCTAATCATAAATTTCCCTCTTTTTTTTTTCATCTGTAAGGAAAAAAAAAGTTCACTCTTTTGATAAAAGGGCGGGATAGAATCAACATTTTCCTACCCACTTTCCCGGAAAATGGTACCGACGAAAGGCCAGTAAATGGGTAGCCACTGCCACACCAAGGTAACCAAAATCTCTCTCAACATTTCCCATTTTTGTTTGTTTGTTTGTTGTTGTCCATTTTTGCAGACCCTACTTCACTTTCTCTATCAGGGTACAAAAATCTTGGACCATGTTGTTTTCCGACTTTACAAAATTGCATGAATTGAAAAGGGTTTTGTTTATCAAAGCTATTATGTATTGAAGGGGTTGATTTGGTTTCTTGGATTAAAAAGGAGACTGAATACCGAATACCCATTTCTTGTATTTGATTTGGGTTCAAAGATGACTTTTTTCTTGTATTAAAGTGTTTGTTTATGTTATAAGGGTTATAAAGTTTCAGTTGCATTTGCATGCATAGTCTGGTGATCAAAGTTTTCTTCTTAAAAAAAAAAAAAAGAAAAGGTCTTTAGATAAGATCATATTAAACTATTTGATTTTGATCCTATGGTTATTATGGAAAATTTGAGTTTTTATGATTAATTTAGCTTCTTAATTAAAAATCTCTCTTTTAACACTATATGAAAAATATGTTTATATCGAAAATATCTAACTGTATCTCAACTTTTGTTATCTCTCTCAAGTGATTGAACAACAACCTTAATCATATAATAGCCAATTCAATGTAAAAATGAGTGATATTTTTTAATTAGATAGCAAATTTCGGTATAGATACTTACATTTCGTAATAATATCCATTCATGGGTAATACCCATCAAAAGTGAACTCATATATTATCAAGAAGATTTGTTATTTGGAATCAATTGGAGCTCATTTTTTGTGAGTGGTGTTCATCAGTATACTATTCCTTTTTTCCCTTTTTGATTTGTCTTTTATAAGGTAATATTATAATAGTTCTAGTAACAAATTTATAGCTAGGATGAAACTGAGTGTGATTTCCAGTTGGGTCCCTTTATTGGAAATTTAACACTGGTTGGATAGAATGAGATATATATTGGTTTTGCTTAAGGACTTAATTAGAAGCAAGAGAAATTCCTTTGGTTGGCTCTTATTTATTTCCTTTTTAATGGCTTAATTTGCTTGATGAGTACGTACCAGTTTCTACAGGCTTCAATATAATATAGTAAAGCTTTGCTTGTGAACATGTGTAAGAGAGCCCTGACTTTCTTTAATTCTAATTTATCTTTGTGAGTTTGTATATAACCGAAACGATCTTTATGTGAGATAGATTTGTTGTTTAAGTATCACTCTTGCTTTGAATATGATCATAATACTTATTAACATAAGTGTTTTATATTGGCAATAATGTATGAAAATAAATACCTTTGATAGTAAATTATGAGTGATTTTTCTATCTTGAGGTTTTCAGTTGTTTCATAGGACAGGGTCTGTGAATCATGCCTAACTGGCGGTGACTCGATATTGAAAGAATCTGCAAAGAAAGATAGAGCTGTCACAAGAGCAATGAGTAACAAACAATTCTCAGGGACCAGAGCAACAAGGTCATCCACCTTCAAAGAGCCGAAAGGTAAGAAATCTTTGTGAAAAAAGACAAAAGATTTTTGTTATTTGAACGAGTAAGATAGTTTATGTTTATGTAGGTGGTAAAACTAAGGATGTTCCTCAACTTGATCATTCAATTTCAAATGTTATAGAAGGAGACCATTCAAGTTCTCCACCAGATATTTGGAGGTGGGTAACCTATCCTGAGTCCTGATCTTCAGTTTATCTATTTTTGTTATCTTTAACTTGAGCATTCTTTTGTGTTTGGTTGGGTCTATATATAATATACTTATTAGTGATTAAGAAAATGTTTAGTTAATATTTTATTTTACTTTGGTGATGTTGAAACTTTTGACAACAAATTCAGAGATATTAAAATGAGTTTTGAAGGAATAAAATCAACAATTGGAGCAGATGCAGGCTAAGATTGCGTTGGATTTTGGATAGTAAAATTTTTGTCTGATAATTATTATTCAATTTATGTGTGTTTGTTTGTCTTTATTTCAAATATCTGTTATTGATTTCTAATAATAATTATTCTTTCTTATTTTGACAGGATCATGGACCAACCTGATGATGAGATCGATGAGGATGAGGAGGTCGAAGATATCATTTCTGATGACCCGAATGAAGAGGAGGAGAATAGTTCGACGACTAAAGGGGTAGTGAAATTGGCAAAAATAATTGCTGATAAACTCAATGGAATTAAGAGACACTTGAAGTTCAACAAGAAAGGAAAATCTATTGGGACTCCAAATAGAGAGCTGCAATGTTATTTAGGAATGCAGGCGAAGACAATGGTGCCGATAACAATCGACCATTGGCGCCATGTTCCTGCTGAAATATTAGATAACTTATGGAAAGATGTAAATGTAAGTTTTCCTAACTTAGCTGCACATTTATAATTATAGTGTAGTTTGTGTTACTAATTAATTAAAAATTTGAAGTAATCTCTTGCTCGTGTAATTGGGTAATTGCTGCGTTTGGTGTAATTAAATTTAGGCTAATAAGGTTTTTTGTTTGGAACTTTGACATATATATGCTCCCTGAACTTTTCAAGCAGTTAAAAATTCTCCTTAAACTATTGTCCAATTTCATTGACGGAAGTCTGACGTGGATGAAAGTTCAGGGAGGGGCACAATTTTTTTGAAAAAGGAGAAGAGATCCTTATGTCATTGACAGGATCCTCCCCGATATATATTAAAAGTCTTCCTTATGGTGGAAGAAAAACCATAATTACAAATAATAACAAAAATTCTAAGGCAAGGGAGGGGCACAATTTGGTAAATATCGAAATTTGGGGGGCACAATTATGTATATGGATAATTGCCGCATTTGTAAAATTGAACAGAATTGGATAAAAGGTCTTTGAATCCAACAATCTTAAATAGTTAGGGGAGAATTTTAATAGTCTTAAAAGTTTGGGGTATGTCAAAATTCAAGAGGCGAAAATCTTAATTAGCCTTACATACTTATCCATTTTCAATTTCTTGATGGCAATGATTTGTCATGACTAACGAGTCTTCCTTGTTATTTTATTGTCGAGTTGTTCTACCATTTCACCGAACATGCCATTGTTTTCTTCTTGTTGCCTGTGTTTGATTCTGCAATTTGTGTACCTTTTTAGATTATTAACATGTCTTGTGTAATTGTTGAGTCTCTTGGATGTTCAGACACATAATGGATATTCGGTGGAAAATGTTTATATGTCGTTCGTTCAAGTTACTAATTAATTGTCAAATTTCACAGGAAGCTTTCTACTTGAATGATGGAATGAGGAAAGAAATTCTGAGTTCAGTAAGCATTAAATGGAGACATTTCAAAACAAGCTTGAACAGAAAGTTCGTAGCTCCATATTTGGAGAACCCGGACTTATTGAAAGCAAAACCCCATGCTCTCGAAAAACCTCCACCTTTATATAAGGGGATTACGGAAAAGACTTGGAAACAATTTGTTTCCATTAGAGCAACTAAAGAATTCCAAGTAAGAGTATCTCATATATAACAATTTCAACAACTTTGATTCATTATTATTATTCATGGATTGACTAATTCATTTCTAATTAAAATAGGAGTATAGGAAGAAACAACAAGAAAGGCGCGCCGGTATAAAGTCTCCTCATGGATTGTCAAGTCGTAGTTACAATGAGATAGAAGCTGATCTTGTATGTGAGAGAAGTGATCATTTTGTTAATAATTTGAAATGTTTTGTTGATTCCATACTAACTTGTTTCTAATACAGCGAAGTGAATTTGGCGCAAATGAGTCAATAGACCGATCTATTCTTTGGAAGGAGGCAACAGAAGATTCTTCAGGGGATTATCGAACTGAGCTTGACGAGTTAACAACAAATGCCACTGTAAGTTTCAAAGTTGTGAAAAAATTATTGAGCTAATATAATTTTAGATCATGTGTTTAACAAAATTTATGGATTGGACTCTCTCTGTTTGGTTAAATGATGATTTGGATCTTGTCATAAAAAAAGAACATAATAGAAATACTCTGAGCTGGAGGTGGCTCAGGTACTTTATGTTCCTTATTTAAAAAATACAATGTCTGAATTTTCATTTAACAAAACTGCGGGTTTGATTAGTAACTTTTGCAAACATAAAGTCCGAAACGATTTCTCCCAAAATTATTTGTATCATTTTCCAAGTATTCATTTTTAACTCTTGTCATTGAAATTAACATGTAGGATAATCCGCTTGAGAAAAGAAAAGCAGGTGGGCTTGTAGAGATTGGGAAAAATGATGTATTGACCCAAGCGTTGGGGTCTTCCAAACACCCACGTCGAGTTCGAAGCCAAAGCCAAGGGGTGAGTCAGATAGACTGCTTTCCGAAGCCAACTGAGGGTGTGAGAGAATCTCAAGAACAACATGGCGGAGTGTACTTTCAAGATTTTGATAAGTTGCAGCAGTCTTTCGATGAAAAACTGAAGAGTCGTGAAGTAGAATCAAAGAAAGAAAGAGATATGTTTTTGGCTAAGTTTGCTGAACTTTCAAGCCAAATTGCAACACTACAAGAAAATTTAACTGGCCATTCTTCAACAAGTATGCCTACTACTTCGCCAATATACGAGACACCTACACCTATGGAGGGAGTAGGGGAGTTTTGCACGCCTATGAATATCGAAACAACAAAGGTAGCAGCTACCAAGCCTTGATTTCATAATAGAGTTTTGGTAATTCGGTAAATGTTATGTTTAGTGTGATTTAATCTGTATATAAAATAAGTAATGTAATCTCATACTAATTCAATAGTATCATAGACATTGCAGGAAACCCAAAAGTGCAAGTTGTTGGGCAAGAAAGACGGTGATGTTGTTGCCGTTGGAGAAGTCATAGCTAAGCAAGGGAACATTCATGGAAAACCCTTAGGAAAGGGTAACTACTGCGTGGTGGTAAACGAGTGTTTGGACAAGAATGCCGAGATTCCAATTCCAAATGGGAACGAGAAGACTTTAGTAGCTCATGTTGTCAACAATTCCGTTGCGTGGCCATCTCATTTGATCATTCATGGCGACGAAGAAATAGTAAGAAAAATTCAAAATAACTTATAATCTAAACTTGTATAAAACAACTAACATCTTTCATTTTTTTGTTGTTTTTCGTAAACATTCAAGTCGCGGAAGAGAGCAAAGAAGAATGAGAAGAATGTTTCTCTACCTATTGCCCTAATGACACAAGAGAAGACTCATACTTCCATACAACTTCCTAATCAAATTGATAGTACCCCATTGATCTCCAAAATTCCTAATGAGCTTCCAAAGTACTTGAGGATTCTCTTTAGAAGCATAAAGTATATGGAGGCAGGTCTCATATTCCAAGTCCAAATGGATGCTGAATTATTAGGTCATCCACATATTTTATGCATTTCTCAAGAAGATATAATCCGATTTGGCTTAATGGAGAAGGTTGGAGTACCATGTATTTCCTTTTATATAAGGTATTCGAGTCCCTCTTAGATACTTACATAACAATTGTTATAGTTTTCTGGTCTCCAGATATCGTAGGGTTAGACGATAATACGTTTAAATTTTCCATGCAGAGTTCTATATTCCGAATTAGCAAACAAGGATATAAATCACTTTATTGGATTCCTCGAACCGAGTTTTTCGTCAAATGTTGGCGCCATTGAAGTGGAGCGAGCTCGTTTGATATCGATTCGCTTAGATAAGTCGATACAAGGTCAATTTTGGTTATTACCATACCATTTGAGGTAAGTTTTTTTTTTCAATTAATTACAAGTTAGTTAACTTTGTATAGTTATATTAATAACTAACTTTGTATCTTAATTGTGATGTTAGATATCATTGGACTTTAATAATAATTGATAAAGATCACCAAATTTGTTACTTCCTTGATGCTCTTGGAAATCCTCCACCAGAAGATCTTAAGTTACTTATGTCCATGTAATCATTCTAACCCTATTAATCTTTATTATAATTTCAAATTTAAATCACTTTTCGTAAATATTATTTTTAAATTTTTTAGGGTTTTCGACAAAAATGGCGGTGCTAAATGGAGAACAATCGAGTGCCCTCGTCAATCATCAACAGCGAAATGCGGCTTCTATGTTCTAAAGATGATGAAAGACTTTGTTACGAATGAGGCACCGATTCGGTGGCTTAATTTTCATGTAAGTATTTATAAAAGGTCATTAGTGATCTTAATTATATTTAATTGTTGTTTTAATTATCTAATTAGTTTGATTTTTTTTTGTTCTAGTGTAGCGAAAAGAATCCGTACACTTTAGAAGAGATCAATGAAGTACGCGATGAATGGGCGTTTAACCTAATCGAATGGATGCCATAAGTTAATTAGTTTGTTAATGTAAATAGAAATGTTGTGAATCTTCTTTATATTTACTATAAAAAAAATTAAGAGCTTATTTTTTATTAAAAAAAAAAAATTAAGGGCACAATTAATTTTACAGTTTCTACGAATTAAAATTATTTTTGTATATAAAAAATAAAAAATGGACAAACAAATTTCAAAAATGCTGATTTTGAACTTATATATCCAATTAAAATGGACAGAGTCGTAACTTCATAAATAAAAAATTATTTTTATAAATTACCGTTAATTTAGTTATAAATATAATTCTCATGATATTAGGATTATATCAATCAATATTAAATGTTTAAATCTTTTTTAAAAAAAGGTTATAAATATCAAGATCAAATTAAAGAAATCCTAATGATATTAAGATTATGATTAAATATAGACCTATATATATGTGTATATTACATTTTGGTGTTTTAGTTTTATGATCATAAATTCAAAATATTTTAGTTTGAAAGTCTCTGCAATCCATCGATCCTTTAAATCTTATATTTCTTACTTATTCTTCCACCATTGTCTAATTAAGGTTAGCAATTTTCATTTATTTTTTTTAAATAAGAATGTTATATCATTTTTAAATAATAATAATAATAATAATATTATTATTATTATTATTATTATATCTCATCTAATAAGTTTCTCTTTCAATTATTGCATATTTAAATTTAAATGTAATTAAACTAGTTTAGATTATAAATATCTAAATTAAATGAATCCTAATGATATTAAGATTATAATTATCTTTTAAATACAAAACCTATATTTTTTAGAATATATGTTGTGTAATTTAATTTCTTTGTTTTTAGTTTTTAGTAATAATTTGAATTTATTACGATATTATTAAATCTTATCTTTATCTTTATATTTTACATATCTAAATTTAAATTAAAAACAAATTACTTAAACTAGTTCAGGTTCTAAAAATCAAAGTTAAATTAAACTAATCCTAATAATATTAGAATTATAATTAAATAGGCCTATATATATATGTGTGTGTAAGTGTGTTGGGTCTATACTTATTACGTTTTGGTGTTTTTAATTAATTCAAAATAATTAAGGTCTCACTTATTAATTAGTCTTAATATTCCTTCCTTAATTATTCTTCGAGCATTGTTAATAAGGTCAGCAATTTTCATTTATTTATTATAAGACTTTATTTAATAATTTTTTTTTTTTGAAAAAATATAATAAATAATAATAATAATTACTACAATTATTTTAAGACCAATATAAATATAATAATAAAATTACATATATGTTTTTTAAAAATTTAAGTGATGATTTCATATAATTACAGTTAAAGAAGATTATGAGGATTAATAGTGGATTGGGTTTGATCAAGTCGAAGTTGCAAAAGCGTCACACATCAACAAAGGTTAATTATGTTATTAATAATCTCTTAATATTAATTTTCACTTTTGAGTATTATTAATACTTATTTTTGTTTATTGTAACAGAATGAAAAAACCAATCAACACTCTTTGTCTTTGACTGAGAAAGACACTGTAATTCCATCTTCATCTTCTGAAAAAAGTAATTAATTTGTCTCAATTATTTTGATTTTTCTTTTTAATTTATATTGTATATTTCATTCACTTAATGCATTAATAATTATTAATAAATATATCTTTTTTTATTTAGAATGTCCTTCGAAGAAAGCTCTTCCTGTTGAGAAGTTAGAGTGTGCCAACTCAAATTACACAGCTGCAAAATATGAAATAGAAAATTCTACTGAAAGAAAATCAA
Organism: Cannabis sativa; assembly: GCF_029168945.1. Lineage (NCBI taxonomy): Eukaryota > Viridiplantae > Streptophyta > Magnoliopsida > Rosales > Cannabaceae > Cannabis > Cannabis sativa. Next base: position 1,773,854 of record NC_083603.1, on the reverse strand, counting down.
TCTTAAGGAGACCATCTAGCAAATATGAAACTCCACTAGATTATCTTCATAATCATAAGCCAATTCTTTCGGTAAAAGAGGTTTAAACTTATATTCTTTCTATACATGTCTTAATATTGGTTTTAACTTTTCGGTATTATTAATGCTTATTTTTGTTTATTGTAATAGAATGAAAAAACCAATTATCGCTCTGTGTTTATGACTGAAAAAGAGACTGTAATTCCATCTTCATCTTCCGAAAAAGGTAATTAAGTTGTCTCATTTTTTATATTACATTAGTCTATGTTGTATATTTTATTCACTTAATGCATAAATAATTATTAATAAATATATCTTTTTTATTTAGAATGTCCTTCGAAGAAAGCTCTTCCTGTTACGAAGTTGGTGTGCTCCAACTCAAATTACACAGCTGCAAAATATGAAATAGAAAATTCTACCGAAAGAAAATCAATCTTAAGGAAACCATCTAACAAATATGAAACTCCACTAGATTATCTTCATAATCATAAGCCAATTCTTTCGGTAAAAGAGGTTTAAACTTATATTCTTTCTATACATGTCTTAATATTGGTTTTAACTTTTCGGTATTATTAATGCTTATTTTTGTTTATTGTAATAGAATGAAAAAACCAATTATCGCTCTGTGTTTATGACTGAAAAAGAGACTGTAATTCCATCTTCATCTTCCGAAAAGGGTAATTAAGTTGTCTCATTTTTTATATTACATTAGTCTATATTGTATATTTTATTCACTTAATGCATAAATAATTATTAATAAATATATCTTTTTTATTCAGAATGTCCTTCGAAGAAAGCTCTTCCTGTTACGAAGTTGGTGTGCTCCAACTCAAATTACACAGCTGCAAAATATGAAATAGAAAATTCTACCGAAAGAAAATCAATCTTAAGGAGACCATCTAACAAATATGAAACTCCACTAGATTATCATCATAATCATAAGCCAATTCTTTCGGTAAAAGAGGTTTAAGCTTATATTCTTTCTATACATGTCTTAATATTGGTTTTAACTTTTCGGTATTATTAATGCTTATTTTTGTTTATTGTAATAGAATGAAAAAACCAATCATCACTCTGTGTTTATGACTGAAAAAGAGACTGTAATTCCATCTTCATCTTCCGAAAAGGGTAATTAATTTGTCTCATTTTTTATATTACATTAGTCTATGTTGTATATTTTATTCACTTAATGCATAAATAATTATTAATAAATATATTTTTTTTATTCAGAAGGTCCTTCGAAGAAAGCTCTTCCTGTTACGAAGTTGGTGTGCTCCAACTCAAATTACACAGCTGCAAAATATGAATCAGAAAATTCTAACAAGAGAAAATCACTCTTAAGGAGACCATCCAACAAATATGAAACTCCACTGGATTATCATCATAATCATAAGTCAATTCTTTCGGTACAAGAGGTTCAAACTTATATTCTTTCTATACATGTCTTAATATTAGTGTTCACTTTTCAGTATTATTAATACTTACTTTTGTTTATTGAAACAGAATGAAAAAACCAACCATCACTCTGTGTTTTTGACTGAGAAAGAGACTGTAATTCCATCTTCATCTTCCCAAAAAGGTAATTAATTTGTCTCACTTTTTTATATTTTATTAGTCTATATTATATGTTTCATTCACCTAATGCATTAATAATAATTAATATATATGTTGTTTCATTCAGAATGTCCTTTGAAGAAAGCTCTTCAAGCTGCAAAGTTAGTGTGTGCCAACTCAAATTACACAGCTGCAAAATATAAAGTTGATGAGGAATTGAAAAAGAGACGGCGGGAAATTTTTGAAAGTGCAAGAATTGAAAAAGAAAGGGAGCAAAGAGAAGAAATAGAAAAAAATGTCAACTTACAACGACAAAAAGACAGAGAAGAACAAGAAAAAATTCGTGCTGCAAAATTCGTGCGTGCCAACTCAAATTACACAGCCACGAAGTATAAAATCGATGAGGAGTTGAAAAAGAGACGACGCAAAACATTTGAAAATGCAAGGATTGAAAAAGAAAGAGAAGAAAGAGAGAGAATTGCCAATTTACAACGAAAAGAAAGAGCTGAAAGAGAAGAAAAAGAAAAAATGGAGAACTTACAACGACTAATTAGAGAAAGAAAAGCTCACTTAGCTTTAATCGAAAAGGTTTGTTATCAAAATTTTGTATTTAGTATCTTAATTGATAGTAATATAAAAAGTTTTGTTTTGATGATAAACTAATTGTATTATGATAATTAACACAGGTTACACAAGTTGAAGATACTGGTGAAAATATGAAGGATTACTTAGAACTTGAAAAGTTATGCGGGTACAAGCCTTGGTTTAGATATGTTCCAAGAAATTCCAAATGGGAGATCTTTTCTTCTTCTAACATATTAAATGGGACACCCTTAAAGAAGTTGGGATTATTTTTAAAAAATGAGGAAGAAGAAGAAGAAAAGTTATATCGACAACCCATAAAGAAATTGAGAAAAGCTTAGAGGAAATGCTAAAATATTATTTGTAATTATTTTGTTTTTGCACTTTTTTATGTAAGGGATTATTGAGTATAACAACACTTAATGGGGACTAGGGGTAGTTAAAGCTGTTAGGTTATATTAACAGTCTTCTTTTTTATGTTATGAATGAAATTATTTTGAATAAAAACTATAAATTAATTTAAAAGTAAAATCTGATTTTATGCAATTTATACTAAATAATGTTATTGTATGTGATTAAGCTATTATTTTTTTATGAACTTATAATTAATAATAATAGAAAAAATAATGACCTAACTAAATTTATTTAAACAAAATTAAGTTAATTAATTAAAAGGCATACTCTAAACTATAGGACACTCTTTTATAATTAATAAACTTTCTTAAACTAATCTTAAACAATAATATTCAATAAAATATACATATACACACCAAAACTTCATAAACAATCAAATTTTGGGTCATACATATTTCTATAAATTCTTTTTTAAAAAAATCCAAAATTTCAAATTTTGGGTCACATATATGAAGGAAGCCATTTGTGACCATTTAACAAATAACCATTTAAAAGGAAAACGTAAAGAGAGACTTCATTAGTTACCAAATTTGTTTTTGTACAAAGATCACCAAAGATGTTTTCGAAAACAGTATGTATTTATATATATGGAAGAATTTTCAATATGATTACATTAAATATGTAACCGTGATGATTACATTTGTTTTAGCCAAGATGTGTTTAGAAAAGCCGAAATGTAAAAGAAGTGTTCACCAAATCAATCAATTGTTGCGTGCCACCGAAAACAGCCCATAAGAACTTTCCAATTTCTGCTCATGCTGGCAACGGCTCCTCCAGAACTGTTCCAATTTTTTAAGAAATCCATAATGAAATCAATAGTGATGAAATGTTACTGTGAATGAAAGTGTAAAAGAGTGAGAGAAAGAGAGAGAGAGAGAGACCTTTAATCTTTGAGGAAGGTTCAGGTGGAGTAATTTCATCAGTAGTATTGGCTGTAGTTACTGGTTTTGTTGGTACATCAGGAAGGTCCAGTTTGTCTGACTCTGATTTCGGTACGTTAGGCAGATCTTCAACATTCATCTGAAGATTATCCAAAATAAGCAGAAATGAAATGCATTAGGATAGGAGTAATCAGATTTCGATATGTTAATCCAACAAAAAAAGATACCGAAGCCACGTGAATTCTTAAACATAAACAGCCTTTTTCCTCTTAATTTGACAAAAAAAAATACATAGCATGAAAAATCAAATTACACAAGCGATTTCATTGTCCCATGTATGTATTTTAACAAGAGAATGTGATTAATGATCTGAAATTCTAATTGTTTATAAGAGTTTTGATAAGCTCACACACACATAGCAGTAGTAGACAATAGAATAGAGCAGAACTGCAACTGTATATCCACAACCAAAATTGACCTTTGTACTACAAATTGTTCCATCATCACAAAATAAAACCCCACAGGACTTAAGAGGGCTTGGAACTTAAGAGCCTGTTTTCATCCACATAGTGATTACTCCACACCACAAAATGAACCCCCTCCCTCTATTTATTCTATTCTTATGGAGAACCCGATACCCCAGCCACACTCTAATATCACCGCACTAACTCTATGTCTATGCTGCTAAGGGAAAGTCTATCAATACCCTGCCCTTGTCCTCAAGGTGACAGTGAGAGTGAGACCCTAGCTGCACCGTACGTAAAGTGTGTCGAGGAATCGAACTAGGATCTGACTTGCCATAGAATATTAAGAAAAGCTAGTTGCACAATCTTCAAGGGCCTGGAACCTCACAATACAATTCTCCCTATATCCCTAATACCCTCTTAATCCCACCCCTCTGTATTTATATTTCCTATCAATTTCCTAAGATATATGTAACAAAATTAGTTGCGATTAAAGCTCAGCTATGTCACTAACATAAGTTTGCTTGACTAGGCCTATCAAGTTCAAAGGCATTAAAGCCAAATGACATAAAATGGTCACAAATTGCAGACCGGCATTTGCTACTGCACACTAAAAATTAACACCCGAAAAGTAACCTAAATAATTATTCAGATTGAGTTAGACCTCAATTTAAAAAGTTTAAATCTAGCAATATAAGTTTACAAAAAATAAGCAGACAATAAGTGGATGAACGTTCAATTCTAGTTACACAATTAGTCAGGACGAGAAAAATACGAACCTCAGTTTCTAAGCTCTCAAATTCTGCTAAGATCTCTTCTTCGTCTTCTGCTGATAACTGCTCTCCCAAAATAGCATTAAGCTCCTGCATTGATACATATCCAATTATAAACTCAGAATGTTTGGAGAATAATGGTAAAAACAATCTATACCATTACAAGTGAACAAAATTTTGCACAGCAGCAATTAAATAAATAAAAAAAATCTTAATGGCAACAAAAGAAATAAAAAACAAACTGTTGTGAGTGGATCTTCTTCCCTAAGACCATAGACATGCTCGTTTTCAAAAAAGCAAAGATTTGATCCTCACCGAGTACAATGTCATTGCATGAATGAACTCTGATTTGCTCTGGCTTATCAATTAATTGATTTTTTCCAAACCAACCAATACTTTAGCTTAATGAACTAACAGAGATCAATAAAAAAGAAAACTCAATAAAACAGTTAAAAGCATTGAAATCCTATCTCAAACCCGGAGCATGGGATTTGGCAGCAGGCCTCAACTCTTGTAAAGAAACTAAAGAAATAAAGAAAAATAGGCAGCCAACACCCGTACTCTAGCAACTGGTGCAAAATATAAAACAAAATGCTTCCAGTGTCCTACTGTCCTTTACAAATAAACATGGATAAAGTTGCTGCATAATATTAATTGGGGAGTTTTCATATTTATGGGATTAAGGTATAAGTTTGCAAAAATATAACTTATAATCAAGAAAAATTATTTTATGGGGAAAAAACAGTATTAGGTAATGACTATCATAAGGGTACCTGATTAGCATGGTTTTCGATATTTTTCAACTTTTTATTGAATTTTTCTCATAAAATAAATTTTCTCTTTTCAAAAAGACATATTTTTGCACTGTTAGTATAAAATCTCATAAAATTTGTAATTTCCCATGACGTACACGAACAGAGATCACAAATTTAATATTTGAAAACATAGTAATATATATATATATATATGGAGAAAGAGAGCGAGAGAGAGAAAGAGAGAGAAGGATCCTATACAGAAGAGCCAAGCTAAACATAAAGAAGAGAGAAAATCAAACTCACATCTTGATAAGCTTTGGCTTCAGCAGTATCATCCATTAGTTTTTGAACATCATCAAGGTTGACTTCATTCTGTAGAGCTTTCATTGCCTCACTACCAGACTTCAAACTCTCAAACACAGCATTCTGCTTGCTAGTCAATTCAATATCTGCCAACTAAACAAAAATACATGCCAAAAACAAAAAACTATAAAAAGCCAAAAATCATTATGACTTAACAGACCAACATTTTGATCCTAACAAATAACTACTGAAAAAAAAAACAGACAGTAATAATCATAATAATGAGAAAGAAGTAAAAAATTGTGGCTTAAGTTCTCGCTTACCTGTTGCTCAACATTAATGACCCAGACATCAACTTTCTTCAATAATTCTTCTTGTGCCTTCTTCTTTTTCAAAGCTAACAAAGCTCTATCCTTTTTGTTTTCACGAATCAAATCTCTTGCTGCTTGTTTTTCAGCTTCAATGATAGCATCAAGCTGGAAAAAGATAAACACAAACAAGTAAGACCCCAGCATTAGAATACGTTTGTTGAGACCAATCCTCCAGTGTGCGTACAAGTTGATCTATTTCCGAGCTTTCCATATTTACCAAAGTGATAACAAAAAACAAGAGGAGAAAATGTCTAATAAAATGAAAATACAAAAAAAAATGTCATTAATAGAAAGAAGATAAAATTGTTAATATTGGCTACAATAGCCCTCCAACTAGATTCGCATATGCTAGACATAAAAACAGCCAACAGGAGGGCTCCCTGAGTCGAGTAGTAGCTGGAATAGGTTTAATTTGCTCACTTGGCTAAAAATGCTATGGAGGTACTTTCTCAGCTTGTTTCTATTGAAATTGGGATAGATTACATTAGTTAAAATAAGGGGTGGACTGAAAGTAAGAGGGAGTTTATTGAATACCTGGCCATTTTATTTTCTGAGTTTCCTTACTTCAATACAAATTTTTATCAAAAAGATATAATATGTCAGCGCTAAACTAAACTCTAACGAGTATCCAATCCAAATCCAAAAACTAGTTCAAAATGAAAAGCCAAAAGAGCCGCTTGTGATTTGGGGATAATGAGCCAAAAAGAGACATTGTGGGCCAAAAGAACTACTTGTGATCGAGTCGTCCAAGATTGGTGAGCAAAAAATAGCTGTCATCTTGAGAAAAATATTAGAGAGTCACATTGATAATGTGTGGAAACTAAATACCATATATAAGATAGATGCATGGGCTACTCCTTTGGATTTTGAGATGGAACTACATACATCTTACCATACACTAAACCTCATCATACTTAATCCACTACATTTCCGCATTCTAACAGTCACTTCACAAACAATTTTGGGTGTAACACAACATGAGGAATCATGGTTCTAAGAATTACTAGAAAAGATTGCTTCGGTATGGTATGTTTGCGACTGAACTACAATTCAAATGTCAATTGTGCAGCCCTCTCTACACAATGAAAGTAAACCAAGAAGATACTAATTTGCTAGAATAGTTGAATGAAAACTTCCAAAACAAAGTAAGAGCAGGCTATTACCTTCTCAATTATTTGACTATGGTGGTATTAAAATCATTACTGGACATTATTATAGTGGTTCACACAGATAAAATATCTATTATCTTCTAGCCAATAAAAGCAAAAACTCAATAGCATTCCCACTTTACAAGCCTATATACAAATTTTTACTAACACTAACTAATTCATATCACAATTATAGCTAAATGAATCAATGAAGTGAAGCCCCAATAATATGAAACACAATCTTTTCATACAAATTTCAAATGTCAATTGTATTGGAGATTTGCATTGGGTTTTCTAAGTTCCAAAACTACAACTGTAAATTTTGTTTCTTTTGGTTATTTAGTGTTGAAAGTTAACTTGTCTCTCAATCAAAAATCCTAATTTTTTTTACAAACCCTAATCAATTGCCAAAAACAAAACATTTGAAAACTATGGATGAGTTTTATTATACCTGTTGTTGATATTGAGCAAGCTTGCGTCTTTGGGTCTTCAGAGAAAGAATAGCTCGATCTACGTCAGTGATCTTGGGTTTCTTCACGAACAAATTCCCCATCTTTTTCGATGAGCTTTTCTACACATCCCAGGCTCTGATTGTGCCCAGCTCCTCCTCTGATCACCTGCTAATGATTAGTGCCCTAGATCTTTGTACCGAAGAAGAAGATGATGATGAAGAGCCTTGAAGAAGAAGGAAGATCTCGGTCGTGAAGTGACTTGAGCCTCTTCTCTTCTCGTCGCCGGCGACCAAATGTTGTTGCAGAAATAGATTGAAAAATAAATAAAAATAGGGAAGAGTAGAAAAATAAAGGTATTATTTTTTAGTAATTTTCCAAATAAATATCAATGTTTAACTCTCATAACAAATATATAAGGTTAATTACAATCTCCTATTATAATCTCTTAAGTCAGTTTCCACATCCGAAATTACATGCCAAAATATTTTTTTTCAAATTTTTTATAGCGGTATTCGTTATAGTTACAGTATCATCCCTGTAAATTTTTGAAATTTTTTGAATAGTTTACCGTACCGAAAACATAGTTCCTGATATTCCAGTTTACCACGCGCGTTCAAAAAACTTCAAACGTATTTTTGGCACTGTAAACTATTCGAAATTTTTCAAAAATTTACAGGGATGATGTTGTAAGCATAACGAACACCCCCGTAAAAAAAATATTCTGACATGTGTTTTTGGGCGTAAAGGTTGATTAAGAGGTTGTAAAAGGAGGTTGACGGTAGCACTTCTCAAATAGCTAATTTTGAAACTTTATTTAAGTAATTTGTCGTTAAGTGTCAATGTGGCAGTCGCTGATTAGTTCAGGTCATTAAATTTTATTTTTTATTTAAAAATTAATTTAAATAAACTAATAAGAAATGAAACATGAATAATGACTGTACACTTAACAGTCAAGTACTTACGGAAGTTTCGAAAATATAATTTAGATATTATTATCGTCAAAAATCAAACTTAGGTATTTATTTACTGCTGTAAGTTAAATTAAATATTTATACCACAAATTACTCTATTTTAAATTATTATTTTAGTTTTTAAATACTTTCTTATTAATAATAGAATAAATAGGATTTATCCTCCAAAATATAACCCTTGTAAAGTTTTTCCCTTGAACTATAAAAATTGTTACAAATATCTCATATAGTTGCATTCTGCTCATTTCTTTAAATAATTTGTTGATATGCACTAACATAACATTCATCTAACCGAGTTTAAAAATCCAGACAAAACGTAAATGCATAAACAGTAGTCTAATGATGAATTATGAGAGCATGTATGTGAATTCTTAGAGCTATTGTTTGTATGTTTAACGCCAATAAAGTAAATTTCAGGTAGTTTAAAGTTATTAAATAAGTTATTGTATTGTAATTATATCAGTAACTTATAGTCACATAAACAAAGTGTTTTAAAAGATGAACAAATATAACTAAAGAAGGGTATTTGCAATGATTTGTATAGTTCGTAGAGAATTTTCGTAGTAGAAAAAATTTCAGGGGATAAAATTCTACAAGAGTTATAGTTTAAGGACAAAACTCTACAAGGGTTATAGGGGAAAAATTTTATTTGTTCTTAATAATATTTCATTAGATTTATTAATTTATTTTTAGTATTAAAATCATTGATATTTATTCTTATTTTGCATTAATAGTCATCTTGGAAAATAATGATATATTATATTTTTTGTAAATGGCCCGATTCGAATAACGCACCTAAATCAAATTAAAAAAAATTAATAAAAAATACAAACCGAAAAACAAGATGAAAATACAACCAGTCCAATATATATTAAACAAGTTGAAAATAAAGTCAACCTATCTAATTAATTCAAACTAACTTGACCAATCTAATTAAGAGCTTTTTAGTATGTTTTCATTATTTATATAATATTATTTATATCCATTTTTTAAAATATAGTTCAAACTATGTTTATTTCACAGTTGTTGATTTGAATTTTAAATTTAAAGTATATTTGTCAATATTAGTACTAATTCAATTGAATCGACTAATCTATTGAACCAGCTACTCCTTTTTTAGTAGGTTACACTTAAATATCTGTAACTCGTTATTTATTTACATTTGAATGAATAAATATATATAAAACTAAAGTACACTTTTACTTTTTAGGTATTATTTTAACAAATTTAAATTTTTAAAAATTATTTCTAATTAAAACAATAAATAGACAAATGGTTGGAGGTCATTGGGATAAAAGAAGCTTTGAGTTGGATAAAGACCAATGGTTGGGTTGGGGTCATTTTGGAATCGGATTGTTTAAGGGTGATTTATGATATTCAAAGTAATAAAAATATGGCCTCTCCATATGGTCATATTATTTTAGAGTGTAAGACATTATGTGTCGAGGTTGGTAATATCTCTTTGAGTTTTGTGAAGCTGCTAATAAGGTGGCGCATTGTTTAGCGTGATCCTCTCTTGTTGAGGTTGATCGTACTTGTAATAGTCTTTCTTTACCTTATGTAATTTCTTCTTTGGTGTTGGATGATTTAAAGTAATGAAGTTCCCATTATTATTCAAAAAAACAATAAATAGACTAGTAAAATTTATTTTAAGTTATTGAACAAGAAAAAAATCGTGTGTATAGTTCAATTTTGCAAGATATTTATTTGATTTATAATAATCTTAATATTTCTTAATATTTATTTAATTTATTTAATTTATTCTTCAAAAAATAAAATATTTCTAAATTTTTATTTTGTAATTCACTCAACAAATTTTATTGGTCATAATTTTACCAAGAGAGTTTGGTAGTCAAAATTATCCAAGTTTATGCAAGTCTTCAAACTTGTTTTAGCTTTGATCTAATGAGAAATTTCATTCATTAAAAAAAAACAGTATAAATTTTAATTATAAATTAAAATAGAACAAAAATAATAATTATTCAACTCAAATTTTTATAAAATTAAATAAAATACATTAATTTCATCACTATTTTTTTTTTCTTTAAACCATCATCATCCTTCTCAATTATTGTCCAAACAAACTTTTCTTCTGTTGTTTTCTATAGTTGGTAAGAATGACTTTCTTTTTTACAACTTCAATCCAAACATATATGAGATAATTTTTTTAATTTTACTACAAAAATCTCTTCTATTAGTCAGCCTCCTTTCTATAGTCAGTGTAGTACTACTTCTGTTCAGATCACAGGTTCTTAATATACAACACTTAAACATCCATAACCAAATGACATACTTTTCAAGACCACCGGCAAAGCGATTCCTCGTGTATGATACTAGTTCTCCGGACGGCCAAATTAATCTTCATCATCGATATTGTCAGGCGACGACTCAACCTCGGGGAAGAATTCTTCACTAGGATACATCTTCTTGAAAAGCTATTGTTATCGGAAGTAAAACAATTCCAAATTCATGAGTTACCAAACAAATTTTAAGTAAGAATTTGCACAGGTCTTTCGAAACACATTACCTTTACAGTTTCATCTAATAAATCGTTGTAGTCAAGATTTCCATCTGGCATTGGTGTGGAGCTGATATGATCAAAGTTACCCTGGAAATTATAAAAACAATTTGCAACAGTTAAACTTGAAGCCGAAAATTGAGAATTATAGGGAAGTGTACATTGACAATGTGAGAAGAATAAGAAGCAAACCGACCGTAGTCAACTCATGAATATACATTGCGCTCCAAAGCAAAGTGGGTTTTACTTCTGCATCTTGATTTTGGACTTCAGAACTCTTTTCGGAAATTTCAGAAGCCGGGATCTTGAGAAGGGCATTCATAGCTGCACGTAACATGTCTTTCCCTTGTTTTGCATCATCACACAATGCTGAAAAGTACAATATAAACCTGAAGAAGAGAAAGTAAACAGTAGCCAATTACACATTTTTGAGTGGTGAGTGGGGGCTAAAGGTCATCTGCCAGTCAATAGTTCATTCATAAAAGCAAAAAAGTAAATGATAATAGTTCATTCATGGTAAGTAACTTTATACAACTGTTTAGAGCATCAATTTTTCTATCGAGTTGTTTTAAAAACGATAGAAGAGTTGTTATCATGCATCCAACTTGGGATAGCAAAGACAAACTCTCACAACTGAAGGCGTGACTATGATAAAATGCTAAACCTTTTTGTTTTAGGAATAACTACAAAAACAATATATTTGTTTTCTAATTAAGCTGTTTTTCCTCTTGAATTTTGACATGCACCAAATTATACCTCATAAATTTTTTCAGGTTGTTAAAAATCATCGACGAACTATTAAAATTGTTAGATTTAATGACTTTAGTCCAATTCCGTTCAATTTTACTAACAAACACCTAACAAGTCCTTGAATCTAACAATCTCAATAGTTCAGGAGAATTTATAACGGCTTAAATGGTCAGAGGCACAAATTGGTACATGTCAAGTTGGGGGGAAAATCCAAATTAGCCATTTTGTTTTAACATATGATACATCACAATCTCCTAAGAAAATTCAATTTCCCCCCAAAAAAAAAGACCACAAAGATATGCTAAGAGCTAAAACCTACAGAAATATGCTAAGAACTAAAACCAAAAGTATGTCACCAAATAAGAGATATTTCTATATTATGTTATAATAGGAGAAAAATACATTTCAACAAAACTATCACTTACATTCCTGAGGGACAAACTGCCAGATTGCCACCAATCTGCAAAGCTCGGATCGACATACTCTGCTCAGGATATAAAGCTAAAAAAATACGAACATCATTTATTTGCTATCAAAGATAAGAAAATAAAAAACATCAATGAGAGCATTGGATTAGAAAACATTCTTACTTCGAGGAGGGTACATAACGAGAAAATTGACTACATCTGCCTTCAAGGAACTTGTTGTAACACATATCCCCCTTGCCACCTTTCCTTTAACATCTCTTAGATTTAAACCTTCTAAAGTTCCTCTGAGAGGCTCTGGTAAACATGGGACCGTGAACGTTGGGTCAAGAACAAGCTGATTGCTGAATAAATCCTGACCTGAAGCTAATCTAACACCCTTGTACTGCCCGCTCTCCTGGAAAAGTTCTCAAGCTCAAATGTTTGTGAGCTTATATGATCCTTAAGAGTAATAACTTTTAAGGCATAATTATTTTAAGCAATGCAATCTGTACCTTGTCCATAAGCAATGAAATCACTGGCATTCTCAGAACCTGTATAACAAAGATCTCAAGATTAATAAGCATGCATAATCACGGAGTATATGCAATGCAATGTTCGGACTTCGCAACCAGACAAAACTATATTATAATCCTTGAAGTGCAATAATCACTGAGTATATCAAGAACATGAAGGTCAAATTCCAAATTCTTCCATGTAAAATGTACACCGGCCGTGCAAGAAAGACGTTATGAAGGAAGAAATATCAAACAAAAACAACTCATAAAGGCTATAGATATAAGGAGAAAAACACACACCCAAATATAGTCAGCAATATACTATGGCATAAGTAAATCTTAAAGAAATTATGGAAATCAAGTTGAAGTTTCGCATGATATAGAAAACTAGAGATACCACCTTCAGAACTTACATGAATACAACCTTTGACAGCCGCACGGCGGCAAAAGGCCTGAGATAACTCTCCATGGCCATAAATTGGATAAATCAAGGCACCAGACGCATTCATAAACCTAAGAACAGCATAAGAATTAAAAAAAAAATGCTCGTAGAATACTGATCATACTAGCTTTTCGAAATAAACTAAAGATGAAGTGTCAAACATTAAAAGAACATATTGGGTTCTAAATTCCATCTCAAACATGAAACTTTAATTCATAATGTAGCTATATTTCATATTATAATGAACACAAATATATTTGTAACCTTTTATAAGTCTCTTAAGATTGTACCAAGCCTTCAAATTAGCAAATATAGAATATGAAATCTAACCTGCCAACTGATTTGTGATACAGAGTTAAACGTTCTATCCCATGTCTAGTCTTAAGTATACCTTTGCAAAGCTCTAAGTTGCTTTGATCATAATCCGCCATGGCAATAGCATATAGAATAATCCTGCATAAATATATATACATAAACATATATATATATATAAATCATTTACTAGACTCAAAATCTGAAATGGCAGAAGAAAAAAAAATAAAAAATTCTCATTTACAGATAAAGAAAATCAGTACGATTTAATCTTAGGAGGCAATCGCAATTTCTTCAAGAATTCAACAAAAGGGCTTTCCAAATCCTCCATAGAAATCCTCGAACTCTCACTACTTTCTTCCTCAGAATTCTCCAAATGCTGCTGAACCAGCTTAAAGAATCTCATCAACTGATTCTTCTCCGTAAGACTAAGACTCTTATCCTTAAAAATGGCCGCTCGAGAGTCAGGAACACACGATAACTTCCCATTATCATCACAAACAAAGCTCGAATCAATACTTTTGAACTCAACATACTGATTCACACCAGATTTCAATATCAAATCAATGGCTTTATCAGCACAGAACAAAACCCTAGGTCCCCCGAGGTCAATGTTGAAACTTCTGGAGTGTTTGGCAATGGTTTCAGCATCAAAAGACGAAATCTCAACATCAGAATAAAGAGAACTGAGATTGAGATTGAGATTCAGTACAGTATAGTTTTGATCATCATCATCATCATCATCAGTGGTGGTAGTGGAAATTTGGGGTTTGAGGAAAGAAGTTAAATCAGAAATGGAGAGAGAGGTGAAGTGGCTACCGTAGTAAGGGTTGGGATCGAGGTGGAGAACGGTTTTTCCGGCGGATGAGGCGGCGGCGGCGATTACGGATTGAGGTAAACCGGTGCCGATGAGGATGAGATCGAAGGTGTTGGGCTCAATTGGAGGGTATGAAGAGAATTCGAATTCTTCCATGTTTGGGTCTCAAAAACACAACAATTTACTAATTCATTCATCAAATTCTCTTCAAAAAAGATACTTGTAACATTTTTTTGTTAAGTGAAATGATGAGAAAGACACGAGTGTTCATCAAACCGCTCAAATCGTCTGCATCGCACCGTATCGCAAAAAAAAAATAATGATTTGAAATTCTTTGCGGTGCGATCGCGGTTTGAATTTTTTCTAAATCACGCAGTATGATGCGGTTTGCGGTTTTGAATTGTTAATACGCAGTTCAAACCGCACTGCACTGTACATTATAAAAATACTAATTTTTATATTTATTTAAGACCCAATATGTGAATGTCTAACCCAAAGTCTATTATTGTATTACTGAAACTTAATTTTTTTTCATATTTATTTTCAAGCCTTATAGTATTTTTGAAAAGTATTGCTCAAACTTTATTGTATATGTGATAGTTTAATTATTAGTGATAGTCCAAATCGCATTGCTTCGCACCATTTTTTGCGGTGTGATTTTCATGGTTTTTTAGTTTCGCAGTGCGAGTGCGAATTTAGAAAAAATTAGAAAAACTACATGTGTAGGTTGGTTTGAAAAAATGGTCAAAAACTGCACTACCCGCACTATGAACACTCCTAAAAGTAGTAATAAGTACGGTTTCTTATATAATTTAGAGTAATTTGTGATATAAATAAATAAGTTTAAGAGTAATTTATGGGATAAATATTTAAGTTTTATTTTAGTTATAAATAAACATTTAAGTTTAATTTTTAGCGGTAATAATACTTAAAATTATAATTTTGAAACTTCTAATAAATTGTCATATACCACGTGATAATAACTTGACATTTAATGTTGAGATGCCCACGAAAGTTTTATAAATATAATTTAGGTATTATCATCGTCAAAAATTAAACTTATGTATTTATTTACAACTAGAAGTTAAACTTAGTTATTTATGTCGTAAATTACTCTAAGTTTAATTATCGGATAGAGATAAATACTTAAGTTTAATTGTTAACGTTAATAATATGTAAGTTAAACTTCGGTAGGTACCTAACTCTTTTAAGTGTCAAGTATTACTTTTTTTATTGGTATATTGAAATAATTAATATTTAAATAAAAAATTAATAATGAGATGGACTAATCAGAGACTGTCACGTGATTATTGACTTGACACTTAATGACTAGGTACTTACGTAAGTTCCAAAAATATAACTTAGATATTGTTATCGTCAAAAATTAAATTTAAGTATTTATTTGTAATTTAGGATTAAGCTTAAGTATTTATGTCGCAAATTATTCTATAATTTAATGTAAAAAAAATACTAAAAAACACAAGTAATGCTTTGTACTCTCTTTGGTGGTGCTAGTTACCACTAGTACCAATAATAGTACTCTTTAAGAGCAATACTATTAGGTACTAGTGGTTTCCAATCCTCAAGGCACCATGCCTCCACGCATGTTAGCAGGCCCTCGAGACAAGCCACCAAACTAGTAGCATACATTAGATCTCTGTCTCTTTCCAACATGGTGCATCCGTCCTATGCGCATATGCAAACTAGTCCACGAATGACTACCTGTGCCATCTCGTGTTGAGACTCGTGGCCAAGGCACACCACAACGTCTCTTGGAGGTTTAGGCCACGTCCCGTGCAAGCGGCATACCGGCAAACCAATAGAAACGTACCTGTTAACCTCTGGCAGCGCTATTGGGTCGGCCTGATAGTGTCCATGAGTATTCCAACTCATGGAGACATATGAGTCCCCTCGTGGTCCTCATATGCCCGCCCTACTAGTCCCACTGACCAGTAGTAGCTCATTTAACACCAAGGTGCCAGGGGTGGTGGAGAGAGATACTCCCCCCTTAAAGAACATTCTAAGCTTTTAGCCTTCTACCAAGATCATACATGATTTTGGCTATGTAGACATATGGCCAAACCATATACCAAATCACAGAGTTTCTCAAATCCAATTGTGCCATTGTATTTGTAGACTCAAATAAATGGTGAATACCAAGTCCCGTCCCTATCCGAACAATGATGAAGATATTTACGAAAATGCCACGACTGTACAAATTAAGCATCAACATGCCACCAGCATACACAACAACATGCGCCACCACTTGACCACCACTTGGCCAACTTGTGGGCATCACCTAGCTTGTAACATGCCATCTTGGCATGCACGCTACATTGAGCATTGTAAACAATTTTTATCTTCTTTTAGTGATATTTCTTTACGTTTTGTCAAACGATATGCTAATTAAACTACTCACTTTATGATTAGAGTATTTTGTTTATATAATGATCATTTATTTTTAAATATTTTATTTTATTTTGAATAGTTTTTATTATGAAATAAGTAAATTAAAATAATAATAATATAATAAACACTCAAAAATAATTTTTATTTTAGAACTTTTTTCTTCATTTTTATATTTTAAAATGATTTTTTTTACATTTTTAGGAAAATTCAAAACTCACATAGTAATTAATAGAATAGTATATTTCACAAATAAAATTTAAATAACAATCTACATAAAAACTCTAAATAACTCAAAACATAAATTAAAATAAAAATAAATAATAGTATATGGTTAACTTCTCTTTATTTTATTTAGATTAAGAAAAGGCTTATGGAAGGAGTTACTTAAGTAACACTCTACACTCTTCAGTTCTTCATAAAAGAAAAAAAAATGATCAGAAAGACGAAAAGCCTCCAAATCCAAATGGATTGTCAACTCCAAACAAAGGTAACCAAAATCCCCCATTTTTTGTTTTTGTTTTCCTTTTTTGTAGACCCACCATTCTTACGATTGTGTTCATGACTTTTCAATTCCATGTATCATTTTTGAAAGAAATCAAAAGTCCTTTTTTTTTTTATTTGTATAAACTCCATTTGAATTTGGAGCTGGTTTGGTTTCTTGGATTGAAAAAGACACTGATTACCGAATACTCATTTCCTTGTATTGAAGGATTTTATACTCTCTATCACATTTTGCTATGTTTTCCCATATGAAAAGATGTGATTTTAGGGTAGTATAGTTATAGTATAACAAGTGTTTGTGAAAAAGCTTTTAGTTGCTTACCACAATTTAAAGAGGTTTTTGGTTTTCATTTTTTCAATCAAGTGGATCTCTTTTTCCATGTTTTTTGTTCATGAGAGTTGTGAATTAGTTTCCTTTTTTTCTTTATATTGTATAAGGTAAAACAATATTCTGATTGTATAGAAATAAGTCTGACCCAGTTGGTTTTTATTTTAATATAATTTAGTAACAACATTTCTTGTATAATTAATATGATTTATTCCTTTCTCTTTTTCAGGAAAGAGTTTGTGAACTATGTGGTGGTAATGATGGTAATTTTAAACATTTACTTGTAACTTGCTCTGTGTGCAACACAACTTGTGAACACATGTAAGATTCTCTCTCTTAGCATGAGAATGCCTTTGTTTATTCTAACTTTGATTATTGAATTATCTTTATGATTTGATAAATGAAGTCAATGGAAATTATTTTTGTGTGAGATGGATTAGATAGATGTTTATGGCTGTTATTGCTGTCCTTCTTGTTTTTGTTTTATGTTGTTCAAGTATTGCTAAGGTGGCGTTTGGTTGGGAGTAATGAAATGGAATGGATTGGAATCGAAATCATTCCAATAGAATGGGTTTTCTACTATTTTGGTGGAATGGAACCTTTATCAATTTTTTTTATGCATTTTAAATTTGATTCCTATTCCTAACTAAACGCCACCTAATTGCTTTTGTTGACAAAAGTTTATGGAAAGAACAGAGCATTGATAATAATCAATCTTAAATGATTTTTCTGTTTTCAGTTATTGCATGAGAGGAGAAGTAAAGGATGAGATACCTGAATATTGGGTCTGTGAATCATGCCAAAGTGTTAGTTACTCGACTTTGATCGAAACAGAGAAGAACGATGAAGCTGTCACAAGAGCATTGAGAAATGGGAAATTCTCAGTTTCACAGCTTCATTCCAATAAGCAAAAGACTGTAGAAACTGGTAAACTTAAGTTCATTTCTCATGAAGAAGTCATTAAGCTATCTCAAATGCTTACTAACTCTAAAAAAAAATAGTGGAGAGATATATGTGCATAGCATCTACATTGCTATAAAATTTTGTGTAGAAATTGATAAGATTGTTTGTATCATCAGTTCTGCATCTTTCTTTTCATTTGTTAATTCATTAAAAAGAATTACATTCTCTACATAGAAAGTCAAGAGGGAAATGGATTTGGTTGTAATTGACAGTAATTACACAGTTCTGTGTGTATTTATCTGATCATGTAATTACACGGTAATGGTATGCAATTGAGATATGTGTAATTGAGAGATCTCAAAATTTGGTGTAATTATACTTTGTAAAAACTAAAAACTTTCCATTTTAAATATTAGGTACTAAAAAATTATTATTTTCGTGTGTAATTACTAACTATTTTGCCAAACAAGACATTCGGAATTCATAAGTAATTGCCACATTATAGCCAAACACACCTTGTATTTTAAAATAGAGTGTAATTACTTCCCCAGTAATTACACAGTTACTTTCAAAAACACCCTAATATATTAAGGTGCTGTTCCTAGGATCCTTTAAGAGAAAAAAGTTGTTGTGCCCCATGCACAAAAGAGCCTCTAACAACAAAACAGCCAGTACATTGTTGCCTATCACCATTCTTAAGTTGATTTGTTGTTTGATTTGCAGTCTATGTTTCTGTAGGTGGTAAAACTAAGGATGTTCAAGAAGGAGAGCTGCCGAAATTTCCACCGAGTTTTTCCTCGTATATTACATTTTTTCCTGCTCCAAATGCAACTTGGAAGTGGGTAACTTATCCTTTCAATTTATTTATTTTTACTTCAAAATCTTGAATTTCTCGTACTGTGATGTTGTGGAATCGTTGCTTGTTTGAAAAGAAAAATGCTCAGATATATGCTTTGTGCTTTAAGAAATACTCCTCCTCAATGCTTCTCTGTGATTGGCATTTGTGATTGTAGTTTTGATAGTTTTAATCTGCAAATTAAATTACAAACCAGAAACCAAGAAGATAAAGTAAAAACAGAATATAAAGAACACAAGGAAATTTATGAAGGTTCACACCAATTTGGAGCTACTCCTCTTGAACTCCTTTTGAGGAATTCGATCTTCACTATGTCAATGACACATTACGAATTAATCAAGAAAGTTTGACAACTAAGTACTGAACATCTCCCTTTGAGTAAAGCTTCTGAATTGGAGAAGAACACCTTCAAAGTCCCTTGAAGAATTACCCTCTTCCCTTCGACTTCTCTCTGTTACGACAATTTTAAAACCTCACCAATACAGTGGCTCTCTCTGTACTAAGTACTGATTGCAATACTTACAAAAACTGTACTTATACAAATGAAAAGAAGCTGACTTGACTACTAAGTAAGCCAACTGAATTAACTAACTTCAAGAGTAGTCAAACTTGAATATCCAATCCGTAAGTGCCATGTCATCAAGATAAAAGACTAGGATTTAATAAAGCTTCTCTGAGATTGTCTAGACAGTTATACAGTAAAGGTGATTTCCCATCATCTCTTTTTAATGCAATCTTGTTTGGTATTTGTGAGAATAGGAATAGAATGGAAAGGAAATACCAATTCCTTTGTTTGGTTGAAATTTTGGAATGGAATGAGTATATATGCTTTCATAACAAAATGCTTGTCTTTTCATGTATCTCAAATAGTAAATCCTTTGAATTTCAACTGTTTTTTCTTTCTTCAGGGGAGACTTCAGCATTCTAAATTGGACACCATGTGAATTGCTTGGTAGGTTCCAGGCACAACTTCCATGCAAAGTTCATCAAAAAGTGTATGAAATTTCGAGAAAGATGCCTGCCGTTCTTCAACTTAAGATGCTTCCTCGGTGCCATGTCTTCACTGATCTCTTCCAGGATGTTTGTCCAGATCTTTTAGATGTTGGCATGTACTTTTTCCCAGCTGATGATAACAGTACAAGGTCCATTTCAGCTTCTTATTTATTAGATGATATCGCTTTTTGAGTTATGTTCTTGTGTTGTAAATACTTTTCTTTTATATCACTTGTAGTTCAAGACAGGAATATGTGAAGCTGTTTGAATACTTGGAATTCCATAAATCTGTTATGACAAGTTGTGTCAATGGTGTTGAGCTACTAATATTCTCATCAACACAGCTTAATGACGATTCGCAAAGTAAGTTTTTTTTCTCTAAATTCTTGTTGTTAGTGTTTCTAAACAAACATTCTTAGTGCCTAATAGATGATATGAGGTTCGAGTCTTTTCTGAGTACCTTACATAGCAGTTGAATAGTTTCCTTGACTCGAAAAATTATTTATTTATTTATTTTTTATTTTGTGGAAAAACAGAAAGATGCCACTTGTCTTAAAATGATCCCTCTCCCACGCTATATATTGAAAAACCCTCACTTGTGGCGGAGGAAAACCGTGATTACATAAGTTTTAGCATAAAACACACCAAAACAAACTAGTATCCAATTTGGATAATCCAAAACAGTTCACTAGTATATAAAATACTCATTTGTCCAAAAATAAGAAAAAATTACACCGAAGCTCTCCATTCTCTGTGTAAATCTAAGAATGAGAATTGCTCAAAATACTTAGTCTTGACGCGAAAATTTATAGGTTTAGACGGGGTTTCCTTCATGAAAAATATATTGTCACTCGCATTATTTTGTATTGACATTTTCATTTTTTCAAGTCGATCTTAAACTTATTTAGGTTATGACTAAACTCACAGGTACCTTATTTGCTTAAAATAAGTTTTCACTTTCATATGAACACTACCTGTTGCCATTGATGACTTGTTTCTCAAATGAGCTAGAAATTGCTATGTAAAACCATTATAACATGTCTGATGTTTTGTTATGATAATAAGATTGTTTATTTGCTATTGTCTTTATATGCCTATACACAAAATTTCCTTTCCCATGTATTTTGCCAGATATTTTGTCCTCAGAATCAAAGCAGTTCTTTTGGGGTATCTTCCGTAGTAGCACCAACAACGATACGCCTCTTCCTTCAAATGCACAAGAGAAGCTCCCCACATCGGTTAATTCTATGACCGTCGATGAGGACATGGAAATCGAAGTACCATTGATTCGTAAAAGGCGAAGATCGGTAGAATTCAGAAAAGACTAAACTGAAAAAGGTTTCATATCAGATATTGTAGCTGTTTTCTTAACCATTTTTATTTCCTCATTCTTGTTTAGCTGAGATGTACATATATAGTAAGAAAAAGAAGCTCAATGGCTATGATTTTTTTGACAGAATTTGGAATTGGAGTGGAAATATTTTGTCATTTTTGTATGAGATGATGGTGAATGAGATTTTGATTAATGTTACAAGAAAGCCAGAGTTGAATTTGTCATTTTGGGTGTTCAATCTTTATTTAATCTCCTAGACTTTCTTTAAAATGTTCAATTGAATTGGAAAATTTGTCAACAATTATATAATCTGCTCGAGTATTTACAAATAATATTAAAATTGTTTCATTAATAATTCCATTCAAAGTCAGAAGTAACCATCACAAACATACTAATAATAAATACTATTTAACTTTTATAACCTAAATATCTTCCTAAACTATATGAGACTATGAGTGGTTGCAAATATCTTCTTTGTGAAAAGTCTTCATAAAAGGCCAAAAGGGCAAACAATATATCATTCAAAACTTAAAAAGTCTTTCCAGTAAGATCGGCAAAACAAGTCAGACACGATAACACGATTCAATAATCACACGAGAGTAAGCGAATTTGGATCGTGTTCAGATTGACATGACTAACACAAAACAAACATGTTAATGATCTATTTAAAATTATTTTAGTACTTTAATAAGTCATAAATAAATCATAATCATGTTGAATATATCATAAGCGTGTCATTAGTTGACATGTTTAAACAAAATATAATTATCGTGTTCAAATCGAGCATATACCTATTGTATATGTCTCGACACGAATACAATTTGCAAACACGAATTATCACCCCTACTTTTTAGTATCCTAATTACACACTCCAAATTGGATATGAGAAACTGGTGTGGTGTGGTACATTTCAAGCAGCAAAAGAAAGAACAATCTGATTAGGTAGCTACCACAAAGAAAGTACTACATAACAAGCACTTAACACATACAATTAGCATGTATATAAACTTCTTTGGATGAAGTTCAAAAAAGAAAAAGAAAAAGCTTGGAATATCACCATCAACACAACCCATGTTTCTTTCTAGATCTCATTTCTTGTACTTGCTTATCCATTGCTGGAATAAGCTTGGAATTTCATCATCAAAACAATCCATGTCCCATTTCTTGGACTTGCTTATCAATTGCTAGAATATCGTTCGTTTTCTTGTTCTGCAAATGCAATCTTTCTTTCATTTGACGAATTTCTACACCTGAATCCAAAATCCTGCATATGAAAAATAAGTAAAAGTTATTGACTGTACACTTTATTTTGTTAAATGATAAATTAAACCCTGTATTTTTTAAAATGGTACAAAATAATACCTTAAACTCTGATACAGTAGAACCTATATCCAAGAATACACTTGGGACCAAGTAAATTATATTCTAATTGAGAGGTTATAACTAAATAGAGTTACATTAGAAAAAGAAAATTAAAAAACTAAAAAATATCAATGTAATAATAATAACAATAAATAATCATTAGTACTATATTATATTAAAATTATTTTAGAGTAAATATATAATGTTAATACATATATTATAATTTGAAATAAAATTATTAATTTTACATAAATAAATTTACAAAATATATGTATATATTTTATTAAGATGTAATTATTCTTATATAGAGGTATACTTTGTAAATACGGGATTTAAAAAATGTATAACTAATTACAATTTAGAGGTTATTCTTATTTATAACTGGCCCAAATTGAGACTTGATTTTTTTATAATAAATTAGAGATTATTCTTGAATAGAGTATTCTTAAATAGAGGTTCTACTGTATTTTCTTTTAATACACCCAACTTGAAGATAATTTATAGCACAAAGATATGCAATATTATGTATCCAATCGAGTTGTTATTAAATTTTTTAAAATACTATTTTGTACCATTTTAAAACATAAGATTCAATTTATCATTTAATAAAACAGAATATCCAATCGGTAATTTTTTCAAAACGCAGAATCAAAAAGAATATTTATCAAAAAACAAATGAAAATCTATCTTTGCTATGTAACATTAATATAGATTCAAAATTTATACCTGTAAAATCACTGGTGAATGAGGAACAATTTCACCAGATAACAAATTGTTATGTTTATCCTTCTCTCCTTCTCCACATGTTTCCTTCTTTACAACATCTTTATCCACTAATGACATAACAAGATCCTTAATTTTTTCGAAATCCGTCTTTAATCCACTAAGTTCTGTAATTTTGTGATTAAGCTCATCTATTTTCTTTCTTAATTCACCATGCTCTTTCCTCATTTCAGCATTCTCTTTCTTGATTTCACCATTCTCTTTCATTAAATCCTGATAAAATATATGAGGTGAAATATACAATAATTTTACAAATTTGTAAACCATATGGAAATATAATTAAGAAAGAGTAAATAGTACACAAAGTTGTCAGTTTGTAAGCGGCATAAAAGAATAAGTACTCAATTTTTATAAAACTGTAATTTTTCTCCAGTTTCGTCAACAAAGACTCTGCTATTGTCTTAAATAAGACACTTATAAAACCCGAATTTTAGATTAATAGGTTTGGACGAAAACATGTAATATTAGTTACTTTCAAATCTTCTTTTAATAAATTCAAAACAGTCTGTATTGACGAAACTGAAAGAAACTTACAATTTTACAAACATTGAATATTTAGCTTACAAAAATTATTAGATTGACATGAACTCTCTCTCTTACTTTTTCTCTCTGACTTGAGAATTGTGCCCATGCACACGAGGGGGTTCCATGGCTCCTTTGGCCATGGTAAGCACCGAAACCCCACTGGTTTTGGGAAGGAAAATGGCTATTACCCCACTGGTATTGGCCTTAGAAAACACTCTGGATCCGGTAGTGACCAGGGGTCTCAAAAATATTGGAGTTTTCGTACTGCTCATAAGGTGTTTATGCTCACCCTATCGAATGATGGAGGCTTCGTTAGAATATGTGAAAGAACTCGCCTCGCAGGGTATGAAATTGCTGTTACATTGGAAGCAGCTTCGTGGTTATGATATCTTAGAAGAGCTGATAGACAGGGAGGAGATGCAGAAAGTTAACTACAAAAGATCATTTCGTAACAGGTCCAACAGTTGCTTATTGGAAATATATCATAACAACCGGGGGGTGTTCATGAAAGTATCAGTCCTTAAGAATAACAAGATATCAATGGTGATCATCCCGGAGGAGGAACGTGCTAATGGATGGAAGGATTTTGCACGATGCCTTAAAGGAACGTTAAAACGAGACTGCCAGCTAAATATCGACAAAGCGAATTTGCCCAAGGAACCTTTGAGAAGCAAGGGAGGAGGAACTCAAGAATCTTGGGCAAGTATTGTGAAACGTAATACCGGCTCGCGAGAAGACGTATTGTTGATAGAGTCTTCGACCCAACTAAAAATTCGAAACCTCTTGGTGGGAGAAACAAGATCAAACAAAGAAACATCCCTGAGAATCGGAAAGCCAATGATTGGGATATTGGGACTTCCTACCAAAAGGTAATGGGAGCTTCAGCTCGAAATCCATTTCCAAGAAGGAGAATGGAGCGTAACAACTTTCATGAATTTCTACAAGCGAGTTTGTGATAAGGATTGAGCCGAGCCGTGATCATGTTTAAATAACGGCGAAGTGTCCCTGAGCTCTATCTTCTATAACTCGTCACTGAAATTAATAGAAAGTTAGAGGTTAGTCAAATGTTTGACGATCGTACTTTAATATGGTGCAAGAACGTGGAAGAGATGGATGCATTACTGAGGATCAAAAAGACTACAATACCGGGAACAGGTGACACAATTGTCTCTTTTGTAAAGTGGTCAGGGGAAGAACAAAACAAAGAGGTGAAAGTCGAATGTAGGAGCTCGTGGATTGGGGTAGAAGGAGTCCCCCTGAACTTATGGAACCTTGAGATGATGGGGAAAATTGCGCTTATGTGGAGGGTTGTTGGATGTAGAGAAAGACACAAACGGAGAAGAACTTTTACACCACTTCGAGACTCGAAACGAGAGGAGACGATAAAGGATTCGTAAACAATTCAATTCTGTTAAGTCACGAGGGACAGGAATATCCTTTGAAGCTGTTCAAACTAAATGATTGGGGCTATAGATTTAGTGGTTTTTTCAACACAATATGGCATCAGGACTCGGAATTCTATAAAAGTCAAGAAGCAGGGAAAATTCAAGCTCTAAGGGAAGAAGAAACTTGTGAAGAGATGGAATTTGTAAACAGGCAGGCGGCGGGTGAATCTCAGAAATCGACCGATGCTTTCACGGTGGTTTCTCAACAAAAGGAACCAGGGACTCTCCCTTCTCCGGCGACGGCAGGGGCTAGCTATGGTAGGGCGGTTTGGGGAAGGAACAAAGCGGCAGAGAGTTCAAAAACTCAGCGTCCGTGCGATGATGATGGTACGTCCCTCGAGACAGATAGCCGCCCTAGTGATGCGGATTTGTCGACGATTAAGAGTCCCAATGAAGAGCTACGTGATTGTAGGAGGACGATTCCTATTCAGAAGATCTTTCAACGTATTTGGAGAAGTTTGAATGTGCCACGTGTGGGTGCTCCCTCAATGCCAGCTGGACATTTAAATTTAAATTTTTTGTAGCGGATTTGGGAAAAATCTGTCTTTTGATGTGGGCCAAGACCTTATGGGCCGTCCACTTAGGGTTAGAATGAACCAAAGAGATGATGGACTTACAAGCCTTAATAAGATGGATTGGAACTGTTTGGGCCTAAAAAATAGTAGCATGGGCTTCAGTATTTATACACACCATGGGCCCTACACGATGAAATTGTTGTACCACGATCTTCAGGGAAGCAAGTCGACTTCAGTCGACAAGAAGGAGCCTCTTTCCATGGTCAGCAAGAAGAACCCAGCCCAAATCTTTTCTGAATATTTCGAAGGCCTCCTCAAGTCTGTCAAGCCAAAATCACGACAAAAATTCCGAAGTGCCATCATTCAATTCTGGAAAGAATTCGAACCAAGAGAAAGAGATTATTCAAAGGCAGTGTTGAGAGAATCGGAACAAATCCCAGTCGTGGAAGAACCAGTAAGCAAACGCTATGTCGTAATGTACTCCAGAAAAAGGAAGTGCACATCCAAACGCAGTAGAGAAGAAACAATAGGTTCAGATCGAACGGACCGTATTGAAGAAATGATATCGGAGGACGACGATCCCTTGACAAATGAGATTCTCGATTTCTCCTCCGAGAGCGATAATTCAGAAGAAGATGATGATCCGGGATTAGTAGAAGATGAAGGAGAAGAACAGGAGGAAATTATGAAGGATATCAAGGCTCTTTGGATTGATAGTGAAAAGCCTACAGAATGCCCAGTGAGTTATGAATTAGGTGTGGAAGTGGGCGAGGTGGCAGCAGAAGTTTCTGCAATAGGCGAGATAGGGGCTGCTCAAGGAAACAATTTGGTGAGAGCCATGGAGGAGTTGGGACTGAATTTGATAATGAATGAGGGCGAAGAAGAACAAACAGTACAACAGACAAAGGCTCGGAGGAAGAGCATTAGAGAACTCAAAAAGTTGGCCTTTAACATTGACTATGACAGAGGTCAGAAAAAAGAGGGATCCCAAAAGAGATCATTATGAGAATCCTATCGTGGAATGTAAGAGGCAGCGGAGACAAGGGAAAAAGAAAAGCAATTAAGGCATCTATCAACAAAGTTAACCCGGATTTAATAATATTACAGGAAGTGAAAAGAGCAACTGTAGATAGGAACTTCATTGGTAGCATTTGGCGATCCCGATTTAAAGCTTGGATCTTGATTCCAGCCATTGGAAGTTCGGGAGGGACGTTGTTAGCTTGGGATACCGTGTATCAACGTGCCGGACTCCCCGGTGGGCGAGTTCTCTATCTCGGTATTAGTAGAAGCAAGGTAGAAGCCCGTGGTGGTTTTCTCGGGATATATGGACCGTGCTCGTATAAAACAAGACATGATTTTCGGGATGAGTCAGCCGGTCTTAGCGCAATTTGTGGTGATTCATGGTGTTTAGTTGGGGATTTCAACGTAGTCGGACCTCGTACAAGAAAAACTAAATAGCTCTTCTTGGACTAAGAGTATGAAGACGTTCGATCAGTTAGTGCGGGAAATGAAGTTAATTGATCCAAAATTAAATAATGGGTGTTTCACTTGGTCAAACTTCCGAGACAAACCTATTTGTTGTAGATTGGACCGTTTCCTTTTTACTAGCAATTGGAGTAACGTTTTCCCGTACGTGAGACAAGAAATGTTGGTGAGGATTGTCTCGGATCACAGTCCTATTATTCTAGACTCAAACCCGCCTAGATGGGGTCCTAGCCCTTTCCGATTTGATAACCAATGGGTGGAACATAAATTGTTCCCCAATAATTTCCGTAATCGTGGAAAGAGCGGTCAATGTTAGGGTGGGCTGGTACGAAATTCATGAGCAAATTAAGAACAGTAAGAGGAAACATCCAGAAGTGGAGCAAAGAAACGTATGGCCTCAAACACGAGGCTAAGATCGCCATGGAACGAAGATTGATGATCCTGGATCGTCTGGAGGCCTCTGATGATTGGAATCAATCTTTAATGGACGAAAGGAAGGTTATCAAAAAAGAGTGGCAGCAACTTGCATTTGAAGAAGAACGAAGTGTGTGGCTAAAATCAAAGTGCAAATGGGCTAAAGAGGGTGACGCAAACTCAAGATTCTTCCACAACCTCTTGAACGCCAGAAAAGCCAGGAACACAATATCAAGACTTGAAAAGGAAGATGGGTCAATCATTGATAGTGAAAAAGATATAGTCGATGAGATAGTGTCCTTCTATACAAACCTGTATAAAGCTGAAAGAAGACAGGGCTTAAGCATAGAAGGTATTGACTGGCAAAGGATCCCTCTTGACTCCGCCATGGATCTGGAGAGGCCATTTGAGATAGAGGAAGTGAAGGAGGCAGTGTTTAGTTGCGAAGGAAGCAAGGCCGGGACTCGATGGTTTCACTTGGTCATCTTTCAATCCCACTGGGAGGTAATTAAGGAAGACCTTATGGAAGTTGTTAAATCATTTGAGAAAGAAGGAATCATCCAAGGCAGCATCAACGAGACCTTCATATGCTTGATCCCAAAAAAACTAAACAGCTGTAGGGTAAAAGATTTCAGGCCAATCAGTCTTATAACAAGCGTCTATAAGATGATTGCGAAAATGCTCTCCATCAGACTTAGAGGGGTGTTGGAGAAGACCATACATGAAACTCAATCTGCCTTTGTTGAAGGTAGACAAATTCTTGACTCGGTTCTCATTGCTAATGAAACAGTAGAAGACTACAGAAGTAGAGGCAAAAGCGGGCTGGTTTTAAAGTTAGACTTTGAGAAAGCCTATGATCGAGTGGATTGGAATTTCTTGGATCTCGTATTGTGCAACAAGGGTTTTGGAGTCACTTGGAGAAAATGGATCAAAGGATGCTTGTCTTCTACCTCATTCTCAGTTTTCATTAATGGAAGACCAAGAGGGAAGTTCTCTAGCTCTCGGGGCCTTAGACAAGGTGACCCACTATCACCCTTCTTGTTTACTCTGGTAGCGGATGTTCTAGGAAGGATGGTGGTCAAGGCAGTAAGCTCAGGCAACTTTTCTGGGTTCGAGATTGGAAAAGAGAAGGTTCATATCAGCCATCTTCAATTTGCAGATGACACCTTATTTTTTGTCAAAGATGATGACTCATTGCAGAAGCTGTTACGATTAGTGGAGGCCTTTTGTGCTATTTCTGGGCTTAAAATCAACATGAACAAAAGTCAAATCTTGGGGATTTGCACGGAAGAGGAAAAGGTGGCCAGGTTGGCATCTCAGATAGGGTGTGAAGTTGGCAGTTGGCCCTTGACTTACCTAGGTATGCCCCTGGGGGGCTCGCCTAGAAAATGGGCTTTTTTGAGCCTCTGCTCGAATAAGTGCGCTAAAAGACTAGATGGCTGGAAATGTTCATTTTTATCTCGTGGGGGTAGATTGACTCTCATTCAGTCAGTCCTATCCTCCCTTCCAATCTACTATCTTTCCCTATTTAAAGTTCCAAAAGCTGTAACTAAAGCATTGGAGAAGTTGATGAAGGATTTTCTTTGGGAAGGCTGCGAATCGTCAGGCGGGGATCATTTAGTGGCTTGGGGTGAAGTATGCAGATCTCGAGAGGAAGGTGGCCTGGGAATTGGGAACTTGGAGATGAGGAACAAGGGCTTGCTTATGAAATGGTTGTGGAGGTTTTCCCTAGAACCAAACTCGTTGTGGCATAAGGTGGTGCTGAGTCGATATGGAAAGTCTGATAACTTCTGGGACACAAAAAAAGGAAGTCGTCTCTCTCCCAAAGGCCCATGGAGGGATATCTCTGACTTGTATGACGAGTACCTTGGGTTAGTACAATTCAAGTTAGGCAATGGAGCCAGCATTCGGTTTTGGGAAGATGTTTGGCTTGGTGACTCCTCCCTATCGAGATCCCTCCCCGACTTAGCAGCGCTCTCCAAGGATAGAAATGTGTCAATAAAAGATCTGATTGTTGACGAGGGTCAGCCTGGGGGACGAGTAGAAAGCTGGGATTTCAAATTTAGAAGGAACCTAATGGAGCGGGAGATCCCAAGTCTCTCCTCGCTGTTGCAAAAGGTGGAACATGTTAGAGTACTCAATATCTCAAATGATAGCCGATTGTGGAAACCAGACTCATCAGGAATTTTCTCTTGCAAGTCAGCCTTCTCTTGGTTTACGGCGAACCCGAATGGCAGACGAGTCTATTGGGTAAGGCCCTTATGGAAAAGTTGTGTTCCATCAAAAGTCAAAGTTTTTGGGTGGCTTGTTGCTCTAGGAAAAGTGAACGTTCATGATAAGCTGCAAAAAAGGAGGCCATATTCTTCCATCTCACCTGGATGGTGTGTTTGCTGCAAAGCTAGCGGGGAAGATGTGGGGCATCTATTCTTAGGATGCAGTTTCATCAGTCAATTATGGATCAAGTTGATAAAGGAATTTAAGTTGTCATGGGTTATGCCAAGATGTGTACCACAACTGTTAGTTAGCAAGCTAAAGGGCAGCAAACGCACAACAAAGATGTGGAGAACGGCAGTATTAGCAATAATTTGGGCTGTGTGGTTGGAAAGGAATGCTAGAATCTTCGAAGGGGTGGAGTGTTCAGCAGAGGAATTGTGGGAGAAAGCTAAGTTCTGGACAGCTACTTGGGTTTTTAAAACTAAGTTCTTCGAGGACTTGTCCTTCTTAGATTTAAGTAGAGATTGGAATGCCTTGTTGTAAAGGGGTATCTACCCCTTGTATCACTTGTAATATGGTTTTCCTCCGCCACAAGCGAGGCTTATTAATTTACTTTTGGAAGGGTCCTGTCTATGACTTGCGGACCCTTTCCCTTTTCAAAAAAAAAAAAATATTTAGCTTACAAACTCAAAATTTTGAGTATTTATAATAGAAAAGCACCTTTAATGAAACAATATCTTCATCATTATTCATTGTTGGACTACTAAAATCAGGAGTCCTTCTGGCATTAAAGAGAGCCAAAGGGGCATAAACAACCTGTATACATAGAAAAATAATATCAAAAAAAGAAAAAAGAAAAAGAAAACTTAGACAAGATAGGAATACACACCGTCGGATCTTTGAAAACTTTTCTCCATATTGTATGGAGGCGGGCCGTCTTGGTCAACTTCCAGTTTAAAATTTTAGGAATGTTACTACCAACCTTAGTTGCAAACAATGAGCCTAACTTCGGAAGAACTTCAAAACCCCAAATTTGAAAAGCTAAAGGAAAGCCACATAACTCATACCCCGTTTTTCGACAATTCACAGCAGTAGAAAGATTGCCAATCGTTGCATTGAAAGAACGGCGGCCCCAAGGATAGTTTTCAAATAGTTGTTCATCATCAACCAATCTCAGAACAAAATTGTCAATATACCTATCACCGCGCTTACTTTCTAAAATGTTTTGCACAATAAAAACCTTTGTCAATTTAACAGCATCGTCATCATCATCAATATTGGTTTTCATAAGAAATTCTGCCAACTCGTTTCTTTTAATGAATTCTTTGTGAGGAAAGTACTTGTTCAGTAATCGATTGGTAGGGCAGTCAATGACATCAAAATCTGGTGGAAATTCATTGCAATTCAAACCCGTTATGAAACCAAACTCAGCAATACCAAACTTTGCTTTGTGGTGACCAAAACTCAACTGAAGCTCATTTATATTAGAGTTGCACTCTTGATGAAGTAAGAGAGAGTGGATAATCATGTTTGATGGTTTAAGAGATTTATCTAAATCTAAAAGAAATCCAAAACATGATCCTCTCAACTTCTGTAGCTGCGGCGTGCTTAGAAAGCTTCGTATACAATCAAAACCGTGCCAATGACTTGAAATGTGGATGTTAGAATCAACAAAAGTAAATTTGTTTGCATCGAAATTCTACACATAAAACAAACATTGAAGAAAAGGTAAAAAAACTTAAATAAACTGAAAAAAGCATACAAGACATTGATTGTATCATAAATAGGTCTCTAATTCGAATTTCAAATGATACCAAGTACTTTTATGTATTAATCCTAAGTAGAAAACAAAATAAACATTAGTTTCTAGACCAACATGTGTGTTAAGTATTGGTCAAATGCTCTTAAGACAACTCGGCTATGAATTGGACATCATAACTGAATATTTGAAATTCGGTTATGACAGTTGGTACTCGAAACTTTAGGGTTTTTCATAGTTACCCTAGTGTATATAAGGCTCTACCTCTCACTACTCCAATTCATTCTATTCCTAACAATTGTAAATAACAAGAGTGTTACAGAAAAAAATACTTTGTACCACTGTAGAGAGAGAAAGATTGGAGTTAGTCTCCATTGTTGTACAGATTGAAACTCGGATTCAATAAAGAGATTATCAAGCCCACGTGGCTGGTTTGGCCGTGGAGTAGAGTGGTGTCTAGTCAACACTCATTCGGAACCACGTATGTGATTGTGTTTTTCTTTATGTTTCAATTCTGTTAAGCTATGATTCCTTGATTAAACCAGTTTTTAGTTTATGATTGATTGTTGATCAATTGTTTTTGGTTTAAGGTGTGAATTATGTTCTTGTCTTGAGGTTGTGGTTTCAACAATGTAAACCAACTCCAATTTAATCATACCCTTTACATGTAAACCAACAATTTTGTTTACCCTTTTAAAAGTTGAATCAAAGATTGTTCAGAACATATTAACTACAATAAAACATAATCATACCTTATAAATTGCATCCTTCTTTTTATTACGACGACTTGAAGAAAATGTTTTCTTTCGTTTATTTTGACGACGTGATGAAGCTCTCCTTTTTTTCTTCATTAGGGAACTAATTGTCATATCTACAATGATAAGACAAACAATAAACATAGTTAAGCAAGATGACATAGATTGAAACTACCAACAATAACTTGCAAAGTCAAAATCAACTATTATATTTGTGGATTTCTGTAGTACACTCCCTTAAAAGGATGTTCGGGTAGACTTCTAACCTGTTTCAGCATCTATAAAAGTTTTTTAGTTTATTTTGTTTTATAGTTGCATACGTTGTAGCTATTTAAGATCATTTGTAAATTTTTAGAAAATTTCAATGTGCTACAGTGCCTAAAATAAAGTTCAAACAGTTACTTAACACGAGTATAGGAGCAAAAAGTTGTGTGTGCAACGAAATATTTAAACCTTATTTTCAGCATTGTAAATTACTCGAAATTTACTAAAAACTTACAGGTGGTCTTAAATAACTATAACGTACATCATCATGAAAGAAAAAATTGGATTAAAAAAGCTCTATTAAATGCTAAAACAAATAGGGAGTCTACAGAATCATATATTGTAGCAATGTGATCTAATTGGCTGTCAAATTAGAGATGAAATTGATATATTGGGGAACAATTACAACACAGTCAAAAATTTATAGCAGAGTTAGTAAGCATTTGAGATAGTTAAATTAGTGTACATTGCTAAGTTTTTGACCTTTGACTCTTTGAAGAGCTACTCTTCTCATGAGGAAAGAACTTAACTTTACCTGTTTCTACAGACTTTCTCTTCTTGGAATGAAGCTGTGAAACTGAGAATCGCCCATTTCTCAATGCTCTTGTTGTGACAGCTTCGTCGTTCTTCTCAGATTCCATCGAAGTCGGGTCACTGACACTTTGGCATGATTCACAGATCCAACATTCAGGCACCTCATGCTTTACTTTTCTTCTCATGCAATAACTGAAAATACAAAGATATAAAAGCCATAAGTTAGTGACACTTGAACAAGTAATAAAAAGGACAGCAATAACAACCATAGACATCTATCTAATCCATGTCACACAAGTAATTTCTATTGACCTCATTTATCAAATCATAAACATAATTCAATAATTGTTAGAGAGTTCTACATTTCTAGTTCGTGGAAAAATAATATCATATATAAAGTTCATAATCTACTTACTTCTCTCTTGGATTTTGAGATGGTACCCTATGCATCTTACAATTCTAAGATTGTATCGGAGGCAAAAACAAAAACTTCTAACAAGTATCCGAAAACAAAAAGTAGATCAAGAAAAAGTAGGCCAACAAAAGGCACCAAAAATCCAAAAAGTTGGCTCAATAGAGCCGCTTGTGATCGAAATATAATGTCACATATAAGATAGATGAATTACTTCTCTCATCGCCAATTAATTTTGAGATGAAATCCCGTACATTTTACAATTCTTACAATAATCAAAGTTAAAGTAAACAAAGGCACTTCCATGCTGAGATAGAGAAAGAGAGAATCTTACACATGTTCAAAAGTTGTGTTGCACACAGAGCAAGTTACAAGTAAATGTTTAAAATTGCCACCATTATCACCACATACTTCACAAACTTTTTCCTGAAAAAGCGAAAGGAATAAATCATATTAATTATATAAGAAATGTTGTTACTATATTACATGCAAAATAGCTATAGACCATTTGAAGCAAATTAAATCATAACAAATGAAATCAATAACAACTCAGCAAAGATTTCCCAATCAAAAGCACCAACTTCAACTGGGTAAGACTAAGTTTCATCAAAACTGTAAAATTCTTACTAGCATAATCTACAGTAAGAACTTGACTATTACTAGTATATTATATAAGAATTTTTTCATTTTTACACTTTAAAATAGTTTTTATTTTTTATTTATTTATTTATTTATTTTGCATTTTTACATAAATCCACGTAGCAACTATCAGAGCAACCTAAATCACAAGATTTACATAACAATCCACTTAGAAATCACCGTAAAAATTACCGAAACAACCCAAACAAAAAAAAAGTTGAAAAAATAATACTAAATATATATACATACAAAATATAAAGAAAAAAGGAAACTTTACCACTCTGATGAGCAACAAACATGAAAAAGAGACCCTCTTGATTCAAAAAGGAAAAATCTTTTGAGTACTTCAAAATTCTGGTAGATTAGAAGATATTTGGTCTATCACCAAAAATTTTACCCAAAAATTTAATTATACCCTTTACACGTAAACCAGCAATTTTGTTTAAACTTTTAAAAGTTAAATCAAAGATTGTTCAAAATATATTAACTACAATAAAACATAATCATACCTTAAACACTGCATCCTTCTTTCTATTACGATGACTTGAAGAAAAGGTTTTCTTTCGTTTATTTTGACGACGTGATGAAGCTCTCCTTTTTTTCTTCATTAGGGAACTAATTGTCATATCTACAATGATAAGATAAACAATAAACATAGTTAAGCAAGATGACATAGATTGAAACTACCAACAAGCAACAATAACTTGCAAAGTCAAAATCAACTATTATATTTGTGGATTTCGGAAGTACACTCCCTTAAAAGGATGTTCGGGTAAACTTTCGGCCCGTTTCAGCATCTATAAAAGTTTTATAGTCTAATTTTCTTTATAGTCGCGTACGTTGTAACTATTTAGGATCATCTATAAATTTTCAGAAAATTTTGAATGTGTTACAACGCCCAAAATAAAGTTCAAATAGTTACTTAACACACGTTTTTTGCATCAAAAAGTTGTGTATGCAACGAAATATTTAAACCTTATTTTCAGCATTGTAAACTACTTGGAATTTTTTAAAAACTTACAGGCAGTCTTAAATAACTATAATGTACATCATCATGAAAAAAAATTGGACTGAAAAAGCTCTCTTAGACGCTGAAACAGATAGGGGGTCTACCGAAACACTCCTCTAAGGGTGTACTATAGACTTACTCTATATATTTGTTATATTGTAGCAATGTGATCTAATTGGCTGTCAAATTAGAGATGAAATTGATACATTGGGGAACAATTTTAACACAGTCAAAAATTCATAGCAGAGTTAGAGAGCATTTGAGATAAATTAGTGTACATTTCTAAGTTTTTGACCTTGGACTCTTTGAAGGTCTCTGTAGATAGTTTAATGACTTCTTCATGAGGAGAGAACTTAACTTTACCTGTTTCTACAGACTTTCTCTTCTTGGAATGAAGCTGTGAAACTGAGAATCGCCCATTTCTCAATGCTTTTGTTGTGACAGCTTCGTCGTTCTTCTCAGATTCCATCGAAGTCGAGTTGCTAACACTTTGGCATAATTCACAGACCCAACATTCAGGCACCTCATGCTTTACTTTTCTTCTCATGCAATAACTGAAAACACAAAGATATAAAAGCCATAAGTTAGTGATACTTGAACAAGTCAAAAACAAAGAGGACAGCAATAACAGCCATAGACATCTATCTAATCCATCTCACACATAAATAATTTCTATTAACTTCATATATCAAATCATAAACATAATTCAATAATTGTTAGAGAGTCCCACATTGCTAGTTCGTAGAAAAATAATATCATATATAAAGTCCATAAGCTACTTACTCCTCTCTTAGTTAATTGGTTTTGAGATAGAACTCTATGCATCTTACAATTCTAACATAGTATCAGAGAAAAAAAAACAAAAACCTCTAAAAGGCATCCGATCCATATACAAAAAGTCGCTCGAGAAAAAGTAGGGCCAAAAAACGCCACCAAAAATCCAAAAAGTTAGCTCAAACAGAACTGCTTGTGATCGAAGTATAATGCCATAAATAAGATGGATGAACTATATCTCTCTATTGCCAATTAATTTTAAAATGAACCTCGTCTCGTGCATTTTACAATTCTTACAATAATCGAAGTTAAAGTAAACAAAGGCACTTCCATGCTGAGATAGAGAAAGAGAGAATCTTACACATGTTCACAAGTTGTGTTGCACACAGAGCAAGTTACAAGTAAATGTTTAAAATTACCACCATTATCACCACATAGTTCACAAACTTTTTCCTGAAAAAGAGAAAGGAATAATAAATCATATTAATTATACAAGAAATGTTGTTACTATATTACATGAAAAATAGCTATAGACCAATTGAAGCAAATTAAGTCATAACAAATGTAATCAAAACTGAGCAAAGATTTCCTAAGCAAAGCACCAACTTTAACTAGGTAAAACTAAGTTTCATCAAAACTGTAAAATTCTTACTAGCTAAATCTACAGTAAGAACTTGGACTATTACTAGTATATTATATAAGAATTTTTAAATTTTTAAACTTTAAAATAAGTTTTTAATTTATACATTTTTACAAAAATCTACCTAGAAATTCAACTAGCAACTATCAGAGTAACCTAAAACACAAGATTTACATAACAATACACATAAAAATCACTGTAAAAACTACCAAAATAACACAACAAAAAAAGTTAAAATTAATACTAACATATATATACATACAAATTTTAAAGAAAAAAAGGAAACTTTACAACTCTGATGAGCAACAAACATGAAAAAGAGACCCACTTGATTCAAAAAGGAAAAATCTTTTGAGTACTTCTTCAAAATTCTGGTAGAGGAGTTAGAAGATATTTGGTCTATCACCAAAAATTTTACCCAAAAAAAACACTTGTGTAAATACCCTAAAAATCACATCTTTTCAGGGAAAAAATGTAGCAAAATATATAAAACTTTAATACAAGAAATGGGTATTCCTGAATCAGTGTCTTTTTCAATCCAAGAAACCAAATCAAACCTATTCCAACTTCAAATGGAGTTTATATAAAAGCTATGAGGAAAAAAAAACCCTTTTTATTTCTTTCAGAAAAATGATACATGGAATTGAAGTGCTCTTGGAAGATGACAAGAGAAAATGGGTATGCAAAGAAGAAAAAGGAGGGATTTTGGTGACCTTTGTTTGGAGTTGGATACCCGTTTGGAGGCTTTTCGTCTTTGTGATCATTTTTTTTCTTTTATGAAGAAATGAAATGAAGTGTAGAGTGTTACTTAAGTAACTTGTTCCATCTTCAAATATAAATCTTTTTAATATTTATTAAGCTTTAAAAGAAAATAAGTAATTTAAACTAATTTGTATTTTACAAAAATTATCGATTGAAATTTCTATTTTTATTGAGCATTGTTATAGGGGTATCAAGCACCTTTTATAAGTGGCTCCTTACGATTGGTTATCATATTTTCTAAAAATTATTTTATTAAGTTATATAGAATTCGATATTTAATTTCACCAATAGCAGTATGACATCGAAAAGTGTATCAGTGGTGCCTTTTAGCATTTTTCGTTTTTATTAAATGATAAAATAGATTCTATATTTTTTAAAATAATACAAATAGGATCTTAAGCTTAATTTTCGACATTTTTTTTAATAACCAACTTGAAGACAATTTTTAGTACGAATAGTTGCAGAAAAAGTTATTAGTTTTGTCATAACACCTTCTAGGTCGACTTATTTACTAAGATTTATTTTGATAAAAATTCAAATTAGGATCCTATTTAGTACTACAGTAGAACCTCTATTCAAGAATACTCTATTCAAGAATAACCTCTAATTTGTTATAAAAAAAATGAAGTCCCAATTTGGGCCAGTTATAAATAAGAATAACCTCTATATTGTAATTAGTTATACATTTTTTTAAGTCCCGTATTAATAAAATATACCTCTATATAAGAATAATTAGATCTTAAATAAATATATACATATATTTTATAAATTTACTTATGTAAAATTAATAATTTTATTTCAAATTATAGTACATGTATAAATATTATATGTACTCGAAAATAATTTTAATATAATATAGTATTAAGAATTGTTTATTGGTATTTTTGTTACATTAATATTTTTTGATATTTTGATTTTTTTTTTCAAGTGTAACTCTATTTAGTTATAACCTCTCAATTAGAATATTATTTTCTTGGTCCCAAGTGTATTCTTGAATAGAGGTTCTACTGTATTTTGAAAAAATACAAAGTGTAATCTATCATGTAACATAATAAATAGTCCAATTAATTAATTTTACAAAATATGTGATTTAAAATAGTATATATGGCGAAAAAATTAGTAGAATATTTTTATTAGAATGACATAATTCTAACAAGATAATAATATTATGCTTAATTATTAACTCCGTATAAATTAATCTTTAAAATTGACACTTGTGATTATATTATAGAGAATATAAAAGAGTATAAAAAAGACTTTTCTTAGCACTCATCTTCTGTAAATATATAAGTACATATTTTTTCTGGATAATTTCACAAATGTACAAAAATAACAAAAATACGGTTTCACGGAATTTTAAATATTTTTGATTTTTTTGATTTTATTTACAGAAAATACGATTTTTTATGTTGTAATCTTGTTAATTTGTTGTTTATTTTTTGTTAGTTGTTATTTTGATGTTATTTTTTTGTTGTTTTCTTATTGATTTTATGTTGTTTTCGTGTCATTTTTTGGAAAACCGTAAAAATGTAAAAAAACATTCTTTAAATGTAAAAATGTAATTATTTTACCAAAAAAAATAGTGATTAATGTAATTATTCTTATTTTTTCGTGTTAAATTATGCTTATGTTTTTAAGACTCGTGCTATTTGTGCCATTTTAAAAAACCCCAATCCATATTTACTACTCTAATTCTTATTTATCCAATATCCTATATTAATTGAAAAAAAATAAAAATTAATTAACAAACAAAATGGAGAAATTTCAAAACAATAAAAAAACAAACTAAAAAGGGTCCCACAAGTCAACAAAGAAGTAAACCGCCAAAAATAGCCGTTGGCGCCAATTTAGTCATATAACTTACAACACTAACAACTATACACTATATATACATATTCATATACATATATATATATAAAGCTTCGTTCTTTTCCGGTGAACGACCTCCGTGATCTCCAACCTCTCTCGCTCCTTCTCCACCCTCCGATCATCTCCACGATCTCGGCGCTTTATCATCCAGGTTTCTATTCCAATCTTACTCTTTACAGAAAATCTAAATTTTATATGTTTTGTTTGTAATTTGGATTAGGATTTGAGAGAGGAATCGTGATTTGCGATGATTTTGTTTTTTTCTAGGGCAGAAATGGGTGCGATTTCAAGGCAGGTTTTTCCTCTTTGTGAAAGTCTCTGTTTTTGTTGTCCTGAATTGCGCGCCAGATCTAGGCATCCTGTTAAACGCTATAAGAAGTTGATCTCTGATATTTTCCCTCGTTCTCAGGTTAATTTTACCTCTCTTATATCTTGTTTATCTCAACAAAAATTGTAATTAATGTGTGTGTGTGTATGTATACACATTTGAGTAATTGGTGAAAATTGATCCTTTTCTAATCTTACTTTGCAAAAGATTGTTTTTTTTTTTTTAATAATCTTTTGTAAAATAACTATGTTGATAAGGTTTAGGGTATACTTTTGTAGTGTGTGTAGTGTTTTAGGAATGTTATGTTGTATATTGGAAAACATTGTCCCATATAAGAACACGGACTACTCTACGATTCTCATCGTGGTATGAAGAGCCATATCCTCGATCTACACTTATCTAGATAGTAATGCTTGCACAAAATCTTCATAGTGCAAA
Organism: Cannabis sativa; assembly: GCF_029168945.1. NCBI lineage: Eukaryota > Viridiplantae > Streptophyta > Magnoliopsida > Rosales > Cannabaceae > Cannabis > Cannabis sativa. The sequence goes on along the minus strand of NC_083603.1, from coordinate 1,733,158 downwards.
GGCACTTGGTTTTGAGATAGAATCCATAGTTATAGTTCTTGTCATTGTAAATAATTATTTAAAGAATGCTTATTTTTTACAAAATAATATTGGGAAAATGTTTATTTTGCCAAATTCTCCTGTATATTTTTACTTATATAATTGCCAAAAATATTTGCAGGATGAAGAACCCAATGACCGTAAGATTGGGAAACTATGTGAATATGCCTCAAAAAATCCTCTTCGTATTCCAAAGGTACTTAAAAGAGCAATTTAAGAAATGGTTGTAGGTTATTATATGGGTTATTGATGGATTTAGTTAATTTGATTAAATATTTGAACTTTCAGATCACAACTTCTCTTGAGCAAAGGTGTTACAGGGATTTGAGAAATGAGCAATTTCATTCAGTAAAAGTGGTCATGTGTATCTACAGGAAGTTGTTGTATCTTTGTAAGGAGCAAATGTGAGTTCTTTTGTTTTATAGTATAATGTGAGTACATACGAATAGTATAGTGTTTTTCTCTTTCACCATTTGAATAACTTAGAATTGAAAAAAGAGGAATGAGTTGGGGAGTAGGATTAGTTTGTCTATGTATTAATTATTCATTTCTTATAAAATATTAGTTATTACATTGTGGCAGATCATTGTTCGCAAGTAGCTTGCTTGGTATTGTACATATTTTACTTGATCAAACACTACATGACGACCTACGTATTTTAGGATGCAACACGCTTTTTGAATTTGTGAATAACCAGGTGGGATTTGTTGTCATTATGTTCTTTCTTTTTGAGCTTGTATTGTTCATTCTGAATGTTCTTTTTGAGTAAATATTGTTTTTGTGTTGTGTAGAGGGATGGTACTTATATGTTCAACTTAGATGGCATGATTCCTAAGCTTTGTCTTTTAGCTCAAGAAGTGGGGAAGGATGAGAGGGAGCAATGTTTACGTTCGGCTGGGCTTCAAACCCTTTCAGCAATGGTACTTGTTAGAATTTTTGCTTAATGTAGGATAGGATATGCATGTTGCAATAAGAGGTGACTATTCGTCATCTTCAGATCCTAATAATAACTTTTTCGTGCTTGCAAATTCGATTTGTTTCTTAGTTTTGAGACTTTGACAGATAAATCTATTGTAACTCAAGTACATCTCTTATTGCAGCTATGGTTCATGGGTGAATTCTCTCACATTTCAGTAGAATTTGATAATGTAAGTGAATTTGAGTTTGTTCTTTTTAAACATTCTAATGCATACTTACATTGCCATTTTGAATAGTAGCTCAAATATTATTTTTTTCACTGATCTGGATTATAAACATGTCATGTCTTTCCACTGGAAGAACTGTTCGAAAAATATGGAAATGAAGAGAAGAACCCTTTTATGGGTTGCATTTAATCATTGAAATATGTCAATCAGTCTCTCTTTATCTTATTAAATATACTTTCCTTTTCAAATGATAATATTAATCTTGCCAGAGACCTTATGTCTTTTTTAACTACCTTATTGCTTATTTTTTCATAATTGTGTTCTTCTATGCTTCTCATTAAGCCTTTTCTTTTAATGAAAAACTAAAGGTTGTTTCAGTAGTCTTGGAGAATTTTGGTGATCTTCAAAAAAAGTCAGATGCCTTAACCAGTGATAACAAAGATTTCAGCAGTGAATGTTCAGAAGGGGATTCTTATTCACCAGTTGCCATGACAAGGATTTCTTCCTGGAGGATGATAGTGAGTGACAAAGGCGGACTTAATGTGTCTATGTAATTCCGCTGATCACAACATGTAGTATCTAGTTATGCACCCCTCTGCTTGAAATTGTGTATGATATTTGTCCTTGTATTTCAATAATAGGGAGGATGCCAAGAATCCAAGATTTTGGTCAAGGGTATGCCTACATAACATTGCAAAGTTAGCCAAGGAAGCTACAACTGTACGGCGAGTTTTGGACTCTTTGTTTCGCTACTTTGACAATGGCAATCTCTGGTCTCCTTCTAGTGGGCTCGCTCTTTCGGTGTTACTGGATATGCAGTTAATAACTGAAAGTTTGGGTAAGTGATATCCTTGGAAGCTTAGTCAGCCTCCTAATTTCTCAATTTCGTAGTACAGCTCATTTGGCATTCTTATGAATTGCATAAACTTATCTTCTGATCAAATTTCAGGGCAAAACACACACTTTATATTGTCCATCTTGATTAAACATCTTGATCACAAGAATGTTCTTAAAGATCAAAATATTCAGTTGGACATTGTTGATGTTGCCACCTGTCTTGCTCAGCAAACAGATGTTAAACCCTCCGTGGCCATAATAACTGCATTAAGTGACATGATGAGACATCTAAGGAAAAGTATACACTTTTCACTCGATGATTCTAATTTGGGTGCTGAAGTTATTCAATGGAACCAAAAATATCGGGCAGCTGTAGACGAGTGTCTTGTGCAGTTGATACATAAGGTGCACTCTCACCTTACAATCTTTCATGTCTTTTTTAAAATACAATGCTGCTTGAATTGAATCAAAATTATACGTAGATGACTTGCCATTGTTATTTTGGCAGGTTGGAGATGTAGGTCCTGTTCTTGACCAGATGGCAGTAATGTTAGAAAACATGTCTAGTATTGTTGTTATGGCAAGAACCTTGGTTTCTGCTGTTTACCGAACCGCTCAGATCGCTGCATCTATTCCAAATCTTTCATATGAAGACAAGGCATGACTAACTAACTATCAATCCCATTTGACCTCTGGCTGTGTATTACATAGATTTGCAAGGTTCTTCTTCCTCCTTTTCTAACTCTTTTTGTTTTCCCCAAATTCTTTTAGACATTTCCGGAGGCACTATTCCATCAATTACTAGTTGCTATGGTCTATTCGGACCCTGAGACAAGGGTGGGAGCACACCGTATATTTGCAGTTGTTCTTGTCCCGTCTTCTGTTTGCCCTCGTTCTTGCCCTGCAACAGCCTACTCCACAAAGAAAAATGACATTCAAAGAACACTCTCAAGAACTGTGTCTGTGTTTTCTTCTTCAGCAGCACTTATTAAGAAATTGAAGAAGGATCAATGTAACTTGCAGCAGGAGAACATGTCTCAGGAGAGTAGTAAAAGCAAAATTTTCGGTGAAGATGAGAAGAAGATCAATAGTTCTACCATTTTCAGTAGATTGAAGTCAAGGAATCCGTCAACTAGAACCACTGGAGAAAATGACGGCTTGAAATCAAATCCTTCTTTTCTCAGCAGATTAAAATCATCTTACAGCAAATCTTATAGCATTAAAAGACACTCTGCAACAACTACAATTGACACTTCAGGAAAAGATACTGTATAAAACCATGTATCTTTGTCTAAAAAGTTCTTTGATACTTTCATCATTGTCTTTTCTGATAATATTGTCTTATGATATGTTTGCAGACAATGTCCTTGAAATTGAGTAGTCGCCAAATCACTCTCCTGCTTTCAACAATCTGGGTGCAATCTATCTCTCCTATAAATACACCCGAGAGCTACGAAGCAATTGCTCATACTTTCACTCTGGTATTGCTGTATGCCCGATCAAAGGTATATCTTTCATTCCTCTATGATGAGATTTGGCTGTCAAAGACTAAACATTTGAAAATCTTTTATGTATAATGAATAACAGAATTGGAACTCAAAATTGTCTCTTTACTTTATCTTCTTCTAGTTAATGAGTTATTTGCTTAAAATCCATGTAATACAGAATTCCAGCTATGAGACTTTAATTAGAAGTTTCCAGCTTGCATTATCCTTAAGGAGCATAGCTCTTGCAGAAGGAGGTAGGCTACCTATAAATAACATACCATGTATTTTTTCTGTATTTTTTTACCTTTAAGATTTAGCATCAAAGATATAGCAATGCTCCCATGTTCCGATAAGGATTTTTATGTTTCCAGGTCCACGGCAACCGTCACGACGCAGATCCCTCTTCACCTTGTCAACATCTATGATCATCTTCTCATCAAAAATTTACAACATCATCCCTCTTGTCCCTTTTGCTAAAGCTGCACTTACCGAAAAAACAGTATGCAAAACAATACTTTATAAAAGTGTTTCTGCAATTCATTTCACTGTACCATTATGTTTTTCTATTTGAACTTCTCATGTGTCAATATTGGGGAATCTTCTTGAGTCATGAATTTTTTGAAATCACCTACTAATCTTGCTATAATACTCTAACTTGAATCAGGTTGATCCATTTCTAAAGTTGGTAGATGATTGCAAGTTACAAGCTGTTCATGGAGAATCTGACCGAGCTTATGGATCAAAGTCTGACGATGAGTGTGCTTCAAGCTCACTTTCAGTGATAGACATTACAGGAAGTCAATCAAAGGAATCACTTGCTACCATGATATTGAAAGCTCTGGAAAAGTCATCAGATGTAACCATTGCTTTGTGCCCTGAACACATGCTGTTTATCATTACAGTATGGTCAGTGATAAAACTTTTAAATTTCTGATATGCAGGAATCATCTGCAATAAGGCAGCAGTTACTCAGTGACTTTTTGCCTGACGATATATGCCCGCTGGGATCTCAGTTATTCACGGAGACACCGGGACAAATCTACCAACGTGGATTAAAAGATAACATTGTTAGTTACTATTTTACAGATTTTAAGTCTATTGTTTTTCATCACCATTGCTATGGAAACATTTACAGAGCGGCTTAATCATGCAGGTTGAGCCTCCCTTGTTCACAACCGAGGAAGATGTTTCATCCAACATGTTTGGAAATCAAACTGACTCTGAAGCTAAACAGGCCTCGGAAAGTCCTAGCCTTTTAAGCATTGATGAGCTTTTAGACTCAGTGAGTAAAATTTTCATGTTCTTCATGTTTAGAGTTGTATGAACTTCCAAGACTTCCTTAAGAAATTTCAATATCAAAATTAGACTTTCACAAACTATCTACAATCAAACCCTCATCTTACATAAAGTTTATCTCCAATCTGGCCAATTTGATTCAAAGTTGATTTTTCACATGCAGGTATTGGAGACAAGACACCAAGTAGGGAGAGTATCGGTTTCAAATCCTAACGACATGCCCTACAAGGAAATGGCAGGCCAATGCGAAGCTCTTCAAATGGGAAAGCAGAAGAAGATTTCCACTTTCATGACTACCCAACAGAGGCAAGAAAGTTCAATTAGTATTTCTTATGATTTCAACAAGGAAAGAGAAGCCTCTTCTTCTTCTGCTTCTTCTTCTTGTTCCACAATCCAATCGGGTTTGCCTATGGTACTTTTTCCTTCACTTGTTATAATCCCATTAAGCTCATACACTACTACACATTTGAAACTCTAACTATTATGTAACTTACTATTAACTGAAAACTGCAGAGTGGGAATCCATTCCTTGCCTCAAACTTGAATGAATTATCATACTACTCATCGGTTAACACCGGTCCAACACCATGCTCAACTGTTTACCATCATAACTTTTTTCAGCTTCCGGCATCAAGCCCTTATGATAACTTTCTAAAGGCTGCTGGTTGTTGAGACGTGGAAGCCAAGTTACTCATTAAGCTCCAATAATGGAAGCTCTCCTTCTTTCTATCTTTATGAATATCGATATGGGGAACCCGCCATTTGATACCCCATACACACCAGCTCTGACCACCATTGCAGATTCATCACTCAATTCTTGTAAGGTTTTCATTTGATTTGTATAATGTAGGTTAGATGTACCTCTTATCATGCTCACCTAAGGCTTTATGTGAAGTTATTTGATTTTGATGTGTTGTTATTATTATTTTATATTTGGGTTTTGTTTTATATTGTATTGGGTTGTCAATCCCTTCAAATGTTTTGGTATATATATACAGTTGTAGAGCTTAACTGTATTAACAGTTTGCTTGTTAAAGCTTTGGTATATATACGACTTGTCGTTTTTTATTCTAAACGACATTATTGTTTTCTCTCGCTTCATAACTCTTCCCTCACTTTTACTTAAACTACTTCATTTTGTACTTTTCTTCCAATATTAATTAGTTTTCAATAATTACACTCTCTTTTAAAATACAATGTTAAGTAATAATTATATATGAATTTTTATTCTGATGTTTGGCAAATAAATTAATAATTACATAGCTTAATAGCATTAATTGAAAAATACAGTAGAACCTCTATCCAAGAATACACTTGGGACCAAGAAAATAATACTTGAAAAAAAAATTAAAATATAAAAAAAATAACACTTGGGACCAATAAACAATTCTTAATACTATATTATATTAGAATTATTTTCGAGTACATATAATATTTATACATGTACTATAATTTGAAATAAAATTATTAATTTTACATAAATAAATTTATAAAATATATGTATATATTTTTTTAAGATGTAATTATTCTTATATAGAGGTATATTTTATGAATATGAGACTTAAAAAATGTATAACTAATTACAATATAGAGGTTATTTTTATTTATAATTGGGCCAAATTGGGACTTTATTTTTTTTATAACAAATTAGAGGTTATTCTTGAATAGAGTATTCATAAATAGATATTCTACTGTAGTAATATTTTATAATTACAACCCTAAGAATTAGAAAGTGTAATTAAGATCCATCAATTACCTTTAATAACATAATTACTGTGTAATTACTTGGTTGAACATCCAATAATATATCATAATAAAAATGTACAACAGCTACAATGTGTCGTTTCTCTCTCTCAAAACGACATTATAATTCTTCTTTCCTCACTAAAACGACATGTCATGTTGTACTTTCCTTGCCCAAAATATCCTACATTTTCTCCAGATATTTTCCTTGGAAGAAAGAAGAAAAAAGAAGCAAGAATCATCAATACACAATATCTACTAAACTTATTGAAACTATAATCAAATCAAGTTATACAACAATTATAACCAAATCCAAATTTTTAAGATCAAATAATATACAAAGATCTCTTCACAACCCACTTTCCAATTTCCCAAAAATGCTACCATAATTGTTTGGGCATGGACATGACCCAAGCAAAGTAAGCACAAACAATCTTTTGAGAAATATAAACATAAACAGCAAAGGACAAACTCATCAAAGTCAAATCTTTCCAATCACCCTTTTGTTTTGGGCTCAAATTCTCTCTCAAACACTTTCCAAACTTGTCAAACGACATCATCATATTCATATTCATCTTCTTCTCTTCTTTAGCTTCTTTATTTGTTGTTGTTGTACCATTGATTTGTTCTTCACGTCTATTGAGGCAACACACCAAAACGACACCACTTTGGTGTAGTTTTGGGAGTTGTCGTTTGATTGGATTTTGGGTGTAGAAAGATGGAGTAGTCCCAGCTGAAATTGCAGCAACCATAGTTACTTTACTTATTTATTGAGAAAGAAAATTTTGATTGTTTTGATGAGATTAAAGTTGTGGTTTTTTTTGTTTGACCTTTGCTTATTTATTGTAATGGAGAAAGTTGTGGCTATTGGAGTTGTAGTGGAGTGATTTGGATAAGGCTTTTTGTTTGTTTTGTTCTTTGTCGATGTGGGACAAATATCTAGCCTACTAAACAACTTATTTACTTGCACAACTTAATAAAGTATACAAGGATTTAAAAGATTTTTTCTTTTGAGTTTAGTACTTTTAAGGCAAAATATTATTATTGGTATAATTAAAATTTATAGAATATTATTAACTAATTACAAAGTATTACCTCAAAGTGATACTAGATACTATGTCTAATAACTACAAAAATAAAATGATAATTATTTTAATTAATCATATTTATTTAAACTAAAATATATGATTTAAAATATAGAAGTGTTAGGATGTAGGGCAATTAAAATAAATCATTTATTTGATATATTCTTTTAAGGCTAATTAGTAATTTTTCCTCCCGAACTTTGACATATATAAAATCATGTCCTCTAAATTTTTTTGGCCGTTAAAAATTCTTCCTAAACTATTGATATTGTTAAGTTTAAGGACTTTTATCTAATTTCATTCAATTTTACTATTTCAGGTACTAAATTATGCTCCATAGACTTTGATATCTACCAAATCATGCCCATCAAACTTGTATATGTATTAAATCATGTCCTTGAACTTTCACCTATGTTGGAAATTTTTTACTAAAATTAGATAAAAGTCTGTAAATTTAACAATCTTAATAGTTCAGGGGGAATTTTTAACGACCAAAAAAGTTTAAGGGGCATGATTTAGTACATGTCAAAGTTTGGGAAAAAAATTGTTAATTAGCCTTCTTTTAATGTCGAAATGTGGTGGGTTCTACAAATATTTCATAAGTAATATGAATATTTTTTCTACACTTAAGTTTTATGTGTTCAACATGAATTTCATAGTTATGCATTTGATGAAAATGATCAAACTTAACTCTTTGGTAAATCAAATTTAATGAGATTTGTATCTCTAAGTAAATTTTATTTTTTAAAATTAAAATGATAGTATTCAAAGCTATCTCGAAACACAAATTTTATTAATGTTTAATGAAGTAAAAGTAGGATTGTGATGTTAAAGTAAGATTAGATAGCATGTGTACTGCAATGGTAGCGAGGAACCATCTTGATATGGTGGTGTGGTTTAAACGACATGTTTAGAATTTTTTGATATGCTTTGTGTGGAGAAGCGGTTGCCTGTTGCTTGGCTTTAGAAGTTGCTAAAGGCAACAGTTACAAAGTTTATTATTGTGGAGAACGATTCTATGGTTATATGCACTTATTGGGAAAGAGTCCCATTGGGCGCTTGAGAACTACGCCTCTTTTTGTAATAGGGTCTCTCCCTTATTTGTTAGTTGTATTTTCTCTAGTATTAGTAGATCTTGTAATTTTATGGCAAAGTGAGTATTTTACCCACAAGCATTATGGTTGTCCACCGATTTTTTCCATCCCTATAAACTTATTTTATAATAATTGTGAGGTCTAATCTTTATTTATTTATACACATATAAGAAAGCGTTTCATAATTGACTAGCAGTTTTTTATATTATTTATTAAAATAAAATATGTGAAGTTAAGTAAGGCAACATAGTTTTAGAATCTCTTTAGTCTAAGTAAGTGCACATTTAGTTTAAGTTTGACCAAGATTTTTTCCCATTATTTTCTCCTTAGAATATATACCACCTAATAAGTAATAAGACCATTTCAAAAATCGGAAATTAGAAGGTAGGAAAACTTAATGACATGTTTGAATAGCTAACTAAAATAGTGTTCATGTCAAATTCTACTGGTTACATACATACAAACACACACAAAAGAAAACTAGTAGTTCTCTCAGTCAAAGTCAACAACATCTAGTTATATAACAGAAGGAAAAAAAAACAAACTTTTCACTCCTCATCAAAGTCTACATCACTTTCACTTTCAGACTCATCAAATTCAGAATCCCCAGAAGGCTTCTCACTTTCAGAGTCACTCAGCACATATCTCATCTGCTTCCTGTTAGCCCTCAAAGGTCTAGCTTTTGCAGCTGGGAATACAACTTCAGCAGAAGCAGCCTCAGAAGAAGAAGAAGAAGATGGCTTCTCACCACTCCCATTGGATGCATCCTCATACTCATCATCACCATCCTCTTCAACAATACCAATATTACCAATAGTAGTCCTTCCCAACAAGGAACCACTCTTCTTGTTAAATGGGGATTCCCTCATTTTCCTCACTTTCTTCTCTGGTGAAATCCCTGAACTCTCATCAGCTGGCTTCAACATATCAGTCAAAAACTTTTGTCCCAGCAACTGACTACTCTGTTTGCTGGCTGCTGCTGCTGCACCACCTCTCCTCTTTGCTGGTGCCTTGGCTGCTGCTTTCGGTTTTGCTTTGGCTGCTGCTGCAGCTCCTCCTTTCTTATTGCCACCCTTCTTATTACCACCAGATGAGCCTGAACCCGTTTCCATTTCAAAGTCATCGTCGTCATCTTCATCTACCTCATCATCAAGATCAACAAGATCAACATCTGGAAGAGCTTTCTTCTTTGCAGCAGCCCTTTTTGGAGCTGCCTTTTTCGGGGCTGGAGCAACCTCTGGCGCTTCTGTAACCAATATGCTAAGTTAGGCCAAAGTATTTCTAGCACAATGCTAAAGCAAAGTTTAAGAAGAACATGTTACCTGCTGGTTTATCAGGAGATGAGTCAAGATTATAGGCAGCAAGTCGATCTTTCAACTCAAGTACTTCGTCGTCGTCGTCGTCATCACTGACTACCACCTGCTCAGAAGAACACATACCATAGTTAGTTTGTGTTTTTCTTTTTCTTGTTAAGGTTTGAGAGATCATGGGAAAGAAACAAGCCATACCTTCTTTTTAGCAGCAGCAGCCTTCTTTGGGGCTGCTCTGGCTTTTGGTTTCGCTTTCTCTGGAGGTTTCTCTGAAATACACAATGATAAATATTACATTAGAATAACAATGTTGAAGATAAAATCAAAATTCATGCTTGTAACTAACTAATCCAGCTTACCAATATCCATTGCAGAATTAAATGTTTCAGTGATTTGTTCAACAGCTTCAGCATTAGCCGCCTTCTTGGTGTTCTTGCGTGGGGCTTTAGGTGCTGCTCTGGAAACTTTAGAAGCAGCCACTGCCCCCTTCTTTATTTGGCCTTTTGCATTCTTTTTCAGCTCCTCTGCTAATGCATCACTTTTTTCAAGATCCTGAAAGTAAACCAAAAAAAAAACAGTCAGTTGAAACTCCAAATGTTGGGGAATGATAACATAGTCTTGCTATTTTCAAGATTCATACATTCAGCTCGCTCTCAAGATTATCAAGATCTTTAGCCCACAATGACGTTGGAGTTGCTTTTCGCAATTCATCAACCTGGCTGTTAAGCTTATCCTGTTCAGCCAACAATGCTTGAACCTTCTCTAGTGTCAATGTTCCAATTGCCATAGACAGCAGGTACTCATAATCACCAATGCGAACTTCGGTAGCAGCAGCCTCAGCATCATCCTCGTTATCATCTGTTGCATCGGTTGCTCCAGCTACCTCTGGCTCAACAGCCTTAGTTTTCTTAGGGAAAGGAGTAAAACCTTTCTGTTGCAGCTCAATGAAGAGATCAGCTCTCTTTCGGTTGCTCACAACAATCTCCCCTTTCACAACACCAAGAATAAACCGAACCTTGTTCTCCAATTTCAATAGGTCCAACTCTAGATTATCCAATAGAACTTTCTGCATTCATAAAATAAAATGTTTATGTAAATGGCTGCACATCCTACAAACGGATAAAAAAACTACAGGACCAGTAAAATACCTTTCTCTTGACATAAAATGCAAGCCTAATGTGGAAAAATTCTTCAAGGACTGCACAAGAAACATAAAAGGAAAACATAAGTATAAAAACATTAACGGTTAGCCAGTGTTGACATAACATCATCTTGGATTGAATGCTTACTTTGCTCAGGAGTATCATATTTCTTTATTAAGCCATTAGCATCAAACAGGTGCATGTTACTTGTGTTTAATGAAGTTGTCAATTTAAACTTCTTCAACAAACCGTCTTGCTTCGCCGCCATCATGTTCTCTTCGGTCATATGAACAAGGATATCCACAGTACTGTGATCACTGTGTTGTGTAAACCCCTGAAAGCAAACATAAAAACAATCAGAAACTAAAGCTCTTTTCAAGACATTTAAATCAGATCATAACATGGGCTAACTAACTTACTTCAATAAATGGATCCTTTGCCTTATCATTTCCACGAGTAACAGATTCCAAAAACTCCTTATAATCTTGAGTCCACCTACGAACTGGAAGCTCAGAAATTCTGATAGTTGTCTCATTAATTTCCTCTAACACCCCACTATTATTGTAACTTCCATCCTTGGAAGATTTCTCAATAGTTCCCTTGAATCCTCTGTACCATGGAGCCATTGGAACCATTTCCTCACCATTGATCAAGTTCCTTATGTTTGCAACTATGTCTCTTGGGTTATAATTAGGAATGTAAGAACTCCAACCTGTTCCAATACCTTCACTTCCATTGACAAGAACAGTTGGAATGACTGGCACATACCAAGTAGGCTCAATGGACTGACCATCCTCATCAAGGTAGTCAAGAAGAATGTCATCGTCCTTTGGGAAAAGTGTTCTTGTGATAGGAGATAATTTGGTATAGATATAACGAGCACTAGCATGGTCCTTTCCTCCCTGATAGTAAAGAAATTGGCATAGTAAGTAAAAAATAATTAAATAAAGATTGAAACTTTGACAAGTGGGCAGAGCTCATTTACCAAGTTACGTGTGCCAAACTGACCATTTGGTTGTAAAAGATTGATATTGTTACTACCAACATAATCCTGTGCCATTCCAATGATGGTACCGGCAAGACTTGCCTCACCATGGTGGTAGGCTGAATGTTCAGATACATAACCAGAAAACTGAGCAACCTTTGCTTCTTTCACAAAGTTCCTCTTAAAAGAACAGAAGAGGATTTTCCTTTGACCAGGCTTTAAGCCATCCACCATTGATGGAATGGACCTTTGTAGATCAGCCAAAGAAAATAAGATAAGCTCCTTGTGAACAAAGTCCCTGTACTTAATGAGCTTTTCCTTCTGGTCCAGGTGAGTACCAGGCTGAAAATCAACAACAACAATAAAAAAGATTAAAAATTTCTTCACCATCTATGGCAGCCAAAGAAAAATATATAAAGTTCCCTTTTCATACCTCGAATTTTCTGAGCCAACATTTTCTCTCTTCTATCTTTTTCTTACTAAATGCAAGCTCAATTGCCTCACCGTCTTTCTCATCTACCCACATGAAATCTTTCTTGTGCATGTCCAGATTTTGAAAGTAATCCCTTCCTTCCTTTGATGTGCTGGTTCCCAACCCCTGTAAGACATAATAAAGTTAAGTTCATAAAAAACGAGAAAATTATGATGGTTCATAAAATTCTATAATTATAGAAGTGCCTTACTTTATAAGTTGAATAACACAAACCTTATAGTATTTTATGGTCCACCCATTTGCATTTCCCCTCAAACTTTCCTTCCATGCCTCGTACTCAGGCATGGTATAGAATGCTAATTCATTTCCATTTTTGTTAGTTGCCTGTAAAATCCAATTGCAGGTAAGTTAATATTCATAATTCAAAAACAGGTATTCCATAAACTAAACCCAAACACAGAGCATAAAGACACCAACCTTCACAATAGGAGTAATAAACTCCACCAAGAAAGATGGGATTTTCAGAAGTGATGGCCAGAAAGAATGGATGAAATTAATCAACAGACCCTTGATATGTGAACCATCGTGATCCTGTTGTAAAAAAACATATAAGATCAGCAATAAAAATATTGAAAAGATATTATTTAAAATAAGAGACTCGAGAAATCAAACCTGATCAGTCATTATCATCAGATGACCATATCTGAGAGATTTCACGTTGGCGTATTGCTTATCTTGCTGCAACCCAAGAATCCGCTTGATGTTCTTAATTTCCTCATTATCCCTTACTTGGGTTGCGCTAGCTTCCCTTACATTGAGCAATTTACCCCTCAATGGAAATACACCATAATGGTCTCTACCAACAACAGAGAGTCCAGCCATCTAATTGAACACAAGTGAGTTAAAATGAAATCTAGTGCAGTTCATACTATGAATGAAGTAACTGATGAAAAAAAATTCAACTTACTGCAAGAGCCTTGGCTGAATCTCCTTCAGTTAAAATCAAGGTACATTTCTCAGAGTTCCTTCCTCCAGCTTCATTAGCATCCTCCAGCTTATTGATGTTGTGAACCCTTTCGGTCTTGGTTCCATCTGTTTTCTTAAGATCCTTGTTCTGTTTGAAGTTAGCCCAGGAAAGAAGACTATCCACAATGCCAGACTTTGCCACTGAATAAGAAAAGCAAATATAAATAATATGCACAGATAAACACTGGTAACAGTTACTACATAAACAAACAAAGAGCTTCTCCCACAAACCTTTCTTTAAGAACTCAGGTGGCAGTTCACATTTAGACCCGAAACTACTTGGACGAATGGTAAGAGTTTCTTTAGTTTGAGAGTCAAAAGCAGGATTGTCAATAAGAGCATTGACAAAAACCCACAAATAATTCTTCACATTGTGGGCTTTCAAGTTGGCATTCTTGTTCTTCTTATTTACAACGGTCATGACATGGTTAGTGATCTGACTCGTGACGTGATCTACATGAGTTCCACCCTTAATTGTGGCAATCGAATTTACAAAGCTAACCTGTTTGTTAGAACAGAAAAATAATCAGAATGAAACTCACAACCTTATAAAAGTACAGGACAGCATCAAAGTATTATAATTAACATAGAACTTCATATACCTGTTGAAATTGCCCATCACTAAGGCTTACACAAACTTCCCACCTATCATTCACTCTCTCTGTGATCCTGTAAAAAAAAGGTTAAGTAAATATCAGCAAATAAGAAATCCCATGAAAAAAAGAATGCTAGTTTTAGTAAAAATGAAAAAGAACCTGGGAATAGTAGCATCAGATTTCTGGGCAGTTCGCAAATACAGATCAACATAATCTAAGAAGGATTTCACAGGAACTCGGTTTCCATCAAGTTCCACTTTGACAGAACTCCCAAGGCATCCAGCCATGTCAAAAACTCTCTTTTTCATCAGTGCAACCACATCATTTTCCAAATGAGTCATGTTAAACTTAGCCAAATCTGGCTTAAATGTCACCTTGGTCCAGTTATCACTCGCCTTGCACTTTGTGATTACTGGATCAGATTTCTTCCCCATGTTGTTGGTGAAAACCTTCAAACAATCACAACAAAAAATACCAAATTCAAAATTAAGGAAATTAGCTTAAAACTATGCTAAACAAAAGTTCAAAATTGACTATAAAGAAAGCTTTTCTGAAACTCAAATCATGAAAATGAATTTCATAAATGACAGTTTCTGCTAAACCCTAATCAAAAAATGAAATGTAAAAGCAAATCATTTCCAATCTTGGAAAACCTTAAAATCATTAACACCAAATCAACATGTATGCTAAACACTAAATTCAAATTAGCTAGCTCAAAATGAAAACTTTTGTAAACAAATTAATCCCAAACCATGGTTTAACTATGCTGAACAAAAATTCAAAATCAACTAAAAACTAAAGCTTTTCGGAAACTCAAATCAATAAAATGAATTTCAGAAATGACAACTTCTCCTAAACCCTAATCAAGAAATGAAATGTACAAGCAAATTATTTCCAAATGAACTAAAAATGATAACTTTTCCAAACTTCAATTCAAGAAAGAGCCACAACCCATAGTTAAAAGTTCATACCTGCTTGTACTTCTTCTGACGCTTTCCATCAGCAGTCTCAATAACAAACTCAGTTGAGAAAATATTAGTGAGCTTAGCACCATACCCATTTCTTCCACCAGTTGTTTTCTTCTCCTTATCATCATAGTTACTACTCGTCAACAAATGCCCAAATATCATCTCAGGAACATAAACCTGCTCCTCTTGATGAATCTCCACAGGAACACCATCACCATTGTTATACACACTAATACTGTTCATCTCAACGTCAATCTCAACCTTCAGACTGTTCATGGAAGGATCCCTCTGCTTATTATCGGCAGCATTAACAAGAATCTCATCAAAGATCTTGTACAAACCAGGGACGTAGCTAACAGATCGGCTCACCATTTCATCATTCTCGTACACCCAAAGTGTTTGGGTGTGCTTTTCAATGGATCCGATGTAGGTATCGGGTCGGAGAAGGATGTGCTCGAGTTGAGACTTCTTCTGGTACATTTCTTCGATCGTTTTTCCTCCCGGCGGAGGAGCAATGTTGACATTGTTGCTTGACTGAAGAGGGCGTTTCTTCTCGACCACCATGGTTAGGGATTCGAATTGAGTCTTCAAATTACTGAAAGATTCGTTCTTGAGATAGAGAACGAGGGTTTCAGACAGAGAAAGGAGATGAGAGAGTTGAGACTTTATATAGTTGGAGTTAACGGTCAAGTGGAGATTTGAATTTGAATTTTGAACTTCAAGCGGGATGTTTTAATCTTTTGGGCCTTGTTTATTGGGCCGGCCAGATTGGGAAATTTACAAAAATATTAGAATTTAGGTTAATTTTTACAAAAATACTGTCACACAGAAAAGTTTTCAAAAACACTGTATTTTTATAAACACCAAGGGCTCGTTTGGAACGCCGTATTAGGTCGTATTGTATTGTATTGTATTATATTGAATTGAATTATATATCATATTTTTATATAATACTATGTTAAACTTTAATTTATACTAAAATATTATATATTTAGGTGTCCATAAAAGTTATTACCACATATAGTTTTACATAAAAATATTGCATAAAATACAATTCAATATAATACAATACAATACAATACAACCTAATACGGCGTTCCAAACGAGCCCCAATAGAATACAAAATAGAACAACTCAAAACAACATAGAACAACTAAAAAACACAAGTAGAACATTAGTGAAAACTTAACACGGTATACTGTAGTATCAAACTTATAAAAAAATACAGTAAAAAAATAAAAAATACCACCTGCAGTATTTTTGTAAAAAAAATGACAAAATTTAGTATACCATGTAAATTTCCCTACAAATTTGGGCTATAATGTGGCTGAGAAATTTGTGGCCGGCCCTCAAGAGTTTAATTTAGGAAAAGGGAATTTTACAAAAATACTGGATTTTAGGTAAAAGTCTACAATTTTATACAATAACTATAAAACAATACAATATAACAATTAAAATAATAGTGGAACAACAAAAAAACAACTGTATAACAACAGTAAAAACTTAACACAATACACAGTATAAAACTTATATAGTATTTTTGAAGAAAAAAAATACAGTATTTTTGAAAAAATTCCGTCCCCCAGTAAAAAAAGAAAAAAAGCTGTAAATTTCAGTATGTGGTGTAAAAATCCCGCTAAGAAATTGAGGAAATTTGTGGGCGGCCCTCAAAAGTTGAATTTAGGAAAATGACCCCTTATGGTTGTGTGGTTTTTTTTCAAACTTGGTTGTGTACTTTTTGTTTACAAATTTAAATTTTCGCAGTGTGGTTTTTGCGGGTTTAAGATCTCGTGGTATAGTTACAAATTGAGAAATTATAAAAATCACATATGTAATTTGGTTTTAATAAAATTTTATAACTCGCACCCCAAACACCCTTAATAATAAAACTGGTACTAAAATAGTTTTTTTTTAGCTACAGAAAACAACTCTGTAACTCCAGAAGAAACCAGAAAAACAATCACTGCAGAAAAGTAAAAACACACAAGGTTTTTATACGTGGTTTCATCAATCCTTTCAGATTCTTACTAGTCCACGGGGGCACGCCAAGAGATAAGATTCATTAGATAGGTCTCAAAAATACAAAATAATTGACTTATGCATAAATAAACTCCCTTTTATTATATGCTGCAAGCTTGATGTATTCCACCTTCTAACCGAACCTTGTTAAAACTTCAAGAGCTCAAACTCCCTACGATCTCCTTGAAGAGTGCTTGCTTTCTCCCGATGCAAGACTTGAAAAGCAATCTCCCGAAAGTTTTGTAAAACCTTCTCCTGAAGGTAGCATTGTTGTTCTTCTTCTTTGTAGACTTGAATACAAACTCAAGATAATACAAAATACAAATAAACAAAGTAAGATTCGAACAAGCTCTTCTCTACAAAACAAAGACACTATTTACTTAAGATATGAATACAATTCAAAGTGTATGAAAGAGATACTAAACCTAGCTGTTATATGGTGTATTTATAATCAATATACACCTTATTGACAGCTCATACACGATCTAAACAAGACCACAACTGACTAGAAAATTCTCTAAAATAAAACTTCAATCAGCCGAGGAATTTTTATTTATGTACCTACAAATCGTGAGCAGTAAGTGCGACTTTCCTTTTATAGAAAAATAAAGTTTTGCTTTGATTTTCTCCTCAAGAAATCTGATCAATCAAAACGAAAAACTCATACAAGATCGAAATATTACAGCTCGTTAGATAGAAAAGAATTGAGTAATCAAACTTATCCTCTTTACCTTATTTTTCATTAATAGGAAAGCTAGACAACTTTCCTTCCAAAGATAGATTGCTTAATATTAAATTCACATATAAAAGAAGAAAACCAATATTTACACACAAAAATTAAACAATAAATTAATAAAATATTTTTGTCAATTAAATATGCTAAAAATAAAATTAACATCTTTTTTTTTATTATTATTAATTTTTAACTGTTAAATGTCAAATAGACCTGTCACAATGTACACTACTACACTTAACATATTTTTATTGATCCACCTCATTTAATTGTTTAAATAATTTAAAAAAACTATTTTAAAACATAAAATAAAAGAAAAAAAATATTTTTTCATTTTTGTATTTACATTTTTACAGATTTGTGTATTTTATGCATTATTTTTATATTGTGACATTGTTACTATGAAACAACGACTTTTTTTAGAACAACCAAAAAATATTAGTCTGTAAGAAAAAAAAAATCCATCAAAATGTGAAAAAAAACGAAAAAATTCATTAAACATAACCTCTTTTTTTATATTATTTTTTTTTTTTATTTTTTGTAGTTTTTAGGTATTTTTGAAATAATCCCTTTCACAATTATATGTAAGGTTTTCAATAAACCACCCACACTGCACAAATTGCCCACACCGCACCACACCACATAAAAATGTGGTTTAAAATCCTTTGTGATGCGGTTGCGGTTTGCATTTTTGTTAAACTGCGCGGTGAGATGCGAGTTGTAATTTTGAGTTTGATAATTGCAGTTTAAACCGCTATATATTATAAAGTTACTAATTTTTTACAATATGATTCTTATTTTATTTTTTCATATAAAGACAAATATATGTATGTACATTATATTATTTTTTAAAG
Source organism: Cannabis sativa (assembly GCF_029168945.1). NCBI lineage: Eukaryota > Viridiplantae > Streptophyta > Magnoliopsida > Rosales > Cannabaceae > Cannabis > Cannabis sativa. Next base: position 1,714,366 of record NC_083603.1, on the reverse strand, counting down.
ATAATTTATTTTTTTTTTAATAAATTACGTAATTTTATTAAAACTTAATAAAGTTAGACCTCATGGTCATTACGTAATAAGTTATCTGGTATGGAGGACGGATCGACCATACTAGTTACATTACAAGCAAATGTCCACTTAGTCACATTATGGGTTGCGAAACTGCAGTCTAGAAATAAACACAAAATTACAACTAGTTAAAAGGTTTGAGAGAATTTTACATTGAAGCACATAGATACCAATATCCCAAATGGAAGTAGTCTCCTTCATCGTGTTGATCACCGTCTCAAAATCACTCTCTATTATCACAAACAAATGCTTCCAAAGGATTGTTGATTCGAGGGCTAACAAACAGGCCACAACTTCTCCAATAAGAGGGTCAGAGAAGTTGAGGACGTTGTTAGCCACCCACAAAATTGACTCCTTGTGGTCTATAGCCAAAGCCACTACACACATTGAGTCACTGTTGACTTTAACGTCACAGTTGATCTTGACCCAATCGTCCGGTGGGGGAACCAAACTGGAGGCGCAACCATCACCGGCGAAGGAATATATAAGAACCAAAATCTGTGTTACATATAGAAACAGAGTCAATACAGTGCTTAATGCTACGTATAGAATTATTATGAATTTGACCCAATCCCACACTTGGACCCCATAATCCAGCACGATCATCACTCCCCAAGGGGAGAACCTCCAAAGGTGAAAAGCAAAGTTACAGTAGAGAAAAAGATGTTCCATTGTTTCCTCTCATTAACCATAAATAGGGCATGACACATCCTCAATATGCACCCTTCTAATAAGAGCGGTACTTTGTGACGCTCTAAGATTCTAGAATTCCAAAAAGCGATAGTAACATTAGTAGGAGGCGCTCGTGCCAAGGCCTGAGTAAGATAGGCAGATTTCGTAGAAAATCGACCATTTGGTTCTTTTGTCTAAATCTACTTATCACTAGTATATATGTTATGATATTAAAATTTATGACTTGATGACTTGTATATATTCATTTATAATGACTTGATGACTAGTATATATATGTTATGATATTAAAATTTCAATAATTTTTTTATATTATTAAAATGCTATTAGATTGATTTTAAATTTAATTATAATGTTTTGTAATAGTGATAATGTAAACCGTTTAAAACACAGTGCACCACATTTTCGCAGTATGGTTTTTGCGGATTTAAGATCTTATGCTCCAGTTGTAATTTGAGAAATTACAAAATTGCATATGCAGATCTTATGGTCTTGTGTTTTGCAAAAAATTATCAATTAGACCATGTGTTTTGTTAAATGACAAAATGAACAATGTATTTTTCAAAATGGTACAAATAGGATACTGAATTGATTTTTTGCCAAAATAAAATTTAATAATAATCCGATCTAAATGTGCTATGAGAAACTATTTATATTTTCTGTATTTGTTCTTGTTAAGAATTGTCTTCAAATTGGTTGTATTAAAAAAAATTGTCGAAAATTAAGCTCAGGATCTTATTTTTAGTATTTTGAAAAATACATAGTTCGTTTTGTCATTTAACAAAACAGATAGTTCAATCAGTAACATTTACAAAACACAAGATGTAAAATGGTATTTACCGTAAAAATATTATAACTTCCACCGCAAACACCCCATGTGTAATATTTTGGGCTAAAAGGTCCAACTTACAAAATAAAACCGCTAGAAGGAGGGTTCGAACCTCCGACCTTGTGGTTAACAGCCACACGCTCTAACCAGCTGAGCTATTCCAGCTTTTGCTACGTGCCATTAACAAACTTTTGTTATACTATTCCTAAAAACTTGGACTTTGTCTTATCCCGCCACACCAATCGATACGCAGACTAAAACCCTTTTTGGGTATTTGGTAATGAAGAAAGAAAAGGAAGAAAAACAATGCCCACTATCACAAACCACCTTCGTTTACTCTTCCATTCTTCTTCTTCTTCTATTAAGCTTAAACCCTCTTTCAGTTTCTCCTTACTTCCCAAACCCAGACTCAAACCATACTCATCTTCTTTCACTCTTCTTGCCTTATCTTCAAATAGAAGAAGACCCCGTTTTGATCCCCACCCTTCTCGTGGCCCTGGCAGGAGAAATATTAGTACTTTTAGAGAGAGGAAAAGCCGGGAAAGAGGAGTGCCGATGGAGGGGAGTAATGAGTCTTCTGGGTTTAATAAGAGAAGGGCTGAGGGAAGGGATAAGGATGATAAGCCTAAGAAGAGTTTGCAGTTGAAATCGCGTAAGCTTAATCCTTCGAATACCATTTGTTATTTGCAGGTATAGTGTTTTGTTCTTGTTTTATGTTTGGATTTGTTGATGGTTTTTTTTTGAGTTTGGTATATTGAAAAGGATGGAACTTTATTGGTATGTATAGTTATTTGAGAAAGATAATGGCTTTGTTTGATTAAGCATTGGGAATATTGTTAGCACTAGTAGTTGTTTCTATAAGTTCTTGAGTAGAGAGGTAATGAAATGGAATAATAGAAATGAATCAATTTTTGTTCCATTTCATTCTTTGGTTGCATTTTAAAGCATTGTAATGTCATTCCATTAGAATGACTTTTTTACCATTTCAGTAGAACGACTATTTCATTTTGAAACGGAAGTAAAGACCATTTCAATGTAAGATTAATGTCTATTTTTGTTTCCATTACCATTCCTATTAGGTGATGTTTGGTTGGAAGGAATGAAAACATAGGAGTAGAAATGAGAATGAGAGTAGGAATATGAATGAAATAAAATCAAATCTAAAATTTAAAATGCATAAAAAAGTTATTCAGTAATGATCGTCATTTCTTCTATTTCAAAATGGAATAGTCATTCCACCAAAATGATAGAAAAGTCACTCATTTATAAGATTGGATTTTAATGCCATCTTTACTTGATGTATGTAGATACTGGGGACTGGAATGGACACACAGGATACATCACCTTCGGTGTTACTTTTCTTTGACCGGCAGAGATTTATCTTTAATGCAGGAGAGGTAAGTCTTCTACACTGATTTTTACTTAAGGAAATCATTCATGTAAATTGATCTCATTATTTTGGTGATAACTTTTTATGTGCCTATTGTTTTGTATTTAGTAAAAAAGCAGCATTGGATTATGTCAAAATCTACTCAGTATAAATAAAAGAGTTTTTATTGCAGTAATTTAAGGCTACTAATAATCTTCAATAGTAAAAAAGATTTTGTTTGATCTTGAAGGGCTGTGTTGTGTTGTTAATAGTTTTTTTTTTCCCCTTAATACTGGATCTGTAAACATCATTGGATGATGCTATGGGTGACGAGCGCATTTGTAGAATGACGGCTATACATCACTTCATGTTGTTCTTGTTGAAACTAGTTGCGTAAATCAAACATTGTAGGATTATGCAGCGAGCGTAGTTTTATGAAACTATGCTTGGCTTTAGTCAAATCGCTTGAATGTATTTCACTGCATTTTTTTGTGGGGTAGATACTATTCTCGCATTTGTTTTCTGCAGTCGCTTCATCTAATTATTTTCTTTAACTTTTAATATAAAGTTTTGATTTTTATTTGGCTCTTAACGTATAATTCTTCTTGTAGGGTTTACAACGTTTTTGCACAGAGCAAAAGATCAAGTTGTCTAAGGTGTGAGTTAATTAAAAGAGTATTCCCAATATTCAGTTGCAAAATTATGTCCCGAAATTAATCTTCATCAAGAGGTTCCTTTATATTGTTGGTAAGCTCATTGGAATTCTTAATGTTATTTTCAGATAGATCACATATTTCTCTCTCGTGTATGCTCCGAGACTGCAGGTGGCCTTCCAGGTTTGTTTCTCGATTTCCAGCTATTGTGGAGCTATTATTTACTTTAAATGGTTGTTTGAAGGATGATTTTTGCAGGTTTGCTTTTGACATTGGCTGGGGTTGGAGAAGGATTGTCTGTGAGTACCGCATTGGCTTGTTGTTTTTCTCTTATAAATTTAATTGAAGAAGATATTCTCTACTTTTTCGTTCAATATTTTAATTTGTTTTTTCACATACAAGGTTTGTGTATGGGGTCCATCAGATCTGAAGTACTTAGTTGATGCGATGAGGTCTTTCATCCCGAATGCTGCTATGGTTAATACAAAGAGCTTTGGACCCGCACTTGGCTCTAATGTAAACACTATGCCCGAGCAACAAAACTCAACAAAACCCATTGTTCTTATTGATGACGAGGTTGTTAAAATATCAGCTATCGTTTTGCAACCGACGGTTTCAGAAGGAAAGCCTGGTGATATGTCTGTAGTATATGTATGTGAGTTGCCTGAAATCAAGGGGAGATTTGACAAAGAGAAAGCGCTAGCTTTGGGTGTTCGACCTGGGCGAAAGTATAGTCAACTTGTTGAAGGGCAATCAGTAAAGTCGGATCACCAAGATATCATGGTAGGTTATAGAAACATAATGAAACTTAATGTATCTGTTGTGCATTTGATGTTTCGAAAGTAAGTTTGATTTCCCCGATTTCTGTTTAGGTTCATCCGAGTGATGTAATGGACCCATCTCTTCCCGGTCCCATTGTAGTACTCGTAGATTGCCCCAAGGAATCGTATTTGCAACAGTTGTTGTCCACAGAGCATCTCAATAACTATTTTGCGGACTTCTCAGGTTTGCCCGAGAGTTCTAAGGTGGTGAGTTGTATCATCCATTTGAGTCCCGCATCTGTAGTTAACAGTCCAAAATACCAGAATTGGATGAAGAGATTCGGTTCAGCACAACATATAATGGCTGGACACGAAAGGTTTGCTAGGTTTGCTCGTGTCTTCTTCTTCGTCTTAAATTATGCCAATGCCATTTAAGTGCTCATCTGTGCTGTTCGCAGGAAGAACATGAAAATTCCAATACTCAAATCAAGTGCAAGAATTACGGCGAGGCTAAATTATCTATGTCCCCAGTTTTTTCCAGCTCCAGATTTTTGTTCTCTTCAGCAAAATGGTTCCTCGGAATCAAGCTCCATTGTTTCAAGTGAGGTTTGTTAAAATGTTACGATATAATCTTTGATTTTTCTATTTAAGAAAAAACTTACATTAGGAGATGTAGTTATTTTGCAAGTTTTGAGCCAATTCATTGTAATACAATTTATTCTACCAGGATTCTGATGGAACACTTTGCGAAAGTATTGGCGCGGAAAATCTTCAGAAGGTATGAAAATGGCTTCTTTACTTTGATCTGTCTAGTAATTTCTTCAGCATTTGTTTTGTTAACAGAGTGTTCATTTGATGGAATATGAGCATCACTCTATGGATTGATGAAATATTGATCTTAAAACTTGTAAGGATGTATGGTTATTCTTGGGTGAGTTTATTTATTTCATTGAATGAATAATAGTTTAGTTCTTCTGTTTCGTGTTGAACAGTTTGTTTTGCGACCTCATAGTAAGCACGGATTGGATAAATCTTGCGTACCAAGTTTGTTGGTACCCACAGAAATCATCGACGAATTACATTCTGAGATTCCAGATATTGTAGTTGCTGCCCAAAATGTTAGTCAGTTGTGGAATACATCCACTGGATCGACAGGAGAAATAAGCTGCGTTCAAGATGTTAAGTTTATGGTTGAAGAGCCGTGGTTGGACGAGAATACTCTTCCCAGTTGTCTCGAAAATATATCAAGAGAGGACATGGAGATTGTCTTTCTCGGGACTGGATCATCTCAGCCATCGAAATATCGGAATGTCAGCTCTATCCATATCAATCTTTTCTCGAAAGGGGGTTTGCTTTTAGATTGCGGTGAAGGAACCTTAGGACAGCTTAAACGAAGGTAAAACCCGAGATTTTACCCAAATACTTAATAGTATAATAGTGTGTTTATCGAATGTACTAACCCTATGACGGTTATGGTTTCACAGATATGGTGTAGATGGCGCTGATGATGCGGTGAGAGGTCTGAGGTGTATTTGGATTTCCCACATTCATGCCGATCACCACACAGGCTTGGCGAGAATACTAGCCCTCAGACACGAATTGTTGAAGGAAGAGCCTCACGAGCCAATACTCGTTGTAGGACCGAGACAGCTTAAGAGATATTTAGATGCATACCAAAGACTTGAAGATTTGGACATGATGTTTCTCGACTGTCAGCACACCACTAAAGAATCACTCGATGCGTTTAAGAGCATTATCGAGTCTAGTAACGACCTAATTTCTATAGGAGATCCGAAAAGTTCCAAAGATATTTGGAAGAAACCAACTGACGGGCAAATGGCTCAGAAAATCGATTCTACTTTGTTTGCTAGAGGATCCCGAATGCAGAGCTACTGGCAGAAATCGGGTAGTCCAGTTGACAATATCACAGAAATAAAAAGCTTAAAGAAAATTCTCGGCGATGCTGGTTTGGAAGCCTTGATTAGTTTTCCGGTTGTTCATTGCCCACAGGCGTTCGGTGTTGTGTTGAAGGCAGCCGAGAGAACTAATAGCGTTGGAAAATCTATTCCAGGATGGAAGGTTGTGTATTCTGGCGACACTAGACCCTGTGAAGCTTCGATAGAAGCATCTCGTGATGCAACTATTCTCATACACGAGGCAAGTACTCGTATACCTTCTCCCGAAAAGTGTGTAACGATGATTGTAAGTTCTAACATCTCTGATTTTCGCAGGCAACGTTCGAGGAGGGAATGGTCGAGGAGGCAGTGGCGAAAAACCACAGCACGACAGAGGAAGCCATAGAAGTGGGGAACGCTGCCAGTGCATATAGAATAATTCTCACACATTTCAGCCAAAGATATCCGAAAATCCCAGTATTCGATGAGACACACATGCACAACACGTGCATTGCGTTCGACATGATGAGTGTCAACGTAGCAGATTTGCCTGTGCTCCCGAGAGTACTTCCATATCTGAAGATGCTGTTTCGAAACGAGATGGCGTTGGAGGAGTCGGATGATGTTCAAGAATCCGTGTTGGTGTAGTGCTATTGTACTCAAGTTTCTTCTTCATTTCATTGGTTTTATTTATTTACAATATTTTTTTGGTCACTTTGTTTGTAATTTGAAGTGTTTTATTAATATTCTTTATGGGGATTCACTCACTGCATGTATAGTCAGTCCCCTAAGTAATTGAAATTAATGGAAATTATACTTGTGTTTTTTTTTTCTTCTTAAATAGGAGGACAAGAGTATCTTTTAGTGAAACATGTAATTATTATAGTGAATTAATTTATAAAAAAGAATTGAGTTAATAAGCATAGTTCTCATTGTTTCTTCAATATATTTATGCACAAAGAGATTCTGAATTAAATTACTCATCTCGATTTGTAGTAGCATTCATTATTACCAATCTTAAGTTAGATAAAAATTAATTGAAAATTTAATTAATATTCTTTTTTACCAACAATCAATCTAAAATGAGTAGGGAGTTTCATCATGATCTTGAATGGCGACTCTAATTACCGGTTATATTACAATCTACTGCACTTGTCCTTCTTTGTGTAGTGGTATATTTTGTTAATTTTAAGGATTTATCAACAACAAGAAAATACTTCAAAGATAAATTTTTCATTCTTATGTAATTTTATTTTTCTAGATAAAAGGTATAGTTTAATCAATTTGAGTATTAGGTATAATGTTTGCTTATTTATAGGATGTCATCTTATTTATGTAGATGTTGTGGCATATGTGGGAGTTTCACATTTTTTTTTTAAATCAAGAGCCTCACATTTGCTCTCTTAAATTTGGTCAAAGCATTTTTCTTTTCTTAATGAATGAAGATCTTTATTAAAAGTGTTCGTTAGTTCACTTTTTTTATTTTTGTAAGATGTTTCTAGTTTATGTTTGTACTTATAATTTGAGCATTGTTATTAAGTATAGTGGTGCTTAGGGGTGTTCATCCGATCCAATCCGCACTGATTTGGTCAAACAACATCCAATCCGCACTAAGTGCGGATTTCATATTTTGGATCCAATCCGATCCACGTAAGAGTTTAAATTCAATCCAATCCAATCCGCAATAGTGCGGATTGGATCGGTTATTTTGGATCGGTTATTTTTTTAATAATAAATTATTTAATATTTCATAGAAAAAAATTAGAAAAAGACTATTGTTTCTTAATCTCCAATAATAATCTATTTCCATCTCTATTTATATACAAATTAAACCAATATACATATATATACATCAATATATACTTATTTTTAGATTTACACTAAAATATATATGTATCTCATTACTAAAATAAATAAGCTAGTATATATATATTTAAACTTTATGTATATGTGTCTATGTAAATAAGATTTATTTTTCTTGTATTTTTTATTACAAAATAAATAAAATGCACCAACTCAATATCTTTATATATTAAAAGTGCCAATCTAACGACAATTCTTCGTTTAACAGAATATACTCAAGAATATTCTGTTAAATTTAACGATTAGGTTTGATCTCCCGTTAACAAATAAACTCAATAATTAAACCCAAAAAATTAAACAATCTTTTAAATATTAATAATCTCTTTTTAAATTAAAAAAAATCATCTTAGCCACATATCTCTCTAACAAACCTATCTTGGGAGAATATTAATATATTTTTTTTATTTTTTTTTTTAAAAAAAGAAAAATCTTTATATATTAAAGTTAACCTCACGTTATCTAATGTTTTCTCTCGATAAGCATAGGAAGCAGAAATACCACTTCTATCTTTGTGTGATTGCAGATATACCACTTCTGTCATTGACCCACTTTTTAGCTTTATAAATGGAGATGTTTATATAATATTAACACTTTACAGAATATTTATAGATATAAACTTACATTACAATGCTATGTTAAAAAAAGAACTAAATAGAATAATCTACTACTCCAATAATAAATTTATTTACAATTTTATAATTACACTAATATTATTTTTAATACATTATTAAATAATATTTTAAATATAAATATTTAATTTTTTCAAACAAAAAATTTGTAATCTTTAAAAATAAAATACATTCAAAATCTTAAAAAGACCAAAATCTTAAATAAAACTAGCAATACGTGGCTCGACACGTACATTCACCTAGTATTACTAAAAAAGATTAAGAAATTAGAAGTTTGTGTATTTTTTTAATTAATATATATTACATATTATAATTTTTTAAAAATATATATAATTAAGTGCGAATTGGATTGGATCGGTTACTTTTTGAGGTCAAACAACATCCAATCCGCACAAGTGCGGATTTTAGATTTTTCAATCCAATCCAATCCGCACAAGTGCGGATATCCGCATTTTGCGGATTGGATTGGATTGGATCGTGCGGATTGGATTGGATCGGATACTTTGTGAACACTCCTAGTGGTGCTTAGTACTTTCTAAAAGTGACATTTGTTAACGATATTCCTTAAAATTTATTATATTAGATTATAGGATAATCATATAAAATCAATCGTACGGTTTTGAGCGATTTTTAGTGGTGTTTTAATTTGGCGGTTTTGGATGATTTTTGGCGGTTTTAGGTAGTTTTGGGCAGTTTAGGACGGATTTTAGTGGTTTTGATAGTTTTTTAGTTCAACTATTTTTTTATTTCGAAAATCAAAATCGACCGCCATATAAAAAAAAATTGTAACCGAAAATAATTGACAAATTCAATGATGACGTGGAACCAAAAATTTAGTTTTGGTTTGGTCGGGTCGGTTTGATGGTCGGTTTCGATTGTTCAGTTTTTATGAACATCCTAAGGTAAATATTTTTGGTGCCATTTTTTTTCTAATTAAGTGGATTTTAAATATGCCTACTACTCCCTCCTTCCTAACTGCTTTCCGTTTTTTTCTCTTGTTCCCTCCAAAGATTCATTACCACTTGCACAGAGACCAAAATCCAGGAAACAGAACCGCCGATGGAGGAGAGGAAGAAGAGAAGCTCTGATGGACGTGATAATGTCGACGACAGGCCTAACAAGACTCCTCACTCGGAAACAACACCCGACCTCATTCCTTCAAACACCACTTGTTATTTCCAGGTATAACTTTTGAGTTTGACGTTAGACATTTTCTGTATTTCTGTTTGAAATTGATACGTTGGTTTATCATGCTATGCATTTTTGCGAATTCGAGCTGTTCAGTGTTCTTACTAAAGACACTGATTTATTGATGAATCGAATTGTGTTTTTTCTGTTGTTTGTAAAGTTTGTTGACATTGTTAGATGGAAAAGGATGTAACTTTGTTGTTATTTAGTTAGGATTTTTCCACAAAATTTTCAGAATCGTGTTTGAACTTTTAGGCAGTTAAAAATTCTCCCTGAATTAGTCTTCTTGTTGGATTCAAGCACTTTCGTCCAATTTTGTCAATTTTACTAACGGACGCCCAAGGTGAGTGATTGTACATGTACCAAATTGTGCCCCGAACTACTGTTCAGACACGTAGTAGTAAAATTGAATGGAATTAAACGAAAATATTTGAATCTAACAATCTTAATAATTCGATAGAATTTTGTACAGTCTGAAAAGTTCGGAAACATGTTTGGTACATGTCAAAGTTTGGAGAACCTAATTGTTAATTAGTTTGTTTGTTTGATGTGTCCTTGAGTATAGGACACTTATACGATTGGATTTTAATGCTGTATGAGTATTTACTTCTTGTCTGTAGATACTGGGGACTGGAATGGACACCCATGATACATTACCTTCGGTGTTGCTTTTCTTTGACAATTTAAGATTTATCTTTAATGCAGGAGAGGTAAGTGTTCTTGACAGATTTCATTTATGTAAATTGATCTCATTACTTTGTAGATAACTTTTGTAAGTGGATTATGTTGTTTTTAGTCAAAAAGTTGCATTGGATTATGTCTAATATCTACTTAATGTGAATGAAAGAGTTTCTACTTCAGTTATTTAAGGTTGCTAATTGTCTCAATTGTTAAAAAATTGTATTTAATCTTGATTTGTTAACTTCATTGGAAAATTCAAGCCCATTTGTATTTAAACCTAGTGGAGAAAATATTACCAAATGCTTGAGATAGCTTTTATGAAATTATGCTTGGCTTTTGTCATATGATTTGAATATATTATGGACAGTTTCTCTTCCCCCATTTGTTTTCTACAGGCTCTTCATCTAATTATTTTTTCTCTATTTTTCTTTTATACAAAGTTTTTAGTTGTCTCTTAATATATGATTATTGTTGTAGGGTTTACAACGGTTTTGCACAGAGCAAAAGATCTCATTGTCTCAGGTGTGAGTTAATTGAAGGACTATACTTTTTTTTTTTTTTGATGAATAAGAGAATTTTATTGCTCATAACCAAACTTACATCACAGTTTACATCACATTTTTACACTGTTTACAACTATTCCATCACCCAATATAATCATGTACAGTTTAAGTTTCTAGTATCCAATCTATATCTTCCCCCCTTGCTTTTTTAGGCGGCCAAGCTTGAATTCTCAGCTTACTTAGCTGCTTGGCCTGCTGCACCGTTCTGTTAGTGAGCCACTGTTGCTGGTTCCAAAGTGCTTCATTTCTTGCCTTCCATATGTGATACACAAGGCTAGCCACAACTGTATTCACCATGCTCTTCCTAGCAGCAGAAAACTTTTTTGTTTGATGACAGGATTGCAGCAGCTTGAAGATATCACCTGCTGGTGTGTTCCATTGCAGGGACACTTTGATTTCTTGCAAGCATTTTGAGCTATATTCACACTGAAAAAACAGATGCTCAATGATTTCTTGTCAAATCAAAGGTTTGCTTATATTGTTGGGAAGCTCATCGGTAACCATAATGTGTTTTTCTTTTTCCAGATACATTACATATTTCTCTCTCGTGTATGCTCTGAGACTACAGGTGGTCTTCCAGGTTTGTTTCTTGATTTTCCAGATATTTGGGAGCTCTTACTATTAAATAATTAGTTAAAGAGTGATTATTGCTGTCCCCTATACTAGTATCTATGCATTGCAGGTGTGCTTTTGACTTTGGATGGTGTTAGATGTTTTGTGAGTATCGGATTAACTTGTTGTTTTTCTCTTAGCTCCTTTATCTATTTTAAATTTGATTCAAGATGGATAGCTTTATTCTCTATTTTTTTTTCTTATATTTTCTCATATTTTTAAGGTAAGTGTACGGGGTCCATCAAATCTGAAGTATTTAGTCGACACAATGAGGTCTTTCATCTCAAATGGTGCTTTGGTAGACATAGAGAGCTTTGAATCCTCACTTAGCTCCATTGATCTTAAACATGTTAAAGATGTGAAAATATCATCTATTGTTTTACAACCAACTCCTGGTGATATGTCTGTAGTATATGTCTGTGAGTTGCCTGAAATCAAGGGGAGATTCAACAAAGCAAAAGCCCTGGCTTTGGGTGTTCGACCTGGGCCAAAGTATAGTCAACTTGTTCAAGGACAATCAGTAAAGTCAGATCACCAAGATATCATGGTGAGTTATAGAAACATAATAAAACTACTTATTTGTTATGCATTTGTTGTTTTGAAAGTAAGTTTTATTTCTCCAATTTCTGTTTAGGTTCATCCAAGTGATGTAATGGACTCGTCTCTTCCCGGTCCCATTGTACTCCTTGTAGATTGCCCCAATGAGTCTCATTTGCAACAGTTGTTGTCCACAGATCATCTCAATAATTATTTCACAGACTTCTCGGGTTCACCTGGGAGTTCTAAGGTGGTCAATTGTATTATCCATTTGAGTCCCGCATCTGTAGTTAGCAGCCTGAAGTACCAGAATTGGATGAAGAGTTTTGGTTCAGCACAGCATATAATGGCTGGACATGAAAGGTTTTTATGCTAGTTTGTCTTGTTTTTTCTCTTAAAAATATATATATAATAAATTATGTAAATGTTGTTTAATTGCTTATTTGACTACCTATGTTGTTGACAGAAAGAATATGAAAATTCCAATTTTCCAATCAAGTGCAAGAATGATTACCAGGCTTAATTATTTATGTCCCCAGTTCTTTCCATCTCCAGAATCAACCTCCATTATTTCAAATGAGGTTTGTCAAAATGTTGTAATAGAACCTTCAATTTGGAAAGCAATCCACTTGTAATATAATTTGTTATAATATTTTCAGGATTCAGATCTAAAGCTTTGTGAAAGCATTGCTGCTGAAAATCTTCAGAAGGTATGAAACTATGAATGGCATCTTAACTTGGATTTAGCTAGTAATTTATTCAGTATATGTATCCTTAATATAATCAATCTTCTTGTAACCTTATTTATTTATTAAGTTTTCATATTTCCTGAAAAGTTCACTGTAACTATATTTGTGATGAAGTTAATGACACACTAATTAACATTAATCATTCACACAATGGATATATGAAATACTGATCTTAGAACTGGCAAAATAGTCTACTTCCTCTGTTTGTTGTTTGAACAGTTTGTTTTGAGACCTCATAGTAAGCACGGATTGGATAAATCTTGTGTACCAAGTTTGTTGGTGCCCACAGAAATCATTGATGAATTACATTCCGAAATTCCAGATATCACCTTTGCAGCCCAAAATGTCAGACAGTTGTGGCATACGTCCACTGAATCAACAGGAGAAATAAGCTCTGTTAAAGATGTTAAGTTTAGCGTTAAAGGGCCGTGGTTGGATGACGATACTCTTCCTAGTTGTTTGGAAAATATAGGAAGAGAGGACATGGAGATTGTCTTTCTTGGGACTGGATCATCTCAGCCATCGAAATATCGGAATGTCAGCTCTATCCATATCAATCTTTTCTCAAAAGGGGGTTTGCTTTTAGATTGTGGTGAAGGAACCCTGGGACAGCTTAAACGAAGGTAAACCCAAGATTGTTATCCATAACACTTTTTATATCATCTACTAACTTATAGTGGTTATGGTGCCACAGTTATGGTGTAGACAAAGCCGATGATGTCATGAGAGGACTGAGGTGCATTTGGATTTCCCACATGCATGCTGATCACTATGCAGGCTTGGCAAGAATACTTGTCTTTAGACGCGAATTGTTAAAAGAAGATCCTTACGAACCAGCACTTGTTATAGGACCGAAAAAACTCAAGAGATATTTAGATGCATACCAAAGACTTGAAGATTTAGACATGGTGTTTCTTGACTGTCAGCACACCACAAAAGATTCACTTAATGGGAAAATCGACTCAGTTGACAATGTCACAGAAATAAAGAGCTTAAAGAAAATTCTCAGTGATGCTGGTTTGGAGGCCTTGATTAGTTTTCCTGTTGTTCATTCCACACAGGCATTCGGTGTGGTGTTGAAGGCAGCTGAGAGAGCTAATAGCATTGGAAAATCTATCCCGGGATGGAAGATGGTGTATTCTGGCGACACTAGGCCATGTGAAGCTTCGATAGAAGCATCTCGTGATGCAACTATTCTTATACATGAGGCAACATTTGAGGATGGAATGGTTGGGGATGCTGTGGATAAAGACCACAGCACAATAGAGGAAGCCATAGGAGTGGGGAACTCTGCTGGTGCATATAGAATGATTCTCACACATTTCAGCCAAAGATATTCGAAAATCTCAGTATTTGATTCGACACAAATGCACAACTCGTGTATTGCATTTGACATGATGAGTGTCAACGTAGCAGATTTGCCTGTGCTGCCGAAAGTAGTTCCATATCTGAAGATGCTGTTTCGAAACGAAATGGCTTTGGAGCAGTCGTAATCGGATGATGGTACATGGTAGTTCTGTTTCTTTCTTCATCTCATTATAGAGTTTTATTTATTTATTTATTATTTGTTGAGTTAATATTATTTTGGACTAGTATTTTTTAAAAATTAATAATTGGATCCTCTGTATTTTTTTAAAATAGTACAAATAGGATCATGAGCTCAATTTTTAATAATTTTTTCTTTTAATATAACCAATTTGAAGACAATTCCTAACACGAACAGATGTAGAAAACATAACTAGTTTTGTTATAACACTTCTAAATCGAGTTATTATTAAGTTTTAATTTAATAAAAAAATCAATTCATGGTTATTTAGTAGTATTTTGAAAATACAGGGTTCAATTTGTTAACAAAACAGAGAGTCTAATTAAAAAACACATGATTTAAAATTGTATTTACTCTTATTTTTTCTCTTTTATGGAATTAGTTAAGAAAGAAAGTAGTAGTTTATATTTTCCTACAACTCTTATCTTGTGTAATCTGAAGTGTTTGCTTATATTTTATAATTAGCAGTGGTTAATCCAATTTTGTTGGAATATTTTCCAAGGTGCCTATAGGTGTGTTTTTTTTAAGTGTACACCAAATCTGGAGCTAAAATCTCACTTATAATATTATCATTAATTCTCTGAGAAAGATAAAGTAGAAATAGATTATAATTTTAAACATAATTTAAGAGAAAAATGAATATCTCAAAGAAGATATAATAATTATCTGACAATTCCATTGTTTGAAGGACTTAGAATTAATTGAGGCATCAATAGAAAAATAACTTCTTGGTTAATATTTTAAGGGAGAAAAAATAATTAAAAACACCACTGAACTTATTAAAAAATTTGAACTAAAGCACCAAGATGTATATTTTATTAAATGATAAAATAGACTCTATATTTTTTAAAACACAACAGCTTAAAACACAAATAAAACCAGAAAAGTATTTGTTTAAACTGAACACTTGTTTGGTTCAACAATTATTTCACCTAGCAAAAGAAACTTTGATCTCAGGACAGTCTTCGAACTCCATCTTCGTCTTTATAGAATCGAGGCTACCAATCATCTGAATCGACAATTCAAGTTGAGGCAGAGCTTGAGGGAGAGCTTTCGAGCGATTTGAAGTGCTCAACACAATCCGAGATGTCTTCCAATTTGTTACTCCTCCAAATATAAAGCTCTTTCAGGTTCATCAGATGTTGAAGCCCTTCAGGGAAAGTCTTCATGTATGGAAGATGATCTAATGTTAAAGACTCAAGGCTAGAGAGAGATTTCCAATGATTGTCAAGATGATTGATTGATACATTAAGAGTTAGTCCCACATTGCTAATGTGTGGAAATAAATTGTGATATATAAGATGAAAGGGCTACTCCTCCCATTGCTAATTGGTTTTGGGATGGAACGTCATTCATCTTATCCCCAAAATTCTAACATGGTATCAGAGCCACTTGTGATCCGTTGTGAGCCAAAATTGCCACCGGTCCAAAAAGCCGTTTTGACCCGTTGTGAGCCAAAGTGTGGTTTCAAAATCCACAAATTTCCCGACATGCACACCCACAAGTTTCCCGATATTTGGTTTTGGGATGAAACCTCATTCATCTTATCCCAAAAATTCTAACAATACACTAACGAGTTGAAGTGTACTTAACTGATGTTGTTGTTGTTACTGTTTTCGTCCACTGGACTAGACTTCAAATATTATCTCAACTTGCAGTAAGAGATCAAGGAACCTTTCCAAATATTGGATTTAATAATACATTTACCAAAGAGGTTGATATCAATAATTTGGGGCATGAAAAGTTTGATATGAGCAGGTATTTGAATGTGGTATCAGGGGTTTAATCATTGTCTTTGAAATGGGAAAGTAATGCACCTGAGTCTGATGAGCACAAAACACCACTAGAGTGACTTGTTGTTAGCTCTTCAAGAATTGACTCTGCTTGGTTTTAAGGGGAAGGTCTTATTCTCTTCTAACTGTCCAAACATTTTGGTCAAACTTTCATTGCGCAAATGCATAAATTGCAAAGCCTACCACCACTCGAACAACTGTTGAATCTTAAGGTACTTGTACTGGACGAACTTATGAAACTCGAATATATTTCGGAAGAATAAGAATGCTTCTTCAGTAGCCACACCTTTCTTTCATTGTTTGAAAGAACTCTAGCTCATAGAACTACCTAACCTACAGAGTTGGTGGAGAAATGAAGTCATGAATGTTGATGTGTCATTCCCTTGTCTCTCATAATTAGTTATTGAGGATTGCCCACATTTGAAATCTATGCCATTGTTTCCAACTCTGGAAGAAGGTCTTGCTCTGGACTCAACTTGCTGGGGAAGCCATTTCAACGCACCTTAAACAAGAAAATTGCACCCCAAGAAGCATCATCATCGTCATAATTGTCATCTCTTCCACTTTCCAACTTGAAAGCTCTGCGAATTGTAGGCATTGAAGGCTTGAAGCTGATGAAATTAAGTGGATGTTGGGATTATACTCACTTAACCCTTATCAAGTCACTAGGTCTATCTTAACTCTCATCAAATGAATTTGAAGAAAGCTGCGGTTAGTTATAGTAATTGCTTTGACGCTAACTTAAAGAGAGTCCCACCAACATCTATAAATGTGCCTCTACTCTCTCAAGTGATCTCCAAAGCTCATACTTCAAATTCGGAGTCAAGTTTAGAGAGAGAGAGAGTCTAAGATCACAGCGAGTGTGTGTGGAGGGATGTAATATGATTTCCCTCAGTGTGAGACATTCTTTTGTATTCTTGGACATATCTGATTGTGTACTACTTGACTATTCAATCAATCAAATTCATGATTCATTCATTTTCAAGCTAAGTTTATTCTTGTCTTGTTTCAATTAAGTTCAGATTTTGATTTTGTGATTGGTTCTAGTTTGAATTGTATTTTCTTGAACTGTAACAATCAGGTTTTGAGGATGATCTTTCACCATAGTGGAGAACTCTAAAAAGCTTAGAATTCTTGAGATTCGATTGTCTTCCAAACTTGGCGAGTCTTCCTAAGGGACTACAACATGTAGTCAGCTTGAAAGAATTCCAACTGTGGCGCTGTGGTACTGTGGAAATCCCTGAATGGATAGGCCAACTCCATAATTTAAGCAAACTTATGATTTGTTTGTCCTAATTTGAAATCACTACCAAAAGCATTTGGTAAGCTTCAATCTGTAGAGACACTAGAGATTGAGGAGTGTGACATGTTATTAAGGAGATGTGAAAAAGATATTGGTACAGATTGGAAGAAGATGAGTTTCATCCCAAATCTACATTTGGATCTGATTTATGACAAATAATACAATCACTCTCTTGTAATTGTTCATCAGCTACAAAATATCATTCAATTACTACATTTTGCAATTCTATCTATTTAGTAAGTGAAACTGTGGAGAATTATATTAGTTCTCACAACTCACTAATATGAGTATTATCTTTGAATTATAAGGCAGTGAGTTTGTGTTGGTGTCTTACTCCCAAAACATGAGATTTGGAATTGAAATGAGAAATTAAGCTTGACAACAACCTTATGGTAGTGCTACAACATCAGTTATTATCTCAACAGCTTTGAATGCTCTACTTTTGTTTTTCTTGCAAAGATAATATTGTTTTTTGAGAAACTGTATTATTGGAGAACATTGTCTCACATGGATTAAATGTAAAAGTATTGAACCATATATAAGAACATGGACTACTCCACTCATCACTAATGGATTTTGAGATAGAACCCCATAATTCTCAACATGGTATTAGAGCAAATGGCACTACTTATGATAAAGTAATTAAAAATTGGTGAGCAAAAATAACCACCATCTTGAAGAGGGATAATAAAGAACATTGTCCCATATGGATTAATTGTGAAAGTATTGAGCCATATATAATAACATGGGCTATCACCAATTAGTTTTGAGATGGAACCCCATAATTTTCAACATGGTATCAGAGCTATATCTCTAGTGCTTTCGATCTACATTTATCCAGATGGTTAGCTAGCCGCATGAGATCTAGATGGTGCAAAGACGTTTAATATCCGTACAAAAATAAGCAAGGAAATGGCATGGCTTGTGATAAGGTGATTCAAGATTGGTGAGCAAAAAATAGCCACCATCTTGAGGGGGGATATTGGAGAGCATTGTTCTACATGGATTAAATATAAAAGTATTGAATCATATATATATATATGAATATGAGCTACTCCATTCATCACAATTAGTTTTGAGATGAAACCCCATAATTCTCAACATGTTTGTTTGATTGAGATGAAGTTATCTACTCATTTGTTTTGTTATATTTTAGTATTCATTGATTAGCTTTGCGTAATTCCATTATATATATGTGATGACTAAGTGTTCGAATATGAGAGTATGAGAGTGAGAGAGATCAGATTGTTTAAATATTTTATTATACTCAGTTTTTTTTATAATAAATGTGGGAAATAAGTTGTTTGAACTATATTTTTTTACTATATAAATCATTTATTTTTCTCTTAAAATAAATAGACTATCCAGTATCCAAGAGTCATACACTATCAAGTTATATGTAACCGAAAGAGATAGGAGCCCATAAACCATGGTGACCTCTAGAATTTTTCCTGGAAAAAGAAAAGAAGATAATAAGAAGTTTTGATATTATTTTTAGGTAAAGGGAGAAGCAATTTCTATCCACTTTACTTTACCATCCAGTCTACTTTTTTCTTTTTTTTTTCTTTCAAATTTTCTTGCGAGGTTTGGAATGTGAATCTAATTTAATTTTAAAAGTTATTCTAAAAAGTTAGTCTAATATTTATGCATGTGATTTGTCCTTCTCCAATTCTACTTTAATTTATATGCTCACATTTCTTTATGCAATAACATACAATGTATTATTTTACTAGTTGTCCCACAATAATTGATCATCCAACAAGATGTGAATCGTTTTCATTAAAGACAAGACAGCCAAAAAAAAAAAAAAAGGAAGAAAAAGAAAAAGAAAAAGTTGTTATTCATTGTGTCATTGCTCATATTTATTTATTTAGTTTTATAAAAATCATACTATTTTATATACTTACTTTGACATGACATATAAGAGGAAATTATATTAAATAATCATTTAACTAAATTTGGATTGAATTTGGTGTCGTTTAATTATTGTGTTCATAAATTTTAATAGAATACAAATTCTATTATTCAATACATAATAAATTAATGATCTATATACGTTTGTATTGAAGTATATTTATATATGAACTTAGGTTTGTATCATAGAAAAATTGTGATTGCGGTCAATTTCGGTGTCTCAGTGTTAATTAAGGTTGGAATTGGGTTTGGGTCTTGGTATAGAGGGTCGAGGTTGATGTTCGGGTCACGGGTCAAGATTAAGGTCAAGGTCAAGGTTTGAGTCTAGGGTACACTATGGTCACTATTGAGTTTCAATTACAAATCCAAGTTTAGAGTTTGGGTCCGAGGTTGGGGTACAGTGTCAGGATTGGGATCTGGTCTCAGGGTTTGAGGTGCAAGGTGTAGGATGTATGGTTAAAGTCAAGGTTCGAGGTCTAGGTTTGGTTTTAGTTCCGAGTTTGAGTTTGGATCAGGATTGGGGTTCAAGTCTGTCTCCTGCATCAAGTAAGGATTAAGAGACAGACTAGGAGTCATGATCATGGTCGAAGGGTAGAGTCAGGATTAGCATTACATATTTGGCCGTCAGAATTATGTGATCTGCAAGAAAAATATCAGGTAAGTTGTGTAATATCACATTATTTGAGAAAAGTTAAATGTGATAATTCTAATAGTATATGTATAAGCCTAAACAACTAATGTCTCAATTGGATTGATGAATATTACATATGCCAAAGACAAAGTACACTTATAAGAATTATAAGTCCGTAAATGGATGCCCAAGAGATTTGAATCGGGCTGCTTACACATATGATACTATAAAAATTATATATTTTATTTAATTATTTTTTAAACTAACATAAACCAATAATACATACATTAAATAAAACAATACAATATTATATAACAATAACTAAATATTTAGATAAACATTACTTCACTGCCACCATTTTCATTCCAGCTCAATCTTCTTGCTCAGAGAATTGTATACCCAAACCAAACTGAGTTTGGAATGTGAATCTAATTTAATTTTAAAAGTTATTCTGCTACATATGCATATGATTTGTCCTTCTCCAATTCTACTTTAATTTATATGCTCACATTTCTTTATGTAATAACATACAATGTACTATACTAGTTGTCCCACAATAATTGATCATCCCATAAGATGTGAATTGTTTTCATTGAAGATGTGACATCCAAAAAAAAAAAGGAAAAAAAAAAGAAAAAAAGATGTTATTCATTGTGGAAATTCTCATTGTAATATAATTGTGGTATCAGAGCCATATCCTTAGCGCTTTCGATCCACATCTATCTAAATAGTTAGCCAACCGCATTAGATCCAGATAGTGCAAAGACGCTTGATATCTGAACAAAAATAAGCGAGAAAATGACATGGTTTGTGATAAGGTGATTCAAGATTGGTGAGCAAAAACTAGCCACCATCTTGAGGGGGGATATTGGAGAACATTGCCGTACATGGATTAAATGTAAAAGTATTGAATCATATATAAGAACATGGGGCTACTCCACTCATCACCAATTGGTTTTGAGATAGAACCCCATAATTCTCAACATGTGTGTTTTATTGAGATGAAGTTATCTACTGATTTGTTTTGTTATATTTTAGTGCTCATTGATTAGCTTTCGTAATTCCATTATATATATGTGATGACTAAGTGTTTGAGTATGAATTGTTTAAGTGTCTTAATCAAATTTCTCTTTGTACATGGACTGAGGTCTGAGAGATCAGATTGTTTGAATTATATTTTTTTACTATATAAATCATCTATTTATCTCTTAAATTAAATAGACAATCCAGTATCCAAGAGTCATACACTATCAAGTTATATGTAACCGAAAGAGATAGGAGCCCATAAACAATGGTGCCCTCTAGAATTTCCTAGAAAAAGAAAAGAAGATAATAAGAAGTTTTGATATTATTTTTAGGTAAAGGGAGAAGCAATTTCTGTCCACTTTACTTTACCATCAAGTCTACTTTCTTCTTCTTCTTCCTTTTTTTTTTTTTTTCAAATTTTCTTGCAAGTGAGGTTTGGAATGTGAATCTAATTTAATTTTAAAAGTTATTCTAAAAAGTACTTAGTCTAATACATATGCATGTGATTTGTCCTTCTCCAATTCTACTTTAATTTATATGCTCACATTTCTTTATGCAATAACATACAATGTATTATTATACTAGCCCCCCCCCCCCCCCCCCCCCCCAAAAAAAAGGAAAAAAAAAGAAAAAGAAAAAAAAAGATGTTATTCATTGTGGCAATTCTCATTGTAATATAATTGTGGTGCCATTGCTCATATTTATTTATTTAGTTTTATGAAAGTCATACTATTTTATATACTTACTTTGACATGACATTTGGCATCGTTTAATTATTGTGTTCATAAATTTTAATAGAATACAAATTCTATTATTCAATGCATAATAAATTAATGATCTATATACGTTTGTATTGAAGTATATTTATGAACTTAGGTTTGTATCATAGAAAAATTGTGATTGCAGTCAAGGTTGGTGTCTCAGTGTTAATTAAGGTTGGAATTGGGTTTGGGTCTTGGTATAGAGGGTCGAGGTCGATGTTCGGGTCACAGGTCAGGGTTAAGGTCAAGGTTTAAGTCTAGGGTACACTATGGTCACTGTTGAGTTTCAATTACAGATCCAAGTTTAGAGTTTGGGTCCGAAGTTGGGGTACAGTGTCAGGGTTGGGATCTAGTCTCAGGGTTTGAGGTGCAGGGTGTAGGGTTAAAGTCAAGGTTCGAGATCTAGGTTCGGTTTTAGTTTCGAGTTTGAGTCTAGATCAGGGTTGGGGTTCAAGTCCGTCTCCTGCATCAAGTAAGGATTAGGAGACAACTAGGAGTCATGATCATGGTCGAATGGTAGAGTCAGGGTTAGTATTATATATTTGATAGTAAGAATTATGTGATCCGCAAGAGAAATATCAGGTAAATTGTGTAATCTCACATTATTTGAGAAAAATCAAGTGTGATAATTTTAAGAGCGTATGTATAAACTTAAACAACTAATGTCTTAAATGGATTGATGAGTATTACATATGCCAATAAAATGCATCTTTTTTTTTGGTGTCCTATTAGAATAGTTTTTCCCAAAAAATATGCGAATAAAGGCAAAGTACACTTATAAGAATCATAAGTCCATAGATGGATGCCCAAGAGATTTGAATTAGTTCTAATTCTTGAATCGCTCTAATGGGGGGTTGACTGGAGACACATCTACCCCTGCTGTTAGTCTCGAGTTGACAGGTATCAACACTCCTAGCAATCGAGTTTGCCATGCCTTTTTTACTGATGCTTCATGGGTAAGGGGAAGCGCGGGAGTGGCTGCAATTGCAGTAGATTATACTACTGGTGCCTGGTTCGTCAAAGCCCTCAAATGTGAAACGGCTTCAGCTCTAGAAGCCGAGTTCAAGGCAATTCACCTTGCTTTAACTTGGGCATTGGAGCTGGGATGGCATGAAGTGCTAGTTCTTTCTGATGCAAAAGTTGCAGTCCAATCTTTAATTACAAGATCAAGATCTCCTGATTGGAAGGCGTCGAATATTTTCTTTTCTATTGTTAATGTTTTGAAAACTCTGTCAGTTGTTCGTTTTTCTTTTATCAATCGTAGTCTTAATGCTTTAGCGGACGTCATTGCTAAAAATGCTAGAGTTGCTAGCGATTTAGCTATTTTGTATCAAGGGGAGGGTAATCCCTTGTGATTCCCATCGACTTTCTTATTTAATGAACAAGATGTTCTTTCAAAAAAAAAAAGAGATTTGAATCGGGGTGCTTACACGATGATACTATAAACATTATATATTTTATTTAATTATTTTTTAAACTAACAATAAACCAAATATTTTTTAATACGACATATTAATGCAAGTAATACCAAACATACATTAAATAAAATGTTGTTTCAGATTCACTTATTTATCATTAAGTTGTATAACACCACTCACAGGGTTTGACAAATATACCCTTACATCAAATACAACAAAGATCAAAACTAAAGAACATAAAGACAGTTACAACTGTTGCAAACTAAATATTTAGATAGACATTACTTTACTGCCACCATTTTCATTCCAGCTCGATCTTCTTGCTCAGAGAATTGTATACCCAAACCAAAATGATTGAGCAATAACCAAGTAAAAGTAATAAGCTCACCACCCCAACTAGGCTGTTGTGCATGAACAATAGGCCTACAATTAATAGCTGCATAAGACATGAGCTCAAGCCACACCTCATCCATTATTTTCCATCTTTGATTACTCTCCAATTTTTTAAGCTGGTTTGCTAAAATACAAGCATCAAAGAACACAGACTTGCTTCTTCCCTCCTTCACAGCAGCTGGTCTGAACTTTGTTCTTACACCATTCATTTTCTTCACAGCATCACAGTGATTTGACACACAGTATTTTCTAAAAAACCTCTTGGCCTCTGCACAAGTATCTTGAAACACCAAGTGCCAATCTCCCAAAACTGGAGAAAATATTGTATTCTGAACTATTAGTAAATAGAACATATACTCCGAAAGAATCTTAGACTTGCTTTTATAATTATCATTATTAGAAATTTTAGTGTCCTCGTTGCACATCTCGGTTGCTATGTGCCACAAAAGAATGCTTTCGGTGTATTGAAACTCGCTTATGCTCCATTTGAGTTTGATATAGCTAGCAAAATCTTGACCAATACTCTGTTTAAGAGCCAAACCACCTCTTTCTATACATGCCTCTGTTGCTTCTTTGAAAGTGTTTGCCTTCTTTGATTTTTCTTTCAGATTTTTAAAGATGAATTCTTGTAGATCTTCTGTGACCTTATATGAGCTCGAGAATCTCATGATTTTCAGCTTGTCAAGAAATTCCCTAAGGTGAAAAAGCTCAGAGAAATCGAAAAGCCAAGTTGGTCGCTCATCTAAACATAGCTAATCATATTATATTGAAAAACCAATCTGGACCATCTTTTTCTTTTTAAGATAATTGAAGGAACATACCTCTTCCAAGTGTGATTAAGCACCACAAGAATCCAATCAGAGAAAATGAGCTTAATAACTGATATGGTGTCAAGGACCATGGCTCCAATAAGCAGAGAATAACTAAGAATGATCTCAATCCTTTTGAAACCTTTCTTTTCAGTTAAGAAGTATGCTATGGTGGCACTCAAAATCGAAGATAAGCTTATGAATCGGAGTATGTAACCAACTCTTTGGCGCGCCACAACTACCTTGGTGTGAAGAACTTGGAACAAGAGACTTAGCTCATACTCAACTACTCTGAAAGCACATTTATGATCTTCAATTTTCATAAAGTACTCTCTGCATGATTTTCTATCTTTGGAAGTTAGAAAAAACCCAACAATGAGTCCTTTGAACCTTCCAAAGAGAATATGAGCTGCCTTCAGTAATCCCAACTCATCACAAGCTTCTAAAGTGATTCTATTAAGTTCTATGTAAGGATCAAGCCTAGAAGAACTCCCAACACCACTCTGATTTGCTTTACTATCTCCCTGTATTGGAATTTGAAGAAGTTTAGAGAAGTAGTTTGTGGAAACCTCTTCGTAGTCAGGCCCGGGATCTGGTTTTCGTAGAGCAGTCCTTCCGAAACGTTCCAAGCTTGCAAGGTAAAAGGCTCTTGTCCTCTCAGTGTACTTAATGATGCCAACAAAGAAGATAAGGAGTGTGGGAGGCCATAGCTTGTTATTAGGGAGAGTGAGGTAGAAACTGT